>NC_089522.1:12216263-12816263 GCF_963924715.1 Thunnus thynnus | reverse complement strand
GACTAGGTCAAAACCTAGTATATGGCTGGACCGTGTATGGTCAATGTGTGAAACTGTGGCCAATTTGTCACAAGGATGGTCAGTGGTAGTGTCTATAATGTGAATTCCTGGATATTAAATGTTCATCTGCAATTTTCTGTAGTGGTCCCAGTAATATTTGTTGTTAAAATTTACTGAAGTAGGATCACTTGGCATGGTTAAGCTACGTTTGAGTAAAAAAAAAGGTTATAAATGCAGTTGCACGATCAATACTTTCCACTCATATCTTGGGATGTTTGATTTGAAAGAGAACTGATTTTACTTCCAATTATAACTATTGCAATTATTATTATAAGTCACCTGCTCTTTCATCTGTTTCTCTCAACAGATGTCTCTCGTTTTTCACTGTGTTGAATGTTTTGTCAGTGATTGCTATTCAGGGTGCTTTAACTCCCTCATGCTTCTTTTTTCTGCCGCTTTCCTGGTTAAGAAGGCAGCGGTGTAAGTTTTAGATGAAAGTTTTGAAAGCATTTCTATTTCAGAAGGTTTATCTCTGCCCAGTTACGCAGTTGTTAATCGTTGGTGATGTTAAAACGTCAGAGAAATAAAAAGCTTGCAGCCTGGTATTAGTTCCGCGCTGGTCTGCGCTCTATGGAGTGCATTTACTAGTTACTGTATCTTATTATCAGTAAGTGTCGGTGTACTGGATTTTGAGTCGTGTTACTGGCCTGAGTCTTCAGTTACACCTTGTCCTTACTGCATCCATGTGTCCTGTCAGCACAGAATTGCAACATCTGCTGCTGGTCAAAACAAACCATTGGTTTGATTTGTATGACTTTGGCAATGGTAAAATTGATGAGTAGCAGGGAACAGGTGACATGACATATAAAAAATTGACACCAAGCATCCGCTGACACTTTACAGAAATATGTTGCGTCGCTTGCTACGCTTGCAACCTGTTCAAACAACCTCATTGATTATCATGGGAGTGTTCTGTTTTTTTGGTTAACACGCTCACTACGTTTACTGTCAGGACAAGGCATTAAGAAAAAAACTACAGATGAATTTGACCTTTTATTAGTTGAACCGTCAGACTGAGCAAAAGGAACACTGAGGGAACGGAAAATCACTATAGGTAATACGAGCCTTATCCTACAAGATAATTGATTTTCTGCTTTGTTTCCCTTTTCAGGTAGATTATCTGTCTCTCCTGGGAGATGCTACACCTGGTGACTCAGTGAGAAGAATGATGCACACCATCGGAACCAATGCCCTTTTGGGCCAAATACAGTTTGAAGGGTCTCAAGGGGAAAAACAAATTCCAGGACCTGGCTAGATATCCAGTCATAGTTTGTAAGTTTGATTTTTAATGTTTCTACAGATCTCACTGCAATCTTTTGAGACCCAACAAAGACCTTTTCACTGTTAATATTTGTAATTTTGATGGCTCTATATGACTGAGTGACATAAACAAAACCTTCAGTGAGAATAGTGCCTATTTGTAGATAATTATTCAAACTGTTTGACACTTTCTCAGATCCCTCACCTGAAAAGACAAAAGTGCACAGGCCAAAATATAAAGTGCACAGTACACTGTACGTTCAGTGGGTGTCTGGTGTTGGGTAATTGGAAACGTTAATTCTGAAGGACTATGAATTAACAGTTGGAGTCAAGCATAAAGGTTGAATTATGTGTAGCTTGGAAAATAGTGATATGTGGCACTGAATTTAATGATTTTACTATTTATCAGACCACAAATGATACAAGAATAAGCACAACACACTGACTCTCTCTCTCTCACTGGCTCTCCTCTTTACCATCTTCTCCTGCTGGAAATAAATTAATGGAAAGCAGCTGTCAGTTGTTTTAGAGGCGAGGTAGGCGTCTGGCAGCTCAGGGATCCTGTTTTGCCCTTTCTTTCTTCCTTGTGATACCTCTTTTCCTAGGACTGCTGCTGTTGCACCGAGGAGCTACACTGCTGCACGCCAGCCACAGTGCACCACAGGACGGATAGACAAGTTGCCAAGGTCCGCCATCTGAAATGCGGTTAGAACATTTTGGAGGCACGTCCCAGCACCTGCCACTCCGGGACGTTTTGGAGGTGTGCATCATCCAGAAATACGCCTCACACGTGCTTTAAACGCCTGGTGCCGATTACAATTTCCCCGGTGAAACTAAGATGAATTGTGACCCTTTTGGCTTTCGATAGCAGTCCAAAAGAATCCGTCTGCACTCTGCAAAACCACTACAAGTCACACCCATTACAGATAAACTCCTCTTTAGGAGGCAGTTGACAGCTTGGAGCCCCTGGGAATTTCAACAACAATCTCAGAGGAAGAAAACTTGAAAAAGAACTTCATAAACTCAGATGGCAAATGGCAAGTGGCAAATAACTGCGCAGAGCTGCGGTCGCGCCATTTCCACTTTGGAGACGCACGGTTACGCTGGCTACACTTAAAAATCGAATGCGCGTCTACATCGTTTTGTACGGTAAAGCGTGTGGGTGCCGACAGGGACTTCACGGTGCTTTCAAGTGCACCTGAAATCTGTACTTGAATGGCTACGAAGGTTGTTTAAAACGGGAACGTTTTTTCTTATCTCTTTTTTTGAAATACATACATTTGTCATTACTATTTTGTTCTTTCACTGAAGCATTAATAATAATTAGATGCTAAAATCATAACAATATCCCGTTAATTTCTACATTGGCAGATTTTAAAAATTACCAAATTGTTACCAGCAAACTCAACCATTTTCTGTGATCATTTTCAAGTTGTTTTACTGCAGCATTTTTTAATAATGAAATACTAAAGTCCTACTTAATATGCATACATTGCTATATAGGCATATTTTAAAAAGTCCATTAAAAAATCAAATCAAATTGTTGTCAGCAAATTCCACCATATTCTCGTTCAACATGTCCCCAGGTAACTGTGATGATTTTCATGTTGTCTTACTGCAGCATTTTGTAATAATTAAATGCTAAAGTCATAGCAATATCCCATTCAGTTCAGACAGATTTAAAAAAATCTAATCGAATTGTTGTTGTCAAATTGTAACTCTGATACATTCAACCAGACTGGAGTCCAGTAAGATCCCCGCATCCCTCTCTCTTCCTCTCTCTCTCTCTATATATATATATCTTTCACTCGCTTGCCGTCCTTGTGTTTTCCTCTGTTCTGTGTGTGTGTGTGTGTGTGTGTGTGTGATAACCTGGTTTTGACCTGGACTGTCTATTGGATTTTGACATTTAGCTTAGTAAAGACATCTTTGGTTCTAGTTCTGCCTCTGCCTTGTATGTTCTATGGTAAGAATGGAAATGTGGACCCAAGATCAGAATAAAAGGACGCAGAGCAGATCTGGTTTTTAGTCTCTTTATCAGACTTCAACTTGGTTGTACAAAAGCACAGAGAAAATAACACTATAGCTTCAGCACCATGGACAGCAGCAGATCCAGAGCTCAGAGCAGCAGTGGATGCGACAACTATAAACATAACATGTTGGCAACAACAGCTCCCCACATGCTCCTGTCATGACTTTCATGTTGGTTTACTACTGCACTTTCCTAAAATTTGAAATGGCAAAATCTAAACAGATGTCCATTTAGCTACAAATAGTCTCATTTTATGAAATTTTCAGGTCAGGTTTTTATCAGCAATATCTATCTATTGTGTCGTGCAGTGGCTGTAGCTCAGGAGGCAGAGCAGGTCGTCCACTAAGATTGGCAGTTCGATCACCAGCTCCTCCAGTCTGCATGTCGAAGTGTCCTTGGGCAAGATACTGAACTGATACTGTGTGAGTGTTTGTGTGAAGGAGCATTAGAACTCCTGATGAGCAGGTTGGCCCCTTGCATGACAGCCTCTGCCATCAGTGTATGAATGTGTGTGTGAATGAGTGAATGTTGGCATGTAGTGTAAAGCGCTTTGAGTGGTCGGAAGACTAGAAAGGCATTATATAAATGCAGTCCATTTACCATTTGTATAACAAGGTTCCCAGGTACTTCTGACATGGGTTTAATGATGCTTTATCACAGCAATTTCCTATAATGAGATATCAGAATAAATAAATAAATGAATAAATAAACAAACAAATTCTCCTTTCTCCCCAAGTTTTCCAGGTTAAATAGGTTAAATAGACTATATCTCTCCATTATTTACCTGTGCTCATTCAATTTTTACATATTTGCACCATATGTCTTCCCTTGTATAGTTTTATCTCCATTTTCCACATAACTTTCTAACTATTGTCAAGGAGTTTGAATTCATATGATACACAAACAGAATACTTTTTCTATAGAAATATTTTATTGTTTTCTGTGGGAATAGAACAGTCCATTGAGACTACCCTTAAACCTCAGAGCCTTTTTTGATATTTAAGTTTAGGCATATAGTTATACATTGTACATTTTTGAAATTGTTTGACAAAACAATTAAGTTTAGGCAAGAAAAATTGTTATAGTTAAGGTCAAGTAAGTATCGAGGATTCAACTGCTGCTGAAATGTTACATGAAAGGGATGCTGCCTGGCACAAAGTGCAAACAACTAAATCATCATCTGATTGGCAATGTTTTTGTCAACAAGGTGATAGGTGTCTCACTGCCTTTGCACTATCTGAAAGTAAAGGAAACGTAGCAAACTTTTGGAAAGCAGTTAAATCATTGTTGTGACTGATGGCTATCAGTCAAGCTTTATGAGTGTTAACAAAGGTGGGCCACAGGGCTCTATTCTAGGACCACCTTTATTCAAAAATTTCATACATGACATAGAGAATCTTAAAAAATAGTACAATTCATCTGTATGCAGACAACACTAGTCTCTATACAACAGTGCCCTCTGTTGGTTACGTGGTTCAAAACTTGCATTTTGATTCCTGTGCTGTACAGCAAATTTTAATTTATCTTAAATTACTTTTAAACTCTGAACAAAATGCATGCTGTTTCTAGAAACTGATAAACAGTTCCACTGAAGTGAATATTACTACCCTTAATGATACACCAATAGAAAGAATATTAAATATTGAAGATTGGAATCTATAGCACTGAATGGGTGACTGGTTTTGCTTTGCTATGTGAGAGTAAAGAGCAAGAACAAGAAAGTAATGATAGACATACGTATTTCAACAAAGGAAAATAAGAAAAAAAAATAGAAACTTTCACGTTTTAAGCAACCTTTGTGGCCATTCAGTATATATTTCTGAGTTTAGGAGGTGCACTTGAATGCACCACAAAGTTCCTTTCGACGCCGACACGCTTAACCGTACAAACCAGTGTAGATGCGCATTACATTTTTAAGTGCCGATGGCGCGACCTAATTCAGACGAAGGCACAGTTTGGTTAGCTAAATTCTGTAAAAAAAAAAAAAAAAAAAAAAAAAAGGTGTTGTTGTAGCTAGCGTTTAGCGTCATAAATACGAGTTCATTTATTTACCTGCATCAGCAACAGGCGGCGTTTAGTTGTGGCACTTCCGGTGGCAACTCTAGCTGCCACTGAGTTTAGCTCACGTGCTGGCTGACGCATTCATCTGTGCACATCAGAGGAGGACAATAATCTGCAAATAGCCTACACTAGTATGGTGATATTCTTATTTGATGTAATTAATGCACTGTGTATTATATTTCTGTAAAATTTATTTTTGAATTCACATCAGCTGTCAATATAAAGACTTGATAACAAGGTTCAGAACATTTAACTTTATGTTTATGTCTGCTTGGAGTTTGTATGTGGTAAACTTTTTACTCAAGTCTGAATTGTTGTTCATTGTGTCCATCACGGTGTGATTAAATTAAACAGTCAGCATAAATGTAGAAGAAGAAAAAAACACTCTCAAAGGATACAAACTTCTCCACGACAAGCATAAATAGGAATAAATAAAAATTCCAAAAACACACTTTGAAGCATGATCTTGTGAATTTAATCAGTCATACCTTTTTAACAAAGTCATCATCTAAACAAGAAAATCATAACATTTAACATCATTTGTATTTGAGTCTTAAATCTTTGAATATGTTACAAAATGATATTTTAATATTGTAAACACAACAAAATGCAAAAATCTACGACATAGCAAAGTTTGACAGGGGAATATGATGTTATGCTTCCAAAGAAAGATACATTTCAGCAAACTTGTCCAATTGAGTAGGCTGCAATGAGTGAGAGGTACACTAATACATGAGAAATCAAACTAAACATAGATTTTAAATGACAACAGATGAGTGAAAACCAATATGCCAAACACCTGCAACTTCATTACTTGGCTATTCATTTCACCCTCAGACCTAATTTGTGCACATACATTCATGTAGCAGTTACTGTCCATGATAGGTCATACCCCAAAGTTGTCTCTGCTGTTATATATCAATAGAAGTAATTTCACTCCTTTTACAGTCATCAAATTGTCACATACTATTATTGGGTAAGAATAAGAAGATCTGATTCTAATTCATTAATTTAAGAGTGGGGCATCAGTGAGTCTTATGTGATCTGGCTTATGGGGCATTTCACTGATAATTCAGTGATACTATTTTTGTCCTTAACCTTTAATATTCTGTTATGATGTGAAGTAATCATATTCACCATACAAATATATATTTATAATAAAAAAAAATCTGAATATTCCCCTACTGAGGCTTTGGGGATGCTTACATTTAATCTACATTGCTGCACAGGGCTTTGTTAAATCAGGTCTTTAAAAAATTCATCTCACACCCTAAAAACCTCTCCAAATAGGACCATTAGCAGTCTTGGCATATCTTACGCGATAACAGATCAAATATAATGTCTGCTTTTTGTCTCAGCAGATAGGTTGTAAGTCATTATTTTGTATTCATAGTCCATTTTCATTTTATTCACAGTGTGCCTAAATTGTGCTTACAATTGAAATTGTCCAGTGAGGATTTGGTGGTTTAGGTACAACACCCTCATTTATGTCATGCTACATCTAGTCAGCCTGCAGGCTTATTAAACTTTGAACTGTTGGACCATTTGACATCTTTTAGATGTTCCCTCTTAGTTGGTTAAAAAAACATTATTGGTGCTTTCTAACAGGTTACTGAAACAAATAATATGAGAGGTCGGGCTGATACGCTCAGTTGATGAACAAAAATCACCATTTCCTACTTATTAGTCTGATGTTCCTTATGCAAATATGCAATGTGGTGAGCAACTGTTGTACCTGATGATCTCCAAAGTTAACACAAACATTGGAATAATAAGAATTGGGAGGAAATGTTTTAAGCAAAGGTCTCATCAAACAAAAATAACACGAAAACCATAAATCCAATACCTTATATATATACATGACATGTCAATCTGCTTTAAAAACTGACTTCACATCTTCATTAAGAATTTAGGGGTCCTCACATTATATCTCAATATCGCACACAGCAACTGTAAAAGTATTAGGCATTAAAGAGTTTGGGATTACCACTGTCAGTTTACTTCAACAAAGGGTGCTTGAAAAAAACTTTTCATGTGTTGTGAATAATAATGTTAATAGAAAAGTTGTACAATATGATCAAAATAAAAACGAATATGTAGAATGTATCATATCTTGAAGTCAATCTAAAGGTAAATGGGCACTTTTCAGGAAAGTTTGGTTTGAAAACAAAAGTGCCTATACAACAATACACACAGCCATTACAGGCCAAAGAAAAAAATGCAATTTGAGTTTGAGTTATTAAGTGCAAAAACCAAACAAACAAACAAACAAATAAAAAGAAAGCCTAACAACCAGCTCCTTCAATTCTGTGAACATTTCATAGGAAACAACATCAAACAGCAAAAACAAGGTGTGGGAATGTTTACGCCATTTAAAAACAGTTTACTTGTGTCAGTGCTGGAAAAAAAGTGTCCTCAGTGAGTATTTTGTGATGTGAAAGCTGAATAACAGGACCACCTAACCTTTTCACCAGTCTACATACTAAATCAACATTAGGCCCATTGAGAAATTATGTCCAAAGCTCCCAAGGCCATTTCGCATAGCAGTTATTTATTGGTGGCATATATAGTAAAACAGAGTAGTGGCACAAGTAAAAAGGCCAAATAATCCAGTATGTCACTTTCCCAAAACCACCAATATTCCAGTGGTTTTCGTTATGATAATAACTTCAGTCATAATGTTTGTATTAACATGGGAAAACTTTGCTTTTAAGTGGTGGAGCCTACAGAATCGGAGTGAAAGGTGATGTATCCCGAGGACGATGCCGAGGGTGTGCTTACAAAACTGTTTGTGCTTCCTTTACTCTCGGCCTTGTTCAGGTGCTTCTGATGCCCCCAGTCAGCTCCAGCCCCAGCCCCGTATCCAACACCTGTCCTGGGCCTGCAAGCAGAGTGCCCTGGAGTCTGCTGGCTGCGCCCAGGTGAGGCCGCTTCACCCTGGTGTTTTGCGTCTCGCAGGCGCTCCCGGCACCCCTTACCAGAGCCACAAGCGCCGGGGCTCTTCTTTCCAGCAGGTCTGTCTGGTTTGGGAGAACCCTCAGGCGAGTTTCCCCGGCTACTGCTCCTTTTGTGTTCTGAGAGCCGCCTGAGCGCTTGGGGCTCACGCTCAAAGTCTGTAAGCGCGAAGTGGGGAAGGATGACTGTGTGCTGATCATACACATTGGGTATAAGGGAGATGGTGGACGTGCGCCGTGGGCTCTTCCTGGGGCTCGGCAGCGGCGTCTCATCTATAAAGTTGATCACCTCATCGCGGCTGAAACACCGCAGTTCATCCTCATAACGCTCCCCGCCACAAACCACACGTGGCAGGTGCTTGAGGGAGTGCATACTATCCTCAGAGCGTCGCCGCTTGCGATGAGGGTGATGGTGATGGTGGCTCTCCTCGTGGTAGGAGACCAGGCTGCTCCTGCGCCTCTCGTGGTGCAGCAAGGTGGAGCTGTAGTGGGCACTCACTATCATGTCCTCGGTGGAGCCCCATCGGTGAAGGTACGAGGGGATCCGGTCGCTGGTCCACATGTCGGTTTCGTCGTGGGAGTATCTTCTTGTAGGGGGCACCTGAACGCAAGACACAGACCGAACCCTTCAGTCTATAAATTACTTTGATATTCATTTATCTACAGTTTTACAGCAACACAGAACCAGAGGCCTAAGCATTGTAACATGTTATATTATATTATATTATCATAGATTGTAACACACTTACACTATTAATCATAAAGGATTTTACATGTAGGATTCTTCAAGGTTGTGGCTGCCAGTGCCACTGTGGTAGAACACTGTAACTTTAGAGATAAAACTGATTTGCACTCATTAAGCAATAGTCCCAACGAGCTGACTTTTGCAATTATTTGGGCTGATAACAGCTCTGATTGTACCGATTATGTTTTTGATGCCATGATTCAGCTGTAGTGTTTGTAGAAAATCCTACATGTAGCACATATAAGTTGTTCACCCAAGATGTTTTACTTTTATTTATGTATTTTTGGATGAATCCCCCAAACATCTATGAACATTTTAATATTCTAACTACAGTACCAGTCAAGTTTAGACACATTTTCTCATTCAAGTGAATGGGAAGGTGGGTCCAAACTTTTGACTGGTACTGTACATTGACAAGGTTATAACTTAACTAGTATTCACCTCCATTATTTGGAGATAAAAACTGTAAAAGGTTGATAGTTTCCTACATGTTATACTCACATTCCATTCTGTTCTGACAACTATGCAAGAGAGAGAGGGTTCGTCAAGGTGACATCAAGAGCCACAAGATTGATATCAGCCTGCCCCCCTGTGGTGGCTTTTAGTAAATCCAGAGAAATGAGACAGCAGACGATACAGTAGCATTGAGTGTGTTAGGTGGTAGGGCTGAACAGCAGAGGGCAGCACAAGCATTAGAATGAGTTATAATGCAGGACAGACTTGGCAGGATGGAGAAAGACAGACAGAGAGAGAGAGAGACGCCAACCACAAACCAATAAAGCCAAAGAGGCTTTATTCTGTTATCAAACCACTTGAGAAGTGCCACAGCAATTCTCAAATGGAGGTGCTCTTTAATTATGATTAGAAGGGTTTTGTTGATCTAATTGGGCCTGAACCCTTCCAGCAGCTACAAAGATAATGTGACTGTTCAGCCAGTCGTCCTGTAACAGATATCAAAAATGCACCTCATTTGTTTCTCCATCACACACATTTACAGCAAGGAATAACACAGCTAAATATTACTTCACGATAAAATGAATCTACTATCATGTGAAGAGGTGTATTGGACACAGAAACATTGGATGGAGTAATGATTTGGTCTAATGAAGTGATAGCTACTGTATACATCTCTGTTTCAAGGCTTCTTAAAAACTCAAATAGAATATACATCCAATCCTGTAGGAGCATTGGTCTTTATAATGCCCTTTGTAATGCTGGGTATTTGGGGTGTTATACCAATTTTTTTTTAAATTATATTTTTTGATATTCAGTAAGCAAATTACTCTAGTAAATATAATTTGGGCTTGAGCTGCAGGCTGTACTGAGAAAAACAAAGCCCCTGTTAAGTTGTTAAGTTGTTTTTGACAAAGATGACACAGTGATAAGATGCTTTGCAAAAATGTAAGTTTATATTGTGTGCATTGCATCATCTGTTTATAAAGTTGCATATCCTTACCACAGTCTTCAAGGCCAAGTCCAGCAAGTGACTTTCACTAGTGCTACTGTCATCTATATTTTTCATCAAAAATTGATCCAATATATGATGCTGGGCCAGAATTAGTAGTTTACAGAGTTAAGTAAGTATTAGAATCAAAGAAGACAATACGTTTTGTTGAGTTGCCCTAGAAGGCTGCAGGTTAGAACAAGCTCTGGTGTTAATGCAGGCTGAAAAGGAGTATTTCATAGCTCTGCATCTGACTGGGATGGATGCTGGATCCAATGGACACAATGCTTTTGGGTAACATGAGCAGATGTTTATAGTGCTTTCTTGAAACCTTGAGGGATTCCTGAAATGTAGAAGGTAAGTCACTTACTAAATTCTTACCCTCTTACACAATGAAAATGTCAAGTGCTTGTAGGTCCATGGCTAGGACACACTAGGTGATAAATGAAGCACATCTAATATGTTGATGGGACTGCCGATGGTCATATTTACCAAACATTAGTCAGCCAGAGTATAATTTTGACTCACGTTAAAAAAGACAAAAAAAATGTGTGGCATATCTGGGAGAGATAGCATCACAAAATGTCTGATGATTCCAGAAAATTCAAGCAAGATACTATAAAGGCCCACAAGGCCATTTCACCATGCACATTAGCAATGAAGTGTCATTCAAAATAGTTAAATTGATCAAGTAAAAGAAATGAAGAAAATTAATAAAAATATACCTGCAAATACTGCATTCTATCTTCCTGTTGTTCCCTCAATGGATACCCTTGCGGGACCCCCCTTTCTAAGGTTGAGAATTCATACTTGGCATTACGGTCTATCGTCACGATTTCAGGCGCCGAGCTATAGTCATATGGTCTGTCATATATTAAGTCGGCATGAATTCCTCCATCTTGGCTGTTTTCTGCAAAGTGCAGAAAAGTACGAGCGTCAGGATTAGATAGCAACGGAGTACACAAGACAGACAGACAGACAGACGAATAGATAAGAGAGACAAGTTCAATTGTTCTCTGACTGGTTGACTTTTTGGACTTTTCCTACGAGTCTGCTCAGGAATTTAAGTTTAGATCAAAAATTGTTCTGCAACCAAAAAAAAAAGTCCAAGAATTTAAATGTTTAGTAAGGAGATGAAAAAGCCCCAGATTGGTTTTGAATTCAGAAACCAACCAAATCATACAAAAAATCTTCAAGTGTATAAAAACCCATCTACTAAGTTTATTTTCCCAATTACTGCATTCATGTTAATTAAAGATCAATTGGAGATGGGTGTAAAATGCTGATTTTGAGGAAAATGTGTGGCAAAAGATGAAAGATGACAGCAGCTATTTGCACAGGCAGCTTGGCATGCAAGTCAGTAGCTTTGGAAAAACAGGAAACAATCCTTATACATACAACTGTGATGAGTTATACATGGCAAGCCCTCTGGAAAAAAGCAGAGAACTGGCAGTGTTAATTATCACACAGAATATGGACTGCCCTGCGTTGTTTTATGGCTCCTGCTGGACAACGTGCAGTTATAGGGGAGGGTGTCAAGAAGGAGAGGATCAAAGGTTTGGAGAGTTACAAACAGGAAAGAAGGGGTTCAGATTGGTATGAGTTTAAACAGTGCCAATAGAAAAAAAGACAGACGGTTCATGCTGTCGTCAGTTTGCATGAATTGTGGAGATCTGGTCATGGACCCAATTCAAAAGCCTTTCTATGATTATCATGTGACCTAATTTCGGGACCAAACTTTGTCAAAGTGTCTGTGATTCCTTGGTGAAATGTTTCATGTTCCCTCCCCTTGGAAAACATCTATATTTCTGTGATGAAAGACTGAAGTCTTAGACCACTTTCTTTCTCTTTTATCTATTTCTCGGATATTGACTAAGAGCAATTTAATTAGTACTTAAGACTTCTGCCTTAAAAGATACAGTATTTTGCTCTATAAGTCACAATCTGACACAAATAAAAAAAATTAAAACAAAAAATAAACAAAACAAAAATAAACATATATATATATATATATATACATATATATATATAAATTCCTTTTATATCTATCTCAGTTTTGTATCCAGAAAAAAACATGGGTGTATCCCTTTGTGACTTGAGGGAAATATGACCATCATAATGACATGAAAGTGCTTTTCAGCTTTAGTGCAATCGTTCCAGTTTCACTCTGGCTCCCAACAAATGAACAGGGAACCATTTATTGTATCATCCTCTCATGCCAGGGCATTTTAGAGGAAGATTGCCCAGTTTCAATGCATTGAAGTGAAAAAATGCTGCAAGGTAAGTATGTCCTTTGTCCAGCAATATTTCTTTTTTATATTGACATCAGTCTCATAGCACGGTAAAGCAAAGCATTTTATAAAGTACAAACTGCATACAAAAACACAGAAAAATATATTTTAGTATAAAAGCTATATTACACAGACACTTGTCACTTCAGTTTCATCTTCTGACAACAAAGGTCACATGATAGGTCACATGATAACAATTGACCACTGATTTCAGACCTCAGACTACAACAAAGATATATTTAAGAAACATGTACAAACAGCCATAAAATCAAATCATGATTGTTCTTGTAAAAAGGTCTTAACCACACGATAACTTAACCAAATGTTAAAAATATCCCTCTTAATAGGCTGAAAATAAGAGGAAATTATGTTATTTTTATGATTACATACCGTCATTTTTATACATAGATTATTATTTTTTGCTCTGGTCTAAAGCCCAGGGTAGATGTCCATGTTCTCCAAAACAGGGATAAATACATTCAATGAATTACTTCAAAAAGCTAAATTTTTAAGATACAAAATTCCAATATTTTGCAACATGCAAATTTGAGGGTCATCCTGTATCACACCTTAGAGCCAGTTCAGATCAAAGATAGGGGACAAGCAAAGAACAACAGGACTAACGCAGACTGTTTCTAAAACAATAATTCTGTAGCATCACAGTTTCTGATGTCATGTTTTTAACTTGGAGCTTGACTGACCTGACCAAAAATGAATGCCAGTTGCACACTGTAATTGCATAGTTTAATATAGAGCACCAAGCCAAACAGTCATAGAGGGCGACGATTTGAAGCTGCAGTAATCCCGAGTCAACCAGCACCATGAAGCAGAAACCAGGTATAAATATATCTTTCTTAAACTTCATAGATTTCTTATGTCTCTTGCTGGTTTTGACATCTAGAAGTGCTGCTGTCACCCACAGGTTAAATGCCAATGACTGTATCTCACATGGAGAGACTTATGATAAACCTGGGATTCAGGTGAGAATGCAAGTTTACAGTTACTGAGTCAACTGAAAGGCCTGTAATTAAAATGATAATTCACAAAAAAGCTATTGTTTGGGAATTAAACACTCAGACTAGAGAAGTGGCTGGTGACAAGACAAAAAGTGCCAAAACATTATCAGAAACCCCCTAAATCCACTTTTCAACTGTCCAAAATCAGCGACACTTGCATATTTGTGTGTAATGTACTGAGTTTTGATTACCTACAGAAATGTAACCATGCTGCTGACACACATGTTCTTCATCACATTTTGTGACTGGACAGCATCATTTATCTTCAGACCAATATTAAGGACTGTACATTCTCTGCAACATTTTGAAATGTTTGATTTTCTTGTCACAAATCTTTGACATTAACTGGCTTTTATGGAGGTCTGACAATTTTATGAGGTTACTTTTGTAACAATTCTGTAATGATGACCGATGGACTCTCTTATAATTTAATTTTAAAAATGGGTAACATGAATTACAACATGACTCAGTTGCTAATGCACGAAGGGGATGCAAGTAAATTCACTTAAGAAAATTGTAAATCACAGCGGTGACACCATATTGTACAACAAGGACCAGAGTTGAAGATCTCTGTCAAACATCAGGCTATAAACTTAGCTTGGTACTAACCTCTTTTCCCTTTCTGCAATACTGCTACTTACAATTTTCCCAGTAAAACTCCTCCCAAGGCTAAGAGACAAAGCTATTCAGGTTGATAAATCACATTTGTCAGTGTAATTCCTATGGCCAAAGACAGTGCAGTGAGTTCACAAACAATTTTTTTGTATTCAAACCTTGAATTCGGACAGTCATGCAAAGTCTTTAACTGTCTCTTGGGTTTTGTAAACTAATGTAAGCAAATTATCCATTTGGAACACTACAAAAAAGTATAGAAAATTATCATTGAAGAGTGACTGCAACAGTCAACCTTCCCTCCTTTGTGTTCTCAGCAGTCCCTACTGAGCTGTCTTAGGAAATAGGGATTGTTACCCACATTGACATCATCAGGTAAAGAGGAGGGAGAAAGGAGGGAAGACGGGAGGGGGACGCCTGACAGTGGCTTACCCTCATCCACGTCGTCATTGGACATAATGGCGACGCACTTCTCCCACACCATGCGGATGTCGGCCCGGTAGCGGTCACAAGCCCAGAGGAACATGGGTAGCAGGATGGACTGGGCAATGGAGCACCACAGCACACACAACACCATCCAGTTATAGGAGCGGTCGAACTTCAGACTGGCAAAGCTCACCACCTGTGCAGGGTCAGCAAGGGGTTAGAAACAAGAGGCCAGTAAACAAAAGCAGAATCACAAAGATACTGTTTATATAGTCTGAAACAGTTAATAAGACAGGACCCCTATGCTAACTGCAACGTTGCTTTCTAACACTGCTGAGTAGTCCTTAAGCAAGGCACTTAATCTCAAACTTCTCCAGTGTGGATGCTCAGTGGTCAACAGATATGACTTGGTTCTTCCGGGGTTGAAAGTGCAAATGTGTTTATTCATGAGCAAAATTAAGCTCAATTAAGACATCCAAACAATAACATATCATCATAGATTGATGACTTGAGAGGACATTAGATTTTCCTACATTATACAGTACCATCAGACCATATAATTGCTTATGTTAAAGTTTGTAAGTGCAGATACATCACATCACAAGTCATTAAATGGGTTCTTCCATGTTCCTCTTGTATATACTAGCGTTCTTAACATCAACAAGCAGATGTGACAGCTCATACTGGCCATTTGAAACAGCTGCTCAGCAGTTCAGGGACCAAATGGCATCAGCAAACAATAAACGCAGTTCTGTACAATATTATATCATTATGGGATAAAAACAAAATATTTAAGGTATCAAATAACTTCTCTAAGTTACTCTAAGAATAGGAGCAACAAAAAGAATTAGAGTCTGCAAACTTGGTATCTGCCATAGAAATGATTTTAAGAAATGATTTTAGTTCAGATCCAGCATTTTGGAAACTATGACAGTGCATTAAATAACCTTCTCTGAACTTATTGTTGGCCAAAATTCAGAGAAAAAAATCTACCATGAGAGGAGTCTCTGTTAAAACCTTGAAGAGACACATGTTTTAATGTCACACCCACTGTCTAATCATTGGGCTCTCGGCACAACATAGATGAGTGTCTATTGAGAGTACCAAATATTAAACATCCATTAGCAAGAGATCCACACACAGATCCAGTCCTATACTGTATATTAGTAAACGTGATTATGTTATTATTATGCTGAGGCATTAATCAATTCTTCAAGCAGCTTATACTGATGATATATGCACTGCACAAATACAATGGTTAGCTTTTTCCACTGTCCTCACTTGAAAAGCCATTGAAAAGTAAGCTAAGTTCAAAGTAAGTGAAATATAATATATCGTCACATCATGATTGAGCTCCAGCATTGATTATGTAACCTAAATGACCAATGAAGATATCCAAATAGGAGCCAATATGATGCATTAAATATTCTATATTGTGTACCAAAAAGAAAATCTGCCTCATTCATGGTGTTCACAGAATAGTGATGAAATGCAACAAGAACAAACCTGAAAAATTAACATTGAGGTGTGAAAATGCCAATAAAAGCCAGAGTCCCTTAAAGAAGTTGTCATGCACTCAAGCAGCAAATTTATGTACAGGTTGCCACTGTGTGAAAATAATAAATAAAGATATTTTGTAACCGAGTTTTCAAACATTAATGATTTTGGGACACCCATTGGATGAAACCGAATGAAAACAGTGGCATATAATAACAGCTACTGAACTGCCCCTTAATGGAATGAAAGGTGACCCCGGTTTAAGTACGACTCCTTTTTATAACAAGCATTAGAGCTAATATGGGTTATCTTCCTCAGTGAAGCAACTGAGTACATTATCTGATCATTACAGTTGACAGGTTGAGTGCCTAATCATGCATCGGGCCATGACACTGATCAGTTTGATTAACTCGGACTCATTATCTTCAGTGTCACCTCCTCTGGTCATATCTTGAACTTGAGCACCAACCATACAACAGCATCACTAGGTGACTTGATGAAATTGCAGAGTCTCAGCTTGAGATTGATGTTGTTCGTCTACTGAGCCGACTCATTTTAAAAACTGCCAATCCAACCAAAGACAATGCAGATAAACAGGTTTTCTTTCCATCAGAACACTTCACCTGACGATTTTCAGCACCCTTTCATCTGGAGAGCATAATAACTGAAAGTGTACCCCACATGAGAGTTTAAGGATGAGTTTTTCTATAGTTCAGTTTACATTCTCTCAATACATTTCAATGTCCCGAGTCTGTGGCGTTCACCCCCAAGCCCCTTCGCTCCTACTGAAGATATAAAACTTTTTTTTTCTTCTTTTTTTTTTAAATGGTGATGAATATACACTTTCATTTTTTGAAAAGTTCAATAATTTCCTGAAACTGGTGAGCACTGTAGTTTTTAGCAAAAATTACTTGAACAGCAGTAAATAGTGCATTTGTTGGGGACTATTTTTAGACACAGATTTGGTGCACTAGCATGTTTTTACAGCAGCAGAGTGGCATTTGTGAGACTGAGTCAAAATAAACTACAGTGCCCGTGTTCATCACGATAAAGGAACATGTCACTCAGTTCAAGAGTGTGGCTCATTTATCTGTTAATACTTCTACAGCACAGAGGAATAAGCTGCTGTATATCAGCCTTTGGACACACAGACAGAACTTGTTAGTAGGATGCTGCTTCTGGTCTTCTCATGGGATTTGTTGACATTTAGTAAAAAATAGAATATGGCCTGATGTACTCTTATAAATCACTCATAAGCACAGTTTGAGCACATTACAGTTGAATAGTGATTATGGAAAAACTAAGTAATAATGCTGTTCCAGCTGATGTATTTTCCACTGGCAGGTATTGTCTTTTGTTGTTGTTCTTAAGAAAACAAACTGCTTATGATTGGTGAAGTTGTCATTAATGTGTTTCAACTGTGTGCTGTGTTTAAAGCTGTGTTTCAAACACAGTTAAATATTTACTCACAGAGCCTATAAATTTATCGCACAACCTTTAGCAAAGTGACATCAAATGACCTGTACGACCTTTATCATAACAATAATGTTTACTTATTCTCATCATCACATTATCTCAAACTAAACTGAGACTATTTGAAGCAACTTGTAATGATGTCACTACTACTGTTATTAGGAGTTAGAAAATGAATGCTGGTGTTGCATGATAAAGTATATAAATTGATTTTGGATTTCAGGTTTTGTAATTTTTTTTACACTCCATCATCCAGAAATGTTGGAGCATGAGCATAATTTTTTCCGAGTAGTATATCAACTTACTGGCCAATTCTTGAGTGTATGCTCATGCAAATAATTTGTTTGTTTATTTGTTTGTTTCTTTAGCATCTGTAAGGATTTTCTAACAGTGTGGATATTCTATTCTGTTCTGATCATACATCTCTTCCTCAGTATTTCTCTGTATAACACCATAAAATTGAAAACCAGTGTACAAACCGATTTGTATGTGTGTTCCAGCTTCCCATGCATTTAAATAGCTCATTACATAAGGTCATAAAGACGACTGGGAGACCTTTTGTTGTTTCTGTCACTGCACTGGAATGTGATCTTTCATCAGCACTGCACTCCCCTTACTGTTACGTACGCACATACAAACATACACAAAAAGATGTTGTTCCAAAAGTAATACAGCACTGTCTTTTCAAATAAACTCATTGATCAGCTTATAAAGCAACCAGTATGGAGGTGTGATGTTGTTAAACCTTACAAGTAAAAATATGACACACACTAATTAAAACAACATTATTAGAAGCATTATCCAAAGAAATTGCAGCATTTCCCCTACTCATGTTTCATCTTGCACTGAAATTCATTCATTCATAAAAAGCATTTCCCAGTGTTCTGATTTTTTTTTTAAACAACCAGCTAAAACAGCAGCTGTGGTGCCTAAAGACCTTCGAGCTCATCAGTGCTGACTAATTGCTCTTACCAGCAAGGATTTAATAATGCAGGCCATTCAGTCTCCATGCCTATTTTCACATTCATTTTTAGTACAGACTATCATGTCCTACCATCTCCTAAAAATCCAGTGAGGACCATACATATTCCTTGTTGTAGCACAGGGGCCAATTTTAGGCAAACCATGTTTTTGTCATGAGTAAAAGTAGTCTTTCTTGATAACACTGGTAACATGAAGAAATGTGAAGCATCTGGTAGATGCAAACGTGCAAAAAAGCAATGCATTCATCAGCTGATTATAAGAGAGACCTTTTTTGTTGTAGGAGTGAGAAAGGGAAGCAGTTTTGAGAAGGTTTGTTATAGCTCAGCTCTTGATGAGCAGACATTGGCAAATGGCAGCATATTTAGATAATCCCACAGGAAACCGGAAGCATGACTTGCAGGCCTAATTTAAGATCACTTAAAAGCCAGGACCTGCAAGGTGTTATTATGTCCTGGCGGACATGTTTCTTGGAGAGAATTCACATATCGGAAACAGAAGAAAGATGATTCCAGCGTGAGGCTTTTAAAAGAAAGTATTATATTGTAATACAAAACAATGAGGATTAAACAATATTGGTTATGAACTGGATATTATTGGCACTTTTGAAGGAGAGGCTACTTATTATCTCATGCACTGTTCAATACACTACAGTGAGACATTATGTTATATCTCATAACACTCAACTGAGCAAAAAAAACAGCATTTTAAAAGTATATTCAAGAAATTACTTAAATGATTTTGTCCTTTATTTGATTCTTTGAAGCAGTATAATGCCGCTGTCCAAAGTTATAATCACTCAAGTAAACATTAATGTCCCAAAATTTGACCCTTCGAAGTTGGTTCTTCAAGTCCCAAAATTAGCGAACAATGATAACCATGCATGTTATTAAGATCATTAAAGTATGAGTACTATTTTTCTCCTATGAATATGTGCAGAAAGTACTCGATATCTTGCTGTGTGCTTTGGATTTCATCATTAAAGGTGTGTGCAGATAGCAATGCTGAGTGCAGGAGTTTCTGGTCGGCTTGCCTCAGGTGTACAACACTTAATTAAAAAAAAGGTTTGTTTAATGTAAAAATGTCGACTAACAGATGGTTACTTGTACAAATGATAACAGAACTGAGGCGATGTATTATAGATAAACTGAAGCTGAGGCACTTTCATTCACATCATTTTCTCCCACTTAGATTTAAAAGAGTGTTATCATATACGAGTCAACCCACATTTAACTAAACCTCTACCTCCACTGTAATCCACGTGGTTTAAACATGAGCAGAGGGTGCTTGCTATAACAACCAGAAAAACTGTCAAAGTACATATTCCTTATGGAGAGAACTCTACTGTGGTGACTTGCTTTTAAGATGTCAGGATGGCTGGTTTGGCTGCATCACAAACAATGAGCCTTGAGCTTTCTACAGGCTGCATAGAAAACCAATGAATTGACTTGTTTAAAAATGAATGAGAACCTGAGGGTGGAATTTGCAAACCAAATGGTGCCACATAGAAACAGAGCTTGCTCCTTCACTCACTGATTATGTACTTGAAGGATTAGTTTCCCCCAGGAAGAAGAGGGAAGTTACACTCTGTTTTGAAGTTCCCTAAAAGACAACAGAGGGAAGATGATCCCAGTGCTAATCTGTAACCTGTACTTCTAACAGACACATACTATAGACTGTATATAAAAACACACACACCATCCATAAGCACTTAGCCTGACCTACTTACAGCCCCAGATGAGAAGAAACATTCAAGTTTGTGTAAATAATAAATCAGTATGGTATGGTTACTGGAGCTACAGTGCGCTAACTCCACCCTCAAACGTTCTTTTAAATTTTTCACCCTTAGCAGCCCCGTGCACTGTCTCTCTTCAGACTGAATTAACCCTCCCTCACCCTAAGTATACAGAATGAATGACGAAGAGGTCACAAACATGGCTGCCATCAGCCTGACCTCACTGTATGTGTATTTGTGTGCCTGTTTTCTAAGAGGGATGTGAATTATATCTGGATATATGATAATGCATTTATATTTTCTGTTTCTTTGTGTTACTTGTGGCTCTTTGTTTGAATTAGGAAATACAGTCACAACTTGGGAAACAAGTTAAAAATCTTTTTTATTTTGCAGAAGATTCACAATTTTATTTTTACCTAAATGGGCAGAAGAATCTTTGAGAGTTCTTAAAATACCTCCAAAACAGCAGGCAAAGTTGTTAAACGACCTTGATAGATCACTAGGGATTTAGCTTTCAGAAAAACAGATGCTTAGCTCCATGAATCAATGTCATGATGTGACATGGGAGACACAAACTGGGGCTACATGAACACCAGAAACTCTAACAAAGCACTAATGAGTGCCTGAAAGCTTACACACTCAGCCACAACTGATCCAGAAGTCTAACAAACACGTCTTATATTTATACACGTCTTAATTTGTATATATTTGACTAAACAGTCAGACCTTTTAACTAGCTGGTTCTTGGATCAACTCCATCATTTCTTGCAATCATGTTTAAGCATCGAACTCACCAGTATGGGGAAGCCAGTCAGGAAGTCATAGATGAACACGATGCCACTGATCAGGTAAGTGATCTGCAGCGACGTCTTGAGAGGCTCTGATCCATCAATGGATGATCTGCGCTTCCCCTGGGCGTCCTCCACCACTATGGTGGGGACGTTGAACTTGTTCTTGTCAGCATTGTGGCCTGCCTGAATGGAGAAAGTCTGAAAGAGAGCAATGCCGATGCAGATCACACCCATGGCCACGCTGCCGCCAATCAGCAGCAGAAAGCAAACACCAAAGCCAAGGCCAATCTCAGTCACTATAAATCGGCAGTCAGAGGTGTAGAAGCGGTCGATGGTGTCGTGCCAACCCACTGCTGGAAGCGTGGACAGGATGAATGAGACCATCCAGATCCCCATCACTGTGTGCACCGCCTGCTTCTTGGTGTTACTCAACCTGGAAGCAGAACAACACATTTAAACATAAAGTAAGTTGAGTTCTTCTGCTGTGTGTGTCCTGTAGCTCATAAGAATAGGACCTTGACTAATACTGGTGGATCTGAAAAGTTCTGAGTACTAACAAACACTTTGTTAAAGTCTTAGTGCTCGGGTCACTTATACTGAAGGTATTTGCAGTTTTCATCAAGTAAAACCAGTAACAATCAAAAAAGAGAAATATAAGACTCATCAACCTAAGAAATACGTTCATACCTTGGACAAAACAAAATGGATGGTGAAAGGTGGGCCTCTTATAGTAATTACAGCAGCTTAAGAGTCCCCAACTCAGTGTGTTGCATGAAATAATTCAAATGTGACACTAATAACAGTCTGACAGTATGGTTAATCTCCTCCATTAGTCTTCTCCTTAGAAAATATTTCTAGGGAGGAGACTGATTGTGAAGAAATATGTCCCTGAGAGAGAGAGTCAGCAGAAAGAACCCTTGTAAAACTACACCATACCTAAGCTATGACCAAATACTGTAAATGCCATAAAATGGTAGGTCTGCACCTGGGACATATAAGCTGAAAAAAGCACTATCCCACACAGTCATCATTTAGATAAACTGGAGCTGAATGGGGGGAAATTGATGCTTTGCTGATGGCAAAAGATTGCTTTTCACATCCTTCGGTCTATTTGTCATCTAGGTCTATTTCAGTGTGAAGGGATTTCTATTTTTTCTCATCTCCAAGTAATTGTTACAGTTGAGCAATTTGCTGAATGTGTTTGTGTCTTCTGGCACTTTTAAAGGTTTGCACCAGCACACGTACTGTACATCTAAAAATATGGCAGGCAGTGACTGGTGTTCTCATTTCCAAAACTTGATGAAAGACTGTGCTATCCTGCCAGAACATTTGCACCTCAAGTAGTGCTGAGTAGTTCAAAGCATCAACAACAAATCATACATAGAGGCCAATCCTTTATAGCTTGTAGAATAGATACAGTCTATTACACGGCCAAAATAAAGAAGCAAACCTTTGAATTTCAAGTCACTTCAGTCCAGCATCTATAAACCGACTCCCTTGAAAGGTGGATATAATATCAAGGAACTCGCGGACAGAGTGCTACAGTTTACATAAACGCACCTCTCCTGCTTCACTTATGTTGCGAAGGAATACGGTAAAATGTCTATTTACTGTCAGTTGTCCGGGAGCAGTTTTGGCAGAAAACTTATTCTGTCTCCCTCCAGAGAATTGGAGCACATGTCGCCTATCCTCCTCTTCCTCTCATTAAAATCATCTGGAGGAACACTGGCTAGATATAGAATATATCCCCAACACATACAAAATGAGTCAAAATATAGTTTAAAAATATTTGTATCTCATAATGCATTAGCTTACATGCACTGACATGATAAGAGTGGCACAGAGGGTGCAGCAGTAGCCTCTATGTTTGCACTGTGGCTTTGTGCAAAGACAAGTAGGTCTTGTTGTCACTGTGAGTAATAATGCTAGCCTTTCCTGAATATGCCTGGGGTACATATGATGGGGAGGTTACATCACCAAGCTGCTTGAATCTATTACCAGAAAGAGAAAGCGTTGCAAGGGAATAAGCTCCTAAGAGATAGTGAGAGCGGGGTGATGAGAACAGCTGCCGAAGTACAAGGTTGGAATTCATAATTCAGGCCTTCACTGTGTGTTAATGTCAGAGACAAGGCAGCCATGCTGGCTCAGCAGGGCAAACGTGGAGCGATTTAAATGAAAGATGAACAGCAATTACACGGTGCATCACCTGAGCTATCACTCCAACGTATCGTTGTTCAAAGTGACTTGAAAACAAGAGGAGGAGCTGCTGAGAGGAAGGTCAATGTTTCCAGACAGGAGATGAGAGAGAGTACAGTCTGATGAGCGAGAGAACAGACGAAGGAGATAAAAGCATTTGTGTAAAGTCTGATATCACTGTGTGGGCATCAGCCAATAATGACAGCTGCTCATGTAATATAGATAGCAAGATTGAGCATAGATTTAAAAGGAAGTTTGCATATCTTATTGTAACGTCTGCTTATCTGCATGAAGCTGCAAAATTGGCCGAGCTGACTGAATGCTGAGCATCTGCAGGCGTGATGCCACAGGAAGTACAATCACTCCTTGTTTTTCAGCAGGGGAGATAAAGCGAGGCAACAGAATACTGATCTTCACCACATGTGCCACAGCATCAGTTTCTCTACCATTTCAATAACTCGCAAAGTAGCTTTTTTGTATTCTGCAAAAATGAGTAGTGACTTCATATGTGCTTGTATTTGCCACAGTATTTGCTCTAGAAATGCATTCATCTGCAAATGATTGTTCTGCGCCAGATGACCAGAAAATGAAGATCTGCATAGCCATGAATAACAGCTGGGTTGCACCAAAGCCAAGACCTTTGAGGTGTGCTTCAAGGTGAGATGTTGTAAAGCTGCAAATATGTTTTTAGATTTATCACTATGAAGCTATCATCATGTATTATTGCAGATAAAACACCAAAATCAAAGACATCATATAACAAAATTCCTGATGTTGGAATCAAATGTAGAAATTAAAGGAACCCAAACAAAATTTTCTCCTCCTTCATGATAATCAGGTAATATAAATGCCAACATAATGATATTATTTTCTCATTAAATGTGTTTGTAAAAATGTAATCTAAACAAAATCTAATCAAACAGCAGCTATAACACTGGATCTTATTAAAACAGAATAATAGCCACTGCTGCTTAATAATCATCTGTACAGGTAATGTTAAAGCAGCACCAGTGCATCCCTAAATGCAGACATAAATAGCATAAACTATTTTTTCAAAGGGAGCAGCAATGTTGCTCAGAACATCTGATTATGTGTGAACAGCAGATGTCTTGGAAGTCTAACAAGACCAAAACGGCGTTACTGCAGCAGGGCGCTGCCTGTTAACGTGAGGTGAACCTGATCTTTATTATTCAGCGCTACTTTGTACTATCACTTGTTGTGAGGAGCCAACTGAAGCTGTAAGCTAGAGCTGGCAGATGCTCAGTCTAGAGGGTTTTACACGGTGTTACCCCAAATAACTGCAACCAGCAGATGTGTTGACAGGAGAGAGATTTCACCTGATGCAGAGCAACCCTCTCAAAAACGGAGGTAAACAAGCTCACAAGTGACACTAATCTAAACAGTTTCCCCATCCCATCAGAGGAATCTGCTCAGATATGCAGTGGGAGGCCCAAAATTTGCAGCTTAAATGCCAGAATGTTGTATTTGAAGGTGGCTTTGGCAGGTGGTGCGTTTATGGAAAGCCCTGCAGGAGGTTAGACATTTAAAATGTCTTCTTACAAATTCAATCGCTAAGAAGTTTAGAAAAAAATCATGATTTTTTTTTTTTAAAAAAGGCCAAGTTCTGTAGCCTGAACAGAATCTAAGAAGTGTGTTTAAACTTGACAAAACTGTTTGATTTTCATTACATCTGTGTATTGATCTAGCACAGTAAAACATAGAATGTATGAAAAACCTACATACAGTATACAGAATATACTGTATGATAAAATGTGTTTGATAGAATGTGCAGACACATGTTAAAGGGAATTTAAAAATATTTTCTCTCTTTTCTATAATGTATCTAGTTATGCAATGGAAAAGAACGCATTATCAACAGTCTTCATGGGGGCTTCTTTAAGAGAAAATAGTTCATAGGTCTGTTATTCATTCAAAATAACAGATATTGTCTCTGGAAAGTTTTAATGCTGTGAGCAACACAAACAAAATTTCATTCACCTCTTTTGTGAGCAGAAATCTCACAGACAGATATCCCAACACCTGGGCAAATAAATGCAAAATGATCTCTAGCTGTACATAGTATTGACACAAGAAGTAAGTGTGTAATCTTATTTAGTAACAACAGAATCAGCCATCTTACCTGTAGTTTACAGGCCAGCGTACCATCCACATGCGATGATAAGAGAGCGAGGTGACGGAGAAGCAGGTGACCAATGTGAGAGTGTAGAAGGTGGAAACAAACACTTTGCACAAACCCTCGTTCCACTCGTAGTTGGAGTGCTGACGGCGCAGCGTTATGACACAGTACATGGTGATGGGGATGGCCATGTTGAGGATGTGCGTGCCCGCCAGCGTGCAGATGAGGAATTCCAGCGGCTTCCACTTTTTCTGCTTGGCACTGACGCTAAGGATGCTCCAAGTGTTGGCCAGGATGGACACACCCGAGCAGACCAGCCAAGCCAGCGTGTTGGCGTTGATGACGTCATCCTTCATGGTGGTCACCTCATCCACCATGTTGGAGCGGGGCAAGGCAGAGCCTGGGAGGCCGCAAGGAACTGTTGGCAAGAGCAGGTACACGCGAGGAGAAGGAGGAGGTGGTGATGGGCAGGAGGGGATTCAGGGCGTCGGACGAGGCAGGCATCCTATCTGGGTGGGCGTGCATTCTCCATGAGATGGGCACAGCGGGGAAAGGACATGGCAGTGGTGCAACACAACGGGACGTTAGCGGGAGAGGATGGCAGATCCGGGCCTGTTGCCTAGAGAGGAGGAGAGAGAAAAGAGGGAGGCACAGTAATCAGAAACAGTGGGAGAGAGGATGTAATGAGAATTATATTAGTCAGTCCAATTCAAAATAATCCTTCATCATACATAATCCGGCATCCCAGTGAACTACAGTAATAGTGTTATATTAATCACAACACTTTAACTATAACTGTTAATACTAAAAGTCATCAATTTCATGTGGTTAAGACAGAGCAGTGATCAGGCTTATTTTTAAAGCAACATGACAGAGAAAAGCATAAAGCTACAGTTATTTGCACCTGCTATTTTACAGAAAAGTGAATGACAGACGTGAATCCAAACTTTTCATATGATGCCAATAAAAAAATATTCTACATACACGTAAAAAAATCTAGCTATACCAAAACAATACAGGAAATGAGCAAAAAACATAAATAATAAAATGCAATCCAAAAGGATCATCCTGAAGTAAATACAATTTTGGGAACGGTTATACTTGGTGCTGAAACAATTATTTGATCAAGTTGACAAATCAATGGAAAATTAATTGACGTGATTTCATTCAAAACATTTGCTGATTCCTGCTTCTAAGATGTGAGGATTTGCTGCTTTTCTGTCTTTTCTATAATTGCAAATCTAATATATTTTGATTGGTAAGACAAAATGAGAAATTCAAAGATGTTAGCTTGGGATGTCCAGAACTGTGATGAGCATTTCTCCTTTTTTTGAAAGTTAATAGACTAAATAATTGATCCTGATGATAAATAATCAATATACTAATCAATGAAAATAATTGTGAATTGCAATCCGACTTAAAGTGTTATTTTTCGTTGATGCAGTCAGAGGTGCTGATTCAACTCAAAAGCAACGTGTAGTTTGTGGTATTGATATACAAGGTAACACTATATTGTTATTTTGTCTCACTCCTATACAGTAGACCACATCGAAGGATGGCTGCATGA
This sequence comes from Thunnus thynnus, assembly GCF_963924715.1. Classification (NCBI taxonomy): domain Eukaryota; kingdom Metazoa; phylum Chordata; class Actinopteri; order Scombriformes; family Scombridae; genus Thunnus; species Thunnus thynnus. The sequence goes on along the minus strand of NC_089522.1, from coordinate 12,788,985 downwards.
CAAAACTGAATATTATGCAATCTTGTTACAAGAAGCTATTGAAAGAACACACACAAAATTAAAAGATTGCTCCATTTCTTTCAGTGTCATTTCCTACATAACACAGCTCCAGTCAGAGAATCATCAGAGGAGAAAGACTTTTGTTCCCCCACTGCTGGGTGAAAAATGCTTGGCACAGCTGTAGCATGTTGTCACATCTATTTCCTGTCTTTTGGCTTGTCCAAACACTGATGTGCTGTGGGCAAGACCCCTGAGAGGGGACACTGGAAATGACAAGACCCATGTCATCATCATCCTGCTCTCACTTCCAACGATCTAATTCTTCGCTCTCATTCTTCCCTCTGATGGTGCGGCCAATCAGATTCAGTTGTGCTAATATCCTGCTAGTTCAAGAAGCATCCAGCTCTTCACTAATTTGGCCAGGGGAGAGCAATTAGCCTCCAACTGACTCCTAAAATGTGTAGTCTCAGAAAATGTTGCACAGTTTGTTAGCAGTAAAGTAATGGTACTACAGCAATACACCTACAGTTTGAAATGATGCCAAAATGACATGTGAAAGGCAGAAGTATGTCATATTTAGAAAGCTGTGAATAACAATATGAGCAGAGGCTGAACCACAGTCTGGACTAACCCTTATATTCAGCTTTTTATTCTTCTTCTATGGTCTTAATTTCTTCTTCTGTGGTCTTTATGAGGAAAACTACAAACCCCTAAGTCCAACATAATTGTAATGATCTCACTGTCTAATAAACAAGCTTCTCAAGGTCCATGTGACTTTTTGTTTGCACGTCATTTAGTTGTAATACTGCAGTGTGAATGTAAACACACCGAATACAAAATAGAAGATATTTAAAAAAAGATAACAAAGCAACTGTTCCACTAACAATTCACTATGGAGACAACCAAAGAAAACACATTGTGTTAAAAAGTGTTATCACACCATCAAAAAGCACAAAAAACACAGTACACCAGGCTGGGATAGGCTATAAAAAGATTCATAGCTTTGATGCAGGAATCCCCAGGTGGTTGAGATGGACTGAGCTGCAGTCTGTGTGTTGACGGAGGATTGAAAACTCAGCTGAGTCAAACATTAAACACTTCAACAGTGTCACACGATCCACCACAGCTTGAACCAAGTCCCAGTCCACCTAAACTGGTGCCATGAGGAAAATATAGCGTATCTGTTTTGTTTTTGGAAGCAACAAAGATAGATGCAGGAAAACAATCCAAGACAAAGACGTAACACGGAGTAAACACGGGTTAAGTGTTTTTTCCCTTGCAAGTAAAGGAGTGAGTAATGATAATAATATTTAGAGTGAGGAAGTTAAGTTTGGTCACACTTAGTAGAACAATCTGTAATTACAACAGAACAGACCAAACTGTTCTGTGGTGGATAAATGTTTGTAAGACAGTGGATCACTAGCTCTCTCACAGCCTATGGTATGATTTGATAAAACGTAATTTCATATCTCTCTACTTCTAAATCACAGAGAGCTGTTGGCAGTATTGCAGCACCTGCGGTTTTCCTGTCGATTATCCCACCCCTCCTCTACATCTTCCTCACAGTGGGAATACGCTTTACTGTGTCTCCCTAACCCTTTTCTTTAATGCACGGACTGTGTATCTTCTATCCAGGAAACTGTTTAGTGAATTTGTGAAATAAATTCACTCAGCTCTGCTCGTGTCATCCTCCAGTCGCCGAGCCACGGATCAGAAAAAACACTGCTGAAATGAACAGTGAATATAACAAACCCCTTCAACACTTTTTCCACACTTTCTCCTTTCACATGACAGTAGAACTACCTCATATGGAGCCTGGGGATAACTAGAATGGCTAAAATTGCTTTTTCCCGAAATGATTAGTTAAGAGGCGAGTTCTGGGTGACACTTTAGTGTGTACTTTACTCATTTCCATTAATCCTTTGAACCCTCAGCTGTATTAGCTTGATTTTCATTCCCTTTATTTACAGGCTTATGGCATTGTCACTACATGTCTTAGCTAGTTAGTTTAGCAACGGTTATTTTCTGCCCTGTGAAAAGTCACGCTGCAATAGCTACTAGCAGTTTGTTTGCACTGTGGTCATGGATGTACAGAAACAGTCATCTAGATTACTTTTGATAGGAAAGAAAACGTATACATCTATCAGCTGAAAAAGTAAGTAGTAGTAGTACTAAGTAGTTGTTTTTACTTTGAGTGCACAACTGACATGATACAAAGACCAAAAAGAAAGGGTGAAAATTTGGGCCACCCAAGAGCTGCAGTCTGGAAGCCTTTTATAAAATAAATTAGCTTGAATTCAGTTTTGTGAGAGCTGCTGGGATTTGAACCGAAGCAATAAACTAAAATCAAAACAAAAGTGCTGCAGACTGGGGTTGATTTTCAGGGGGATCATCATCACTATTATTCCTTTCATATTATGGAGAGTCATTTGATTAACCTCTATTTGTTATTTAGGTAACATTACCATATTTGGTGTCAAACTAATTAATAATTCATTTTGAGGCACCAGAAATGTTTGACTACAATAAGCACAGTTTGTGATAGAGTCAGAAATAACTTCAAGCTATTTAATTGATCAAATAGCTCATGTTATCATAACATGTAAGCCCCCTTTTACATGTCAGAATAAAAACTCATCCCTCAGCTCCTTTACCTAGAGTTGACCTAATTCATGATGGACAGAAAGCCTGACCAAAGAGTAAAAGTTCATGATCAACTGATCACAAGATCAATTTAAGAGATCAAATACACTATGTCTTGTAAGTCAGCGTCATAAATTCCTTTCTTGTTCATTTTCATGTTCTGTTTACATAACTGTAAATATGTACATATCTGTCAGGCACAGGAATATGTTTTTTACAGTGAAGAGTTCAATCCTTCAGATCAAATTAACTGAATGTACTACTTCATTAATAGGCATGGATCCCAAATTTACTCTGGTTTAACACTGGACTTTGATTCTAGTTTCTTGTGCTTCTCCTGCATTCACAGGCTTAACTAGAAGCTAGAAAAGGCAATGGAAAATATTTTAGTCATAGTGAGGGAATTGGTCCCTCGGCATATAACCTTGTGATGCAGGTTCAATAAAAAGTAACATCCATTTACGTGGGAATTGCTCATAAAAGGTCACATAATACCACAGAGACACTGCAAAAGAGCACTTAACCAACAGTATGCTCTGTAATCAAGATAAGCCATGTTTCAACTTAGGTACAATATACCAAAACAATTCCCCTTTCTATGTGTCCAGCTGTGTTTGTAATTTACCAAGAAGGCAGAGAGTGGAGAAAAATCAACTCCAGACCCCTCTGCTTGGGTGACTCATGAGGCTCGAGAGGGACAATGGCAGCATTCTATTAAATACAAGAAATGGCAATTAAGTTATTCCAGGATGTTTACAAGCAACTGCAGTTTTGCTACCTCTGGGAACAGCTTGAAGTACCATGGAGATTTAAAACCAACTACAAATGGATGGTATTTTTAAAAACTGGTGATGTTATTTTGATCCAATATTCACATTCTGATAGTTCCTGGTTTTATGTAGAAGTCAAATACCCATAAATAAGGCAGTAGATGAGTTGAGGACTTATGTGTTACTGTATAAGACTCTACTGAGAATCCACAGCTAACCGCTGAATATCTGAGGGGGTAATAATGCCAATGTTGATGCACAACATGAGCACAATTTACACTTTCTCTGGTATCTAAGCAGTTCTGTTTGTGCACATTTATGCTCGGTGAAATTCTGTCATTCTTACAAAAATTCAATTAAACCAGCAATTCTCCTCAAGCAGCACCTAACAAGGCCAAAACATGCGAGAAAAGTACACCTAAGCGCTACAGTACGCTGTGCTACACTGCCTCCAAAATTATGTTTTCACGGTGCGTATTCAGAGATCAGAAATGGAAGATGCAGACACAGTTAATTATGTCTACAGTGTGGGTAAACTCTGCAATACAACCCGAAATACAACAGCAGACTACAAGTTAGATCCAGTCAGAGAATTATTTTACGGCATGAACATCCAATCTGTAACTTGAGTAACAAATTTTAAACTTCACCACATTCCTCTCTTGTGTAAAGAAAAGACCCAACCAACCCTGTCACCTGACGAGAACAACAATATTGCATGATCCTGAAAAACCAACATGCTTACATTTTTAAAATCTTGCTTTCTACAATATCTGAGCATGGCAAGTATGGTTATAGTTAGGGAAATACTGGATGAGTCTAATAGGGCAAAATCTACCTCGCTACATAAAGGACACATGTAGCACATCGCATTGATGCTGCATGTTGACAATGAACGCAAATCATGATGTACGGAATCATCCATTAAAAAACATAATTTACTTCATTATGTTTATTATTTCCATCCCCTTTACTTGTTACTATTGGTAACAACTACTCTTCCTGCTAGAGGAGAAAGAACACATGAGGATGAGTTAAATATGGATGAAATAGGATGAGTTGTATACTGTGTTACAGCAGTTGCAGCAGCTTTTAGAGTGAATACAGCATGTTAATACTGGCAGTTACAACTAAAGAGATTTTCTTCAGAATCACATTAGTGACATTAAAGAGCACGGTCAGTAAAAACTTTCCAATTTGCTCATTAGTAACCCTTCAAACAATAAGTAGTGCAAATGCTCTGTTGTTTATATTTTCTCTCCATTTTTCCTCTTCATTTTCTTTTATAAGAAGTACAGTCAGAGCTGAGTTAAACTAATGTTCTACAATTTATATTTGGTAATTAAAATAAGTTAAAATAACAGCTTCAGGGCAGTACTGTATTATTTTGTGTAGCAGTAGTGATGGTAGTCTTAAGAGTATTAATGTAGGAGTATTAATAGGAGTAGCAGCAGTGGTATAGTGGTTGTCGTAGGAGCATTAGTGGTAGTAACAGGAATAGCAGCTGTAGTAGCAGTGGTTTTATTTAAACGCTTGACTGACGGGCTTCCATAGTGGAACTAACAGCTCGATCACCCACAATCCCCTGGGCCTCCGAGCCAAATCTGTCCTCTACACAGGGGAAATCAGCACTGACAATTACAAACACGCTGTAAAGACTTTCTAACATCAAGATATTGAATGTTAAGGGAGATCAAAAAACAGAAATGTATTATTGTAACGTTAAATGCATTTTATTAATATCAAATTTTGCACTTTCTCTGAACCATTTGCATCCAAACGTAAGTAATCGCTTTAGAGTAAAGGTAGTTTATGGTAAATAATTAATATTTTTGACGTGATGAAATTTGGTGGGACAAAATGATTTCTGTGACTCCTGCCATCAAAATGTGCTTTTCTTTGGCTATAATAAACAGAGATGGAACGAGATGGTGGCAGAGGTACAAGTCATCATAGAGTTTAATGTTACTTTCTATTAGCTTTGTTAGCTATAGCTAGTTAAAAAATGATCAATAAATAATGCAACATGATCAAATCTACATCTTCCCTCAGCGAGCTGTAGAAAATATTCGAAAACAGCAAAATGACTCTTGCATGTATCACAATGCTTTCTACCCTGTTTATAGAGTACATTATATTTTGTGTGTGTTTCAACACAGATTACTGAGAACTGCTTTTTTATGTCTAAGCACAAAATAAGTCATTCACTACCATAATGTATAAGTTGATGTTAACATAAAGGCTGACAGGTTGTTTGTGCAAATGCATTTACAGAAATACCATCAGCATAGTGGAAGCCTGGTGAAAACTGCTGCGTAGGGAGCTTTTCTTCTCCTCATCACTTTGCACATTAGTCACATTTTGGACCACAGAAAAAAAAAAAAAAACACGCACATTTTTTCATTCTTCATTTCAAACTATAATCAAGTGAGACACAAAGAGAAAGAGTGTGTCTTGACAGATTTTGGCTGGCATAGAGACAGATTTTTCTGTTAAAACAAAGGCCGAAATGGATGACAGTGTGTCTGCGTGAGATCAGACCAGTAATTCCACAGAAAGCTGTTTCAAGGAACGTGATGATTTTCAAGGCACTATGTAACTACACTCATCAGCACAATGTCAGTCAGTGTGTTGGGTGTGGTACAGCATGAAAGCCAGAGCACATGTGTGATGCTGACCCACATCTCTCAGCTTCAAATTGGCAGAGACTCAGGTAGACAGGGGGACGGGGAGGGGAGGGGGTGGATGGACATTCTGCTGACAGGTGTCATGGACGGGGTCTTATTGCCCGACCAGCTCCAGTCATCCTGGAGCTGTCAGAGAGGAAAATACTCTGCCCCGGGAGGCAGCACAGCTTTCCCCAGAGCACAGTCTCAATGTTTAATATTACATCTCTGATGCTTACACATGACAGGTGCTTTACTTTCAAAGTTGAGTAAGCAGGTATATTTTTTTGCAGCAGCATCCTGCTTCACATTTACAAGTGCAGTCCTCTGCAGCTCTGGGGGTTAAGTGGCTTGTACAGGTGCAGTCACTCATTTCCCTGTCCCACTTAAAAGCAATTACAAACATCTACCAGAGATGCACTGCTGTCTGCTTTTTATTTATTTTAATGGTCATTCTTGTTTGTAAATGAACTAAGCTATTTTTCTCTGGCAGTAATCTGTTCCCTTTGCTTAGTTATGCTTTTTCCGCCTGCTTGTATTACTGTCATCAGATAACCATTATTGACCCCTACGATCAGAAGATGTAGCCTGAATTAGCATCTGAGTCTTCTGTACATTTTTATTTGAATGTTACAGACTTGAAATTATTTTTTGTTTGTTTTTCCACAAGAAGTTTCTTCTCGCATCAATTCTCTTTGTAAAAACATAGAGGATTGGTTTAATGGATACTAATAGTATTAAATCCTACTAATGGTATTAAATTGAATTCATGAGCTGTAAACATTTTCATCATCAGCCTGGAAAAATTACATACACACTATCTTGAACTCTCCAGTTATACTCCTCTTTACAAGATATTTCATGTAGATGTAGAAAACATTTAGTTTGCAGGTTTTCCCTTTGCTCTCTCTGTGAACCACAGGATCATTTAGCCAGGAGGAGGATTTACCAGAGGCATTTTCTTGGTTTTGAAGGAGAGTTTTTAAGGTTATTAATAATGTTCAGGGATTGGCCTGATGAGCGTGAAAGTGAATAGTAAAATAATACATAGGAGACATTTTCAGCAGTTAAGGAGAAGTAAATGAAGTGGACACATTGAATTTCAGCTAATATCAGAATTGTAAGACCTCTTTTTACAATGGATCATTTCTATGGGAGAAATCTGATATTTCACATTTTATTATCTTATCAACATAGCTGATCTTTCAATAATTTAAATAATGATGTGTCTGAAAAATAATACAAAATCTTTTCTTTTTTTAAAAAAAAAATTGCAGCCAATTTCTATGTGGTATACTGTGTCAACCACACAATGCAGGTAAGAGCTCTCCTTCACCCCATGAGGGATTAGATTGGCCCTAAGTGGCCAAAACACTATCAATCTTACTCACCTCCAGTGAGCGCTCATTATCTAGTTATCAATGAGAGTCCCGGAGAGGTTCCTCCGTGCGTGACAAATGATCAGCAGGACTGGCTTTAACCCACTGTCCTGCAGAGAGACTCACCTCTGACAACATAGGTGATTAACCTTTTTAAGACTCAGGAGGCTGATATTTGTGACATTTCAAGAACTGTTGGTTTTTTTTGCAGATTAGTATTCCTGGAAGAAAGGAAGAATAGATAACAATACAGTCACACCTTTGGATTTTTCCTAATTACCCTAAAGGGCTTTTTACAGGGCGATATTATTCTCTCACAAAAACAGGCAGGCGTGATTGGAGTCATTTCCAGGACTGCCTACCTTCTCTACGACCTCATTACTTGACAATCTGTCTACTAATTTTATTCTGTGTGGCTCCATTCAAAATCCTTTGTATTGCATCTAAGCCCCAAAATGTGCTAACACTTAATTAAGATCTATCAAGATTCCTGTCACCTCTACCACTCTCCCTTCATTGGGCTCTATATACTGAAAAAAGGAAGCACAGCAGAGTATTGGAGAGTTTATAAAGCAGCCAGTGGTGATAAACTCAACAGCTCAACTTCCAAGCAAACATACCACCGTCAAAATCCCTCCGACCACAACTTCCAGCTGTTTTCATTTACATGACAGCCAGAGGACTTTTTGTGTCATCAATAACTGAAATGTCCTTATCATCCCTTCATCAGATAAGCCATGTAAGCCATTGGTAAACCACTAACACATTAGGTATGCTGCTGCACTGCACTGGAGCAGACTGGATGTCTAATTGTGTATGTTGCATAGCAACTGCATCAGTCTCGTAGAAAACATTCAGCAGGAAAAATAAATTAATGTTTCCCTTAAGAATATGAAATAAAACTGTTAATTAAACTTTTAGTGTTTAATAGTGACAATGCACTGAAACCATGCTAGTACTCCTTCCTCTTTATTATTTCTTTAAACAGCCCCTTGTAACTCTTGCTGAACAGCTCCGAAGTGTCTGCAAGGGGCAATTACAGATCAGCTGCACTACATTAATGACATCATCATTAGGCAACCTAACTCAGAGCTAATGTTTCGTTCATGTCATATCGTAATGTTGTTGTAATTGAGTGTCCGAGTTTGGTGATATTGGACAAATAAGCTGTGTCACCCCCTCATTCACTACTGTCTCTATAACAGATACTCACTAGTTTACTCTACTGTGTAGGACTCTACAATTAGGAATTATAATATTTTCACTTCACTACTGACAGGTGAAGAGTCACACAGCACTAATCTCCATATCTATCAAATGCAACACATTGCATTGTGGGATTGTTAGGGCACTAAGGGCATAAATCTCACACTGAAAATTCAGACTCTCAAACAAAATGGCAAAGCAATACAAAGTGATTTTTACACTTCAGACCAAACTGGACCAAAAACAGGAAACAACAAATTTCTCTTCTACTGAGGTACAGTGAATTTAATTCTTGTTTTACTCTTGTGACAAATTGACATGGACGTAATTTAGAGTTTAGTCTGTATGGCTCTCACTCCATAAATGATGTTGGACATCATTTTACATTCATGGTTGGTTCTATAATCATCTGTAGAGCTGCAACGATAAGTCGATTAATCAATCAGTCAATCAACAGAAAATTAATCTGTAACTATTTTGATAATCAAATAATGGTTTTAGTCATTTTTTTTAAGCAAATATGTCAAAATATACAAAAATGTGTTGCCTCTATCTCATCAAAGTGATGATTCCATGCTTTTGTTTGTCATTCGTTATAGTAAACAGAATATATTTTGGTTTTGGACAGTTTCAGACAAAACGAGACATTTTAAGACATGACCTTGAACTCAGGAAAATGTTCATTATTTAGACATGTTATAAACAAAACAATTTACTGTTTGATCGACAAAATTACCAGCAGATTAATGGATAATGAAAATAATCGTTGCAGCCCTAATCATCTGCATTACAATACAACATAATGTAGGTTACATTTCATGTTTGTGCAGTCGACTACAGTTGACCTATCAAATCACTACAGTTGTTTTGGGGTTTTTTCCACAGGAAGAACTGCAGGAGGTTTTATTTGCCCAAATACAGGCCAAACCAGCCTCTTTTAAAGAAGGATACTTCTGCTACATCATATCTATCAATGGCCTGCCTGGTCTTTCAGACATTGGTGAATGGGTGAAAACACTTGAAAAACACACATCTGGTACATGCTGGAAAAATTAAAAGCTACTCAGATCCATTTTCCCGGGGCATTATGTCCACGTCACCATTTTGTTCCAGTCTATTCGGAGTAACATAAGGCCAAAGTTCAGTGTGCAGTAGCTGGTATGTTTTTCAACTAAGAATGAAACATTTTGGTATTATTAGAGTAAGATGATAGCTTAATGTCAATATACTATATAATGGTCTTCTCATAGTGAGTAACTCCCCTTAGCAGCTGTCAACGTAAGGTATCAGTTCACAGCAGACGACTTCGGACAGCAGATATGCACAATCACTCATACTCAAGGACTGAAACAACAACAATAACATGTTGTGAGCAAATGCCCCTTCCATTTAATCACAGCACTTCACTAATGCACAGCAGGGAGGCAGCGTGAGTTGGCAGCCTGCTCTGCCACCAGAGAACCGAGATTCAAGCCCCTGTGTCTCACTGAAGTCTCCTAAACCGAGCCAGTGAAACTCTATCAGCTTCAGTTATCAGGAAATAGTACAGTAGGCTCCAGAGATGCTCTGTAACCTTGACCTCTGACCTTTCAGTCAAGAGAGGTAAGCTAAGACAATTTCTCTACTGAAGCAATATCTTTTAAACTATTGATTGCTGGATAGCCTCCCTAATCAATGGATCAAAAGGGTGAGTGCGGTCATACTTCTTGAGTTTGAGGCAAAGAGTCAAGTACAAAAAGCAACAAATGTTTCTTTGTCTTTTTTACTTATTCCTGGATCAGGCTTTTTTTAAAGAAAGGTTTAAAACAAGGTATTGCCAAAAGTATTGCTGCAACCAGCAAATGCTCTGCATTTTTCATTAACAAAATGACTAAAATTATTACTCAATTGTTATCATTATTATTATTATTATTATTATTATTATTATTATTATTATTATTAAGTGTTGCTCTAATTGTTAGCTATTTTGAAACTCAGACATCAAACTGGCACCAGTAACAAAACATTTAATCAGTCATTAATGAATCAGGTATTATTAGGACCAGTGTAAGAGTGCAAACATTTAATCAAGTTCATGTCACCGGTGCAGCATGAACTTAAAAATGAAATAGCATTAGATGAAGTGTCACTGATTAAATAACTTTCAATATCAAGAACATTATGCTCAGAGGTACTTTAGCAAGCTGGAAGGTGCCATAAGCATTAATAGGAAATTTGCAGTGCCATTAAATGGAGTCTGTTGTCTTCTTCTCTCCACAATTAACATAAAAATGAAAGCCAGACATCCTCAGTGAGTTAAAGCATCTAAAACCTATAATGCAGCTGATTTGGAGAAACTTGGAAAAGGGCCCTAATTTGCTGGTCTATAAGAAACTAAGTAAGTTTAGACTACTTTGCTTGTTTTCGACATAGAAAGTGTATTATATTTTGTTGGGTCCATAAAGATGCATTAACAAACTCCCACTGCAGCCAAACATGACATATTTTTTCTTAAATATAGTGTGCAGTCATTAGAAAACAGAAAGCTTCCAGCACTGATATATCATCTGTGATTTTCAAGTCCTTTACCGCACTTGATTTTCCAGCAACACAAAGCTGTAGTAAATACCAAGATTACCAGCCGTACTGGTGCAATCAGTGTCAACAGGATGCCTCACCACAAAATTACTAATAAGGTAAAAGCTATTAAAAGGTCACAAGCTAGAATCCAGCATGTTGTTTGATGTTCCTGGGGCAGATTGTGAGCACTTTTCTTAGCTGAGCGACCAGCTTGTCACAGAGTAAGTAGTTGAATTTTCCATCACAAATGTAACCCTAGAGGCTCTCTTCCTGTTTATGTTAAGCTACCTCCAGCTATGACTGTAGCTGGATCACTGGGCACCATATGGCAGAGGGTTTGGAGTTTGTCTCAGAAACAGACACACACTCAGGTGGTAGAATAACGTCATACATTAGAAGAGGATTTATATTACAGAATTTTAAAAAATTTGATTAGGAATCACAAACTAGTGCGAGAAACTTAAAGCATCTTGAAACTCATTGTTTTTAAATCATTAAAATCAGTCATTATTACCACATTACCAGTCCAAAACAAAACAGACTCTAGTCGATGTGTTGTGGGTGAGTGAAAAATAGAATAGTGTGAACACAAGCTGACGCGGTCACAAAACGACAGAGCCCAACGTGTGACAAACAAAATGTCACATATGCCCTGTGAAACATTGAGATCTGTTGTGAGGCTTTGTGGTGTAGCAGCAACTGTCACGTGTAGGCTACAGCACTTTCTCTGAGCAGTGGATGTGATCGCTGGCTATCACGGCCACTTTCTGACCTGTCACTGCATGTGATCCACGCTCTCCTCTAGTTCCACCATGACTTCTCTAATGGGAAGCGTATTCAAATACTTTTTGAAAGAGTGCAAAGAAAAGCCTCCTCCTCATTGTCTGTTGTCGGCTGCAGTGAAAAAGATACTGATGACACTGGTGCACATATAACACACATAAATAAATGACCTTACATATTTAAAGCACTTTTTCTAACTCTGCTATACTTCACTTTTCGTCATTATTTAGTTTCTTTGTCAATAACTCATTAACATTATGTACAGGCTGAAAAGGGTGAGTGATTGGAAGTGAATGTGTACATCATTTGGTTTGGTGTGGGAGCTGTAAATGTCTAATAAATCTCAGTTATGGCTGTTTAACTCTATCATGACTGTGTGTTACTGTAATGGCAGGAGTCAATATGTCTTTATGTCTAAAAAAAACCAAACTTACAATCTGGAGTGGATGTTTCAGGACTGTTTTCATTCTGTCATGCTGAATGTAGGGCAGTAGTGGCCTAAAGGTTATAGAAGCGAGCCCTTGAGAAAAGCCCTTAACCCCAACTGCTCCAGTGGCCAGCAGATCAGACTGTGGTTGTACTGGGCAGCTTCCAGATGTGAATGTGTGTCACTGAGTGAATGTGAACGAGGCGTTCTTGCAAAAGAGAAGCTTCTTCTCAGTGAAACTTCCCTGAATAAATAAAGGTTAAAAATGTTGAAAAGAAGTAGTTTTACTCTTTTTAGCTTCATTATTGGATGTAATGAACATTCTTATATTCCACATTAGATTAGATTAGCTATCTATTATATCTTGATAGAATGGCTGTAATACATAATATTGTCAAAAAAAACAGCCTATAGTTAATATAATCTGGGTTATTTAATCCAATTACTGGTGCGTTTCTCTCTATCACCAACACAGTCTGAACACAGTGCCTAATCTGTTTTTTCTAACAATCCCACACGTAGCAGCTCTGTGTAATTACCAGTTTTAATTTCATATAAAAGACGCTCCTCACTCAGTTCAGGGTATAATATAGCAACAGTATGTGATATTTGTAATTCAACCTTTCAATTAGGCCATTTCTTTCATCCCTCACTTGTCTTGCATGAAAATCATCACATCGATTATAATGCAATCATCAAAATAGGTCAGATTTTCTCAGTAGGTCTAAAGGAATGTTACATTCATATTTACATTTACATACTTTTCATAAGCGAAGCTGTTCATGCAGCAGGACACCACCTGTTTGGATGAAGCCTTATTGCTGTTTTTTGTTGTTGTTGTTGTTGTTTAAATTACACCTATTAAAACTACCTGATAACCAATGAATCTGTAATTATTGCGTCCAATTGTGTGAGTCTTATCTTACCTTTCACAAGACGTCTGGGCTCCTATCCGCTAATTGTCCCCGGGTATGAAAACATGCTCGCTGTGTCACATCAGCTCAGCTTCCCAGCATTTACATCCCCAAACTGTGCGGCGTTAAGAGTGTCGACAGCATCAAGTTAAAGGAATGACCTGCGAAATGAAGGATGAGCCCTGACACACCACATCACCACAGCTGTAGCTACTCCTCTTGGATCTTGTTGCCCTCTTTGTCTCATTGACGTGAGGGAGGAGGAAAGAAAAAAAAAAAGACAGATTATCGACGAGTTGGGATAAAATTCTCAGTTTCTTCAAGCGGGCGGTCGTGAGGCAGCACGAGCGCCTAAAGCCGGTGTAATTTTAGGCAAAAGACGAATTTCTTCCTTTATTTCTCGACACTGGCGGGGCGAGCGGCGGCTGAGGCATGACTGCTGCGCGTTCCCGACAGCACAGGCTCGTTCGCGGGACAGACTCTCCGTGGCCGTGGGAGTGAAACGCAATAAGAAATAATTCATGGAAAAGAGGTGGGCATTTTTGACAGAGCGAGAACTGCTCCTGCATGTTGCACATTTGCTTTGAATAAATACAGGTCATGTCATTCCTGCAACTGTAAACTCTGAATGAACATGGAGGCGTTTTTTTATTTTAAAATTTTGATTTGATTGAGTTGGTTTCTACAGCAAGAGGACTATAACAGCTTATTACAGCTTTAAATTTCACTGACTTCACTTATAGCATCATTATATGCATCATTTTTTATTTAAGATGAACTACTGCACTGAACCTCCCATACGTATCAATCGCATTAATGCACGTTATTCATGCTCCTTTAAATGGGCCCTTTTCATTGACATTATACGACTTGTTATGTAAGACTCCTTCCTCTTGATTCTGTAATAGCGGCTTTCCTCCCTCAGGGCTTAAATTGTACCCAGTGAGAAAACTAATAGGCCCTACACGAGAGGAGAGACGAAGAGAGGTCCCTGGTGACTTGGTTTTTCGCCACTGTTATCAGGATTATTTCCATTTATTTGGTGGATGGTCTGATGAGCAGCGAGCGCTCTCCCCGCCTCCCATTCATTACAACAGATATACACACAACCACACCTGGGAGCTGCCCGTGTATGCAGCTACACAGTCAGGCAGGTTCAGTATGAAATGCCTTTAAAAAAAAGAGAGAGAGAGAAGCTTCTTCGCAAGCAGGGTAGTAAATTTCCCCTGAGCTTCCAAGCTAAACCAGTCAAGACTACCTAAAGCTGAAGTGCTCCCACAAGGTTTAAATTCAAATTGCGCACATAATTGGACTGCAACATAAACAACACAGTCTGTCAGCTTAATTTAAGGGTAATGTTGTTGTTTTTTTAAAAAAGTTGGTGCAAAACCACAGTGAAAGAGAGACGTACTAAAAGATTTCAGATTCTCAGAGGAAAACATGAATGCCAGATGATTGGGTAGCTTGCTTGTTAGTGGAGGGTCAAACAAAATCCTTCATCCTTTCCTTCTTAGAATTAACCTACTTCATAGGCTTCTCCCATAATTTGGGAGAATACCAATACCAATTCAGCTTTAAATCTATAAGCTATTATTTTTCAAAACCTGGGTCTTAGCTAATTAGCAACATTCAGTGATAACATGTTTCTCTCCAAGGTCACTGCTGAGATACAGAAAACTATTACAGCAGCAAGCATACAAACTTCCAGACAAGTTTTAACTAAGTCCATAGTTTAGCCCTGTTCTCTAAATTGTGTTTTGGGTGAGAAAATTGCCAGTTATTGAGGACAGGAGATGTGTTTTTAGATTTAGCTGGCCCACCACAAGTGTGAGAACTGAGGGGAACATAAAGGTTTCCTGTATTATCAAATCCCATTAGATCTTCCATAACACTTACTGTTTCAAGGTTGGCCTGTTGCGCTTACCATAGCTGTGCATGCACACAGTTTTGTATGAAATGGTTTCACTTCCTAATAAGTGGTTCAGATAACTGGGATAAACGAGAGATTTGTTTAGAACCTGTCTGGTTGTCTGAGCACTCGTGTTTCTTGCTTTGTTGGACTCAGCTGTAACGCCGTGTCTAATGACGTCACTCTGTTCCCTGATCTCAGCAATAAAATTGGAGATAGTGGCCATGTTAACGTGACCCAGGTTGTAAAAAGACTGAATTATCCTTTAACAACCTGTTCCAAATAGTTGTATACAGCAATCCTTTTATCTCTGCACCAAGGGAGATGTAGCGCCTACATCTTTTATTTCAAAAAGGTTTGTAAGGATCCAAGTTTACACTGTTACACATACTTCCCTAATTTTTCTTTGGATATCTTAAAAATTCAAAGGTTCAACAGAAGCTGAGGAAGACACTCTTTTGATGCAACGCAACCTGAGAAGATGGAAACGAGATGAAAGAACGGAAGTTGATCGTGCGTGAAACCGGTGTGTGTGTGTGAGTCAGGGAGAGAACAAAAGGGACAGGGAGTGAAGGGAAAAAGGAAATGAGCAAATGGAAATGCTTGATTTTTAGCAACTTTAAAGTGTATGACGCAAGTTGATTCACAGACGTGTCAAAAGCGTCATTTCAGTGAACAGCAGAGTAAAATTTGACTGAATATGACTATGCAGGAGCTGGCCTGAATCTGAGAGAGTTTTTAAGATGTTCATTATGAAGTTGTCAGGATAAATTCAGCCAGGACCCCTTAAGCAGATGAGTCGGGATGTGCATGAATTAGCAATCCATTTACAGAATTACAATGAGCATCAATTCATTCTGGCCTCCTTTGCTTAATGAATGGGTTGCAGCGAATAAATTAAACATATTTCTGATAAAACTTGTGCAACAAAATGAGCAGAGTTTCTTTCTTGGGCATGATGGTGCATGGGTAAAGACAGGTGTAGCATGCTTTATTTTTGCACTTTTGAGTTTATTCACTAGAACTGGACAGGGCACGAGAGTTCTGAGGCAGACTGTCCCTCTCTAGTCTCTCCTGTGTGATGCTAGATGACCTGGAAGTAAAAAGTAACAGAAGGCATTCCCGCCCACTGGCTCCTCTGGCACCAGGCTGCCCCCACTCTCACTGTCATCTCCACAATCACACACAAGCACAGACACAGCAGCGCTTCAATACTTAACACTGTTTGAAGGTCCCGCTGTATGTCTACTCTTCCACGTCCTCTCAGGGTTGTTACCTCCCTGTGTGGAGGAGTTTGTGTGCCTCACAGTCAGAGGTAGCCTAATTTAGTAGTACTCCCAGTAAGGTCCCCTGTGGCTGGAAAAAAAGAAGGGAGGTTCCAGGCCAGACAAAGTACAGCCCATCACCTACTCCTCTGCTAGGAAAGCCCTGCTGGCTCCAAGCCCAGATAACAAAGGAAGGATGAATGCAGGACTGTCTGCTCTGTGAAGGTGTTCCAGGAAGCACAAACAAAACAACTTACAAAAAAAACCAAGGAAACAATGAGCTGTTTAACTGTTTTGTGTGTGAAGCCGGCATCTGCAACTTCTGCCGAGACACTTAACAGAAGCCTCATACACATAGTGACAGACTTATTTTCAGGAGTGACCTTGAAGTGTAATGTGGACGCAGTTCAGGTTTCTGTGTCTTGTCTCATGTGTGGAAGTAAAGCTGTCAGAAAATGACTGACGATGGAGACGTTCCTGAGCTGCGCGCACGACCAGGAGGAAATGCAAAGCGGGTCACTCTGTAATGAAAGCGGTGAGTTTTCTCAACACCGCCTCGCTTTATCGTTTATCCCTCCTTCACAGTCCTGATGGTTTTTCTTCTAAACCGGAGGATCATTCATCTTCTAAGTAGCCTTGTCAGTCTCTCTACACTGGGATACAGCAGTGAGAGGGCGGCTAGTCCTCCAATTTAGATGCAAAGACATGAGTGGAAATATGAAATCAGCTTCTTGCCTTCATTTCATTATTCTCGGCTGGGAAAAAGCAGTTTGACATGTAGCTTCCTCTGGTGCCATTGTCTTTGGTGTATTAAATATTTGCTGCATTTCATATGTGGAAGGCACAAAGATTACTTATATGTAGCTAAGACTTTAATGATGCAATTTAAAGTGGATTTCAACATTTTTGTTGCGACCCGGAGGACAAGCATCTATTTCTGTTAATGTCATCTCTTCCATTTCAAGTCTGTTCTTCCACATAAGTAACCATGGTAACCATATTGTGTCTCTACATATAAAAGCCAGCTGCTACCAGCTGAAATGGCCAAAGATAGTAATAAACATTGTTGTGAATGCTGAGAAATTAGAGTAATTTTTGAATGTTACCAGAATAGGGACTGATGTTGCATATTAGGACAGCGCTTTTCAATAAGCTCATATTTCCAAGATGTCATGTATTGCTATCTGAGATGGATACTGTCTCCCTGTATTGTGCTCTCCCTCCTCTCCCTCCCTGTGCTCTCCTTTTCCCACAAGACGCCTCGACTTCACTGGGGTTAAAAATAGATGTATCCCCCCGGTGCAGCTTGAGCCTAACTTTATTTTTATGGAGGAAATGAAAAGCACACACACTGTGCTGGAGGGAGGGAGGGTAAAACAACAATAACCTTCAAGATCCAATGACAAATCAGTTTTCTGTCTGTGTAAAGATGACAGTACGAGGAGAAACAAAAGTCCAAACAGCATTTTGCTGAGGTCAAAACCTCAGTAAAATGCTTCTGTTCTTCACAGAGCTCTCTCACTAGGCTTTCATCTTTTAATTTCACTGTGGTTTTGATCTCAAATTAGTTCTCGCCATCTGTTGCACAGGGTGAAGCCTACCTACTCCTCCTGACAAATCAAGTCTAAGAGTGTTCTCGATACACAAACGAAAAAACGATCCTGCTAAATATTTGAACAGGAGTGTTTATGGTAGGTTAATAATCACAGCCTTTTTACTCCCAGCATGACCGTATGGATATTGATTCCTGGCTGGCTGCTGCTGAGTCCGATTCATCTTTCTGATCCAGGACATATGCAAAGAGAAAGATGCACATACACACATTTTTTCCCCAGTCAGGCTCCTACCAGGCTGTGAGGAGTCTTTACGTCTCATCTGGAGACAAAGGGAGCGAGACGGCGAGAAGACTGGAGGAGACGGAGGGACAAATAGAGTGAACGAGAGGAGCAAGGAACTGACATTGCAAAGCGAATGGAGACCGATGAGGACCTGACTGTAAGCAGGAAAGGGAAAAGAGAGCACAGCAAGGCAGAGCGAAGGCTGGAGTCAGAGTGTGACAGACAGGCAGAGGAGGAGGAGGAGAGCGGGGAGGAAGGAGGGGGGAAGGGCAGGCGTGGGAGAGATGTGAGTTGAGTCAAAGCCCCCGAGCTCCCCTGATTCCTCTGTGAAAGACACAGTGCTGAAAAGATGGATAGCGTGTGCCCTCTCTGCCAAGGCATGCCCAAGACAATGACATCATCATCATCAAACTAGCAAGGACACAAGACGAGAGCCCCAGACTCAAGCTTGGATCTTTTATTCATTATTATTCACTCACTTACTCATCATTTTCCTTACGCTCAGACTATCACTTTGTTGCACTGACACTGATCATGAAGTCTTCATACTTAAAAATCTCATTAAAACAAAATAGTACTCTTGCTTCTGAATACAGTCAGACTGTCGCTTTGCCCTGACAGTGATCATAAATAGTCTTCATACATTAATAAAAATCTCCCCAAAATAAAATATGTACTCTTACATACATATATAGCTATAAGCGTACACTTTGGTGCGTAGCACAGAAAAAAATCATCACAGGTTTAGGTTTAATAGGAGGTTACAATTACAGAGGATTAAGAGGAGAGATGGTTCTTCATATTTGCTTCATACTGTATGTGTTATGAGGGATTGATATACTGTTGCTGCAGGCGTTCAGTTGTGGTGAGTTGCGGCATCACTGCAGGCGCTCCTTCTCTGCAAGTCTCTTTGCTTTATTCTGGAGGTAACGTGCTTTGCCCTCTTCAAAACGTCTCTGCTCCTCCTCTCCGTCAATCTGAGGGAAAAAGACAAAAGATTTGTTTTCAGACACATTCATCATTTACACATGTTGTGCGCTGGAATGCTTCCCCTGCTGTTATTATAACCGTGGGCATGAAGCTCTGATCTAATTTACCAGGCTGTGCTATTGTAACTGCTGTACATCTTGTTTGTGACATACGGGAGGACTGTGAATGATTGGAACTTGGAGCTCTGCATTATATGTATACATCAACCTGAGGGAGAGTCATGAATATTAACTTTTATAACTACAGTATTTACTTTAGTCATCACATTATCAGGACAACTGCTCACCAGACTGCATACAATTTGATAAGAATATTCAAGGTACCTGAAGGGTAACTGCTATGATTTTTGGTGACTGCTGACCTTTCATCTAATGCCAACATCAGGTTAAATCTTCTCAATCGACATTTTGGTAGTTTTGGTAACTCAAAGACTAATTTTCAGATTTCCATGAAATTGGCAGTAGATATTCACAGCCCACAGAGCGGGAGACCTAATGTTTATAGCTGTACCATTGAACACCGCACTGTTTCTGGCTCTACTGTAGCACCATCATCTACAAACAAAGCATAGAATATACATAATATATTGTATTACTTGTTTTGATATTGATAGCACCATGATACTCAGGAATTCAGGGAGGCTCCCTGGAATACAGATGCTATGAATATCTTGTACACTTCTGTTTTTACGCTGTGCAGCGGTTTCAGGCCTGTGAAGAACAAATCTTCTCTTTCTCTTTCACTTAGCTCAGTTTGGCTGCTGATTCGTGGGAGGAAGCACTTGCTAGCCCTGCACAGTTTAATTAGATTGCCTGGCAACCTTGTGACTTGAACAACAATACCACCACCAGTGACAGTGTCAACACTTTCTTTTTACGGCGCTGCCCGCTTTCCCTCATCTGCACACTGTTCTCACAAAACAAAGACGCAGAGGAGTGCATTTTATGTGAGCATGTACGCATATACGTTTCTGTGTGTTTTTGTATGTCAAATATACTGCTCAGTTATAACATGCTCAGAAGGAGTCTCTTCGCTGTACTTGCACAAGTTGGTTGGCAGACTCAAGAGCACCTGCCACTCAGCAGTACTCTGACTGCAGAGCTGACAGATGGCGCCTTAACTTTATGGAGAGAAAGCAGGGTGGTAACAGATATGACAAAACATCATGCCAGGGACAAGCCCAGGGGTCACGACTCAAAAGTGATGAGAATATTCAGATAGCGACGCTGGGCTACAAGCAGAGCACCGATGGGAATATCCTCTGTGTAGAGCAGGTTCTGGAGAATACAGATGTAGTACTGGTGGTGTTTGTAGTATGCCGGTTATATAACAGTCAACATACTGCTCAGTCAATTTTGCTTGTGCCATCCAACTGAAAGTAATGGATAATTCCAGTTCATTGACCTTCAAAGCAAAAAGAATGCCAAGTTTCACCACAGTCCCAGGATTTGTGTTTGTGTTGTCAGTATTTTTGTGTTGGCAGAAGAAAAATTCACAGATGCAAAACATCAAGGGTGCACACACAAAGCCACCGAGACAGTACGAACAAGTTTATGGTAAATTTATTAAGAATGTCTTCAGGTTGTTTTTTTTATTCTCAGTGTTTCTCTCCCTCATCTCTCTTTTTCTCCCTCTTTCTCTCTCTCTCTGTCACTCAAGCCCCTCAGGACTTAACTATTATTTTCTGACACTTATTATACTATAGCTGATGAAGAATGACAGTTAACAATATGAGATATGGTCCTGTTTCTGTCTAAGGCAAAGGAACCAGATGATTCTGGTTGGAGAAAATGGGACTCTATGGGTGCAGGACAGGTTCATGTAAAGCACTGACAAAGTAATGAAGTTGGTTTGGCTGTTATAAATTTAACTCTGTGGATGTGTGATCTTTCCTTCACTCCTGGGATTGACATTGCTCCTTGTGATTGGCTCAAAATGCATTTTCACTCCTAATGAACAGGTTTCCAAGGAGATGTATTTCCAGGTGCTGTGTCGTTCTGCTGCCATGTGAGTTAGAATGATATCAATCTTCTCTCATATGGCTAAAGAAAAAAAACTAAAGACCCAAATGCTCCAGTCCTTTATTCCAAGAAGCTGTCTTTACAGTTGTTAGTGCAAAAAACAGCATTATCTAGTCTGAAATTTGAGCTGAAAAGTCTTCTAAATGCTTGTTTAAGCATAACACAATTTTTCCTTAAATGATAGCTAATATTGCTCAGGTTTCAAAATGTCTTCTTCACTCTAGCATGGGATGACACTATCCTCTAGGAGTTATGTGAATAATAACATCAAAGCTAGCACGTCTACAAAGCCTTAATACTGGTGTTTCTACTTTTTTGTCCAAGTGTATATCTACAGTATGTGTACACACATTTTTTCCCTGCTAATACTCTGCGTGCCTTCCTGGTAGCGTGCACATGTGCATGCATATGTTTACGCCCATGTGGATCACATTTGCATAACTCAATGAGACAATTCAATGCTGGGCTCAAAATGTCCTTTTGGTGTCCCTGTGTAATTGGTCCCTGTGTAACAGTATCTAATAACTATGATTATGCAGGATCATCAACTACTACTGATGACTCTCTGGTGCAGAACCTATCAACCTTGCAAAAGCAGTCATGCTTGTTTTATAGTGTCTTAAATTTGAATGTCTCTGCTGCTATTGCTTTTAACATTTCAGGCAACAAAAAAATTCTGCAATTTGCCTTAATGTGTAAAAATTACACTGGTTCAAGATAATGCATATCCAGGTTTCGTTCATAAATCATGCCTCAGAGATAATGTTGCTACCGTATGTGTGTACAGTTTGCAGGAGTTGTTCTCCGATTTGTAATGATTGGCTTCGTCCCATTGCACCATTTTAAGATATTATTTAATCATTTTAACTCTTATACATTACCATTATTTTTATTTTATTATCGTACTGTTTCTGCTATATCTAACTATAAAACAAGGACTCTCTGTCTGTCTGTATGTATGTGTGTCCTCCTTATATCTCAAGAACCGCTCATTTGATCTTCTTCATACTTGGTGGCTGTATTGCTGGGGACCCAAGGAAGTGCCGTCTTTAATTTGTTCAATGTGGACATGCAACATGATTAATATTAATAAACTTTGAATAAACAAGCAATCAGCGAGCCGCTCCACTCTGCAGCAGTGGGGCTTCAGGGCTATATACGACTGCATGTCATGAGCACAGCTGGAGATCAGAGCTGTACAGAAAAGTATTTTCACATGGCGTGCTTGGACACGTAACATGTTCAATGTCAATAGAAAAATACAGCTTTTAATCAACAATGGACAGACTCTTAGGCTACTTCCCACAGGCAGTTCAAAACCAGTGTGTCTCATATAAACACAAATCTTTTGAGCAAACATAGCCACTCAAATGATCTGAACTCAAGCCACAGAAAATAAATGATCTAAGAGCCCAATATAAATGATCCACTTTATTTTTGGATACATATTTTTTTCAAAAGCTCTCTTTATTTTTTAATGCAGCCCTTATTTTACTTGAAATAAGAAAATATTCACTATTACAGCACTTAACATCTGTGTATAATAGAATGTAAGATTCTTTCATGTTGTTGGTACTCATTCACACACATCACATCAACAGTATTCATTTTTCTATGCATTGAAGCAGCAATAACAGAGGCCAAGTGATCGGCCCGTTCCAAACAGGCACATTTTGAACGGGCACTGCACTAGTTTTTTAATAATTGACAATGAGTTAAACCATGTTTAGGATGCAGTAGTAGATATTATCATATGATAATGACACTACACAGAGATGGTTCTTGTGTTTCACAGAGAATATTATATCTTATTATCTTATCTTATCTTTAAAGTCCTGTTTGACACTATAAACAACATTGTCATTCCTGCAACTCCTGATGTGCCTCACCACTTTTCACAATTCGGCGGTCGATTTTGGACTGTTTTTCTCCCATTTCTCTGCAAGACCTCACTGATCTGGTGGGTAGTATGAAATCCTCCTCCAGTCCAGTTGATATTTTACCCATGTCCATGCTTAAAAATGCATTGAGTCTATTGGTCCATGCCTGGTCTCTATTATAAACAGCTCCCTGCCGATTGTGTCCCAGCTTACTTCAAACACGATGTTGTTCAGCCTGCCCTGAAAAAAACGAACCTTGATCCGCATGTTCCCAATAACTACAGGCCTATATCCAAGTTGCCTTTTATTTCTAAAATTTTAGAGAAAGTTGTTGTCAAACAGCTCACCTATGTCTTGGCTGCACACAACATTTTAGATCAATTCCAATCGGGTTTCTGTCAGAAGCACTCTGCTGAAACTGCTCTTCTCAGAGTCTCCAGTGACATAATGTCTTCTGATGTGACACTCCATTTTGGTGCTGCTGGATCTTAGCGCAGCTTTGGACACTGCGGATCACAGAACAATGACTGAAAGGCTTAGGCAGTGTGTAGGTGTCTCAGGGAGCACCCCGGACTGGTTTTCCTCCTACTTCTCAGATAGGAGTTTTTCTGTGTCATTTGGACCTTACATGTCTGAAACTGTTGCTCTTTCCTGTGGTGTGCCTCAAGGTTTGATCTTGGGTCCTATTTTATTTGCTTTATATATGCTTCCCTTAGGTCATGTTATTAGCAAATTTAGAGATATATCCTATCACTGTTACACTGACAATATTCAGCTCTATGTCTCTCGTGAGCCTGATAACTCCAACAAACTGTCTGTTGCACAACTATGTATATACATGGTATATTCCTGTCAAATGGCAAGAGTGGCAAGAGCTGTTGTGTAAAACACAAGGGCAATTGTTTGAACAAGAGTCTACTGCCATGCTAGCAGTTCTGAGAAACTGTGCTTATAGGCTGTGTTTTTGCGTCAGTTGCTAATCGACACTAAATACAAACTACAGCTGAAGCTGATGGGAATGTAATTAGTGTTGCAGATATTTGGTCATAAATTTAAACTTTGACGTCTTGGTGACACCAGAGGAAAAGTCGGGGGATCAAAGTCAGTGGGATTCATCCTCTGGGCACCATGGATATCTGTACGAAATTCCATGGAAATCTACCCCACAGTTGTTGAGATACTTCACTGTAAACTAAAGCTGTGGACTGAACGAATGAACGGCATTGCCATCCCTGAAGACCACATTTGTTACAAAGCAGAAAAAATATTATGATTAAAAGGTCAGCTGCAACGGACTGCACAGGAAACACATGAGATATCAATCTGAATGTCATCCACTGGGAACCAAGACATAGTCAGACCTCAGAGCCTTTGCCGATTGTGTCAAACAACCAAGAAAAACAGCTGTTTCACCTGCCATCCTGATCGTCCATTAGATGGACAGTTGAATGTACTTTGACAAACCAAATGGTGTAAACTTGGAACAAGGACAAGACTTGTAAAAGGGACTCATTGAGCCCATGCCAGAGGGGTTCCTGTGTGTTGGCACGGCCGTTATTAGAGTGGGCACGGGGTATCATTGGCACTGCCAAATGCCAGTCTCTTAAAAGTAGCACTAAGCCGCCAGCACAAGAAAAATAATAGCCATATGGACTGGCATAAGTTTAGATACCAACCTATATTATCTGATGGAGAGAGAGAGAGAGAGACAGACAGACAGACACAACACAAAGGATGACATTTAGACAATGTTGAAAGGTGTTTTGTGCTGACAGCAGCAGTGTATAACTAAGTGATCACCTGTGCTACAGTGGCTGGTTGTTTGCTAAAGGTTCAATTCACCTTAAAACACTGCTAAAAAATAGACAGATATTTGATGTACTTTGTATTCCAATATATGGTATCCAATATTTGGTGTTTCATCCTTGCTATTTGCTGATTTCCGTAGTCTAGATTTGTTTCTCCGATAACACACAGTATCTCATAATGCAACGCAGTAGATGTAGCACAATAAGCCAGTGGTGGATTGTTCAAATGAGTCTCAGCTTTTAGCTGCAAATACCAGGCAACAATCAGGTAACTATGACCAAAATAAAACAAGACATTCTTTGAGCTAAAATATGGTGCTGTAAAATCCCATTCAACAATGTACACAGCATGTATACTTGTCTGCTGAGAGACTTTTTAAAAAAAAAAAGACTTTTAAACTTCAAGTCAGAAATGATTTTCAGTAAGATTTCCAATTACAAATAATATTGAAGTACTCATACTTGTATAGAAATTTTATAAGTTAGCATCAATCTCTTAATGTTCCGCTAAGTCGACTTTTATTTAATTAATTAGTCCTTTACAGATTCATGTCTCTCTGTGTCTCTGTGTCGTGCCTTGGATTGCCACAGAGTCAGGAATATCTTCAACACTGGCACGAGTGTACCCGTTAACCCGTTGCTGATTGTCTTGAATGGGAGGCATCTAAAAATAAAAGTGCATTCATGTGGACTACAGGAGGTTGCCATGACAACCAGGCTTGTTTTCGTGTCAAGGGAGGCCAGCTGAGTCTCTGCCAGCAAGAAAGCAGGGAGGAGGGCAGGGAGAAGAGATGGAGGAGAAGGAAGGAGGGAGAGATGAAGAACAGTGGGGGAAATGATGGATGGACGGACAGGGAGAGAAGGGAGGGTGGAATAGAAGGCGAGGGGGTAGTAAGGATGAATTAGGCAGGGGGGAGATGAAGGCAAAGAAAAAGGCAGGGAGAAGAGATGAAATAAAGAACAAGAGGGGAGAGGAATAAAGAGAAAGCTAGATATATGGTATGTATGATGTAAACTCACTTATTTTTAACATTTACTGGTCTGCAGAGGGACTGCTGAACATGCCGACAGTTTTGAGCAATGACCAGCTTTTCATTAATGGTGCTAAACACATGCACATTTGAGCCCTGGCCAATGTAACCACAGCACAACCACATCCATCCACTGCCAGCTGGTACTCAGTGTGTGCACTGACCACTGCTGAAGATTCAAAGTGCTGACCTTCTAGTAATAAGCACACTTTTCTAACCTTGAGGCAACTGCTATCCCATTAAAATACATCTGAAACACAACAAAGATATACATTGGGCAAAGGTGCTTCCAGGCATTTTCAGTTTTTTCTATGATGGCCCCCGCGTGTACATATATTATTTCAGTACTTTTCAAGGGTACTGCTGCAGAGAGGCAAGGTATTCCCCTGTTATCCTCTTCTCTCCTCATGCTGTCCTCTTTCCCCACTTCAGCATTATCCACAGTGCACTAACATTAGTGACAGCCCATTACAGCCCCCCCACATGCACACACATACACACACAGTCCCAAACCCCCTGCTGAGCTAAAACGGGAAAATCTATAAATAGTAAACGCAATGGGCTCACTCAAGAGAAAGCAAAGATGAGAGAATAGAGGGTGGGGGGGGGGAGCACCTGCAGTCAAAAATAGCAGAAGATGTCCTTTCAATCAGGCTATTTATAGAACAACTGCAGCCAAATCCACCACAATGCCATGAAAATTTCATTGGTGAAGGTTTGATATTTGGTTTTTATCCTTGGGGTGTTTTTCTAAGTTTAAATTGAGCAGTTTTATTGAAAGAAAGATCATTGAAAGATAATGATCTTTTCAAAACATCTTGTTAGACTGTGCTGCCCAGATAAAGATAAAAAATGAATGAATAAAGGTTTCAGCTCTGGTTTTAGCTTTGTGATTCATACAAGCTTCATGAGAGGGATCCCGAATGAGGCTTGAGACAATGAGTTTGAGCTTCTAGCAAGCTGGTGAAGGTGGAGAGCGCTTTGGTAGAGGTGGCTGTGTACGAGTGGAGTTGGGTGTCACTGATATAAATTTTAGCCATTTACAGTAGTAGATTCTGTCGTGCAAAGTGTATTGAGTTCATTTCCAACACAACATATGATCGATATTAAAGATTCAGTGTGCACACTGATACACACTGAAAACCCTCCTCACTACAGTCATGCCTGGACAAAGAATAAGCACCTGGAAGAAACAGTAGAAACACTTGGAAATGTTTGTTTGTTTTTCATGAGACATAAGGATTTTCAGGACCAGCAGATGAAGATGGTTTGAGGGAGAGGGATAAGTCTGCATCATATTTAAAAAGATAAAGCAAAATCAACCTTCCTCTCATACAATGATACATTAGACCTAAAACAATTAGTTGATTAATCCATTAGTTGATCGAAAGAAAATCAACAATTATGATACTTTATTAATCCTTAAGATCATTTTTGACGCAAAGCAGTTTAATATTTTGTGTTGGTTCCGGATTTTCCTTCTTTTTATTACATATATTTGTTTTCTGCTTTTCTCAGTTTTATATTATTGTAAATTGAATATCTTTGGACAAAACATCTGAAGGTATCGCCTTGGGCTCTGAAAACTTTTCTGGTCATTTTCACTATTTTGTAGACTAAGAGATTAATTGCTTAATTAAAAAAAACAATCCACACATGAATCCATAATGAAAATAATAATTAGTTGCAGCAACAAGAAAGTTGGTGCATTCCCTGGAATAAAAAATTAAAGGCTGTTTGAGAGGCAAACATCTTGTTTCACTTAACCCCTCATTTCCAGCTATGCAAGCCAGACAAGCTTATAAATTAACTTCCATGTGAGAAACCTTTTGTGTAGCCAGCCATGTTGTCATGTTACCACAGAGGAAGAATGTCTTTGTTTCTCTGGAGGTTGATCTTTGGAGGTACTTTTTATTGTCACCAAAACAGTAAAGAACAGTATTTATTGTACTTGTAGGGAAGCAAAATGACAGAGCTGATCATCTTTACATAGATGGAAAATATCTGTATCGCTAAAGTTTTGTGGTCACTCAATTACAATTAATTCAGTTAATTTCACTTTTTCGTTTTGGAATAAAAATACTTTATCACAACAAGCCCGCCATAAATGCTATTTAATAGGACTGTTAAGAATAATAGATGGTTGTAGCGACCGCAGGTAAAAATTAAAAGTGGAAAGACGATGAGGCCAAACGTTTGTCGTGCTGTGCTCTACTCACTATAATCTGGCTTATGAGGCTAATGAATGTCATTGTTGTATTTCCATCACAGTCCCATCGCCACACTCCACCATCAATAAAGTCCCGTTTTTAAGCCCTCAGTAAATAGTTAAAGCCATAAATAGCCCCGATTGAGCCTTGTCCTCCTTCTCTTGCTCATACGTATAAATAAACACACACGCATTTGTGCCCAGTGATGTGTTCAAGCACGTGCACATCTACACGCAAAGCCCACTCTCACACACACAGGAGCTCTAATTATCCTTTTTTCTTACAAACAAACATACAGAGTCTGTCTATGCTGTATTTCTGTCCAATACTTTCTCTTACACACACACGGAGACACACAAATTTCTCTTTTCTTGTCCTTGTTTATCTGACATGCTACATCAGAGCCCTGGCAGCCCAGGCTCCATTTAGATTTCCATTTATAGTGTTGAGGATGAATTATTAAAATCACCAGGAGATTTTTTTAGCCTCTCATAAAATCGAGGTGAACAGAGAAATTACAATGACTCTAATCATCGCTGCAATTCCCTGCCATTAAAACAAAAGCTATGAGAAGCTCTTGTGAGATGGAAAACCAGGTAATGAATGCATGGAGGGAGGCAGACAATGGGCGAACCAAACACAGGTTTTTTGTGAAGTGGAAATGGGGAGACTGACAGGCGCTTTTGAAAATGCCGACCGGCTGAGATGCACATTTGATTCACTTTCTCTCTGGCGGGAGCAGAAGCAAAGAAGTCTGTTTCCAAACAGACGTGTCATTGTGGTAAAGGCTGATGCTGCACTTTTAAGTGTGTGTAAATGTTTATGGTAAGAAGGGTCCCTGCTGCTCTTGGAGACATGACAACACTTGTAACAACTCTTTTCCACGCTTCATTCTCATCCGCACAGCCAAGCTTTGCTTTGTCCTGCAAATTTCTTATTACACGCACAGCAAGACATGATGTTATGCACCACTATTCTTTTAAGATGTTAAGGTGAGTTAGACTTCTACTATACAAACTGTATAATTTTTTGCAAGAGGAAAGAAAACAGCTTTGTCTTTTGCTTATGTTACATAAAATATTGCTGCTTGGCCTTTACTTTTGATGCAGTTCCCTGGCTTACTCTGTACTCTACACATAGTTAAAGTTTAATGATTAGCCCAGGTGCAAACTCTGTGAATTTTGTACAAGAGTGCACTTGAGAGAATAACGACCTGATGTTGGTCTGTCCAATTTCACTGAAGCAGCCCACTCAGCCCATGCAATTGCTGTGGACTTTGCTGAACTAAAAAGCAAACTTAATGCTATCATTACTGAATTTATCAAGAATGTCATGTTTGATCATGTTTCAAACATCCATTTAACCAAACAAAAAATGTCCAGACATCAAACTGAGTATGAATTTTGAGTAACAAAATATGGCACAATAATTATTATCATAGAAATTGAATAATTGCTAACTTGTGTTCGCATTTATTCGAAAAATGTTAATTTCAATCTACTAAATCCTTTAATTAGTGCTTGGAATGTGATTTTAATGGCTCCTCTCTTGTCTAAATCCCACTAAGCTGATTTCATTTCACATAAAAGTTGGAACGAGTTTTAAAAGGATCATCACAGAGACTATCAGGGTGCATGAATGGCGCCAAACAGATGGTCTGTGCATACAGTGTTTGCATATAAACAGACTGTGGATCATCGTGTACCACAGAGCCAGATCAAACAGCAGGTGCCTCTTTCCTGTCAGCAGGTAAACATGGACACTTTATATCGTGACAATAGGTGCTGAGTCAGGCAGACATCGACATCCAGGAATGTTGTAGGGATATCAGCAGTCAGCCCTCAGTTCTTAAATATAATATGCAGACCCAGCAAAGTAAAACGACTAAAAAAGCTAAAAAGACTCTGTCATACAAAATTGCCAAATCAAGGACAGTGTCTCTCACGCTGTGGGCTTTCAAAAGGCACACGTATCATTGAGCGAAGGAATGTTACTATCAGGGAAAAAGAAAGAGAAACACAAGATCAAATTTATTGACTGACAAGTGAAGAGAAAACAGAGTCTGTGGACATTAAATTGAGATGTGATATAGAATCTAGCATTTGTCATTACAATACCAGTCTTTATATAACTCAACAGCCACTTTATTAGGTAAACCTGTGCAATCTAATGCAATCCAGTACAACAGCTCTGCCATAAATTATACTTTTACGAAGCTTATACATTTTCAGTTTTTGTTGACATTGTTAGAAAGACGATAATTCTACTTAATGTTTATCATTTAGGTCGTAGTAGCTGATGATGATGGTATCAGTGAGACACGTAAAAAGAACAGTCAAAGAACTTGTGTTATCTGGCAAAATGGAGGTATAGTGTTGTGTATCATCTGCATAATAGTGATATTTGACATTAAGCTGACTAATAATGTTGCATGTATAAAGAAAAAAGAAAACGGCCCAAAATACTCTCTTGAGGAACAAGTTCAAATGTCTGTGACACAAAATCACCAAAACTAACAAAATACTTTCTTCCTAACAAGTATGAGTGAAACGTATTAATCTATTGATTAATACGTTTAATACAGCATGATCAATATGAGACACATTGTTGGAATTGATTGAAATTATCAGGTCATTAGGTTAGCAGCAGCAGGATTTTTTTCTAATATATTGTTAGTATTCAGGTTATCATGTAGTTGGTCGAAAATAATCTTCCAAGTTTACCAAGAAAATCAAGATTTCAGATTGGCCTGTGATTGCCAACGTCATCTATGTACAAATCTGACTTCTTCTGATTATTTTTGTTGTTTCCTGGGTCTGTTATCGTACTAAAAGTTATCATAATAAGTGTTGCTGCATCTGTATTTATAATACTGTAAAAAAAATGGTGGTGAAGCTGGATTTTTTAAACTACAAGCAGGAGATGGATTCAGAGGAGATGTGAAGAAGAGGACCTTGAGGTTATGTTTATCAGAAATGGTCTTTGAGACGTGGGCTGGACTTTCTTTTCTAACAGCAATATGGTGAATTCTTATCTGTTCCTTTAAAATGTCAAGATCGACATTTAGTTTACTTTTCCTCCACTGTCTCTCACCATGGTTTTTATTCAATAGGTTCCCTAAGGACAAGTTTCTGATTCAATCTTTATCAGCACCCATCCTAAATAAACATGAAAAGGGTGTAAAATCATTAAAGGCAATGCTGAAAGGCATGATGGAAATCTATGGCCTGATTTGTCCACCATACAAGATGTTTTAAATAAACTTGTGTGCAAGTTAAGGTACTCTGTATTTGGTGAACACATCAAACAATCCATGTTTGACTCTCAATCTGTGTAAGACCTGTGTAAATGTATGCTGTCTGCATGGAGTGCAATGTGGATATAAAATGACCAAATTAATTCTATGTTCAGGTTTAATAAAAGAAAACAGAGCCTGGATGGTACCAACCTTAAGAGGAGGGACAGGCAGAGGCTTATTTTCCTTGTCCAGGGAGATGAAGGTGAAGAAGGCAGACACAGCACGATATTTCCCTTTATCTTCCTCCACCAGTGAGGTGGCATCTACCACCACTTCAATCTCCATAGACTTGTTACTGACGAAAGTGAGCCGCCCTGTCACTGTCACCACACAGCCTTGGAGAGGAAAAAGAAAAGGAAAATATGTTTGATGTTAATGCAGTGTACTGGTTTTCAGTGCTTTTAAACACCTGTAAATATGCTGCCATAGAGGAAAAGAAGAATTTGAATTTCTTTCATCATGATGTCATAACATTTCCCAAAAGTGCTTCGACTTTTTAAAATCTCTATGTTTGATTCAAGCAACTCTATCCTTCTGCCAGCCATAGAAAATTAATTTTGCATTATCTAAAGGTTTACCTGGGTAAAGAAAAAAGTGAGAAGTTGCTTGAGGATTACCAGGTTTGAAAGACTGCATTGACAAAAGTTCTTAATCACCTGGACACTTTGAGCGGACACAACAATCCTCACATTAAATGATGTAAGTAAAAATCCAACTGATGCCCTTTATGTATACCTGAACATGAACTGAGCATGAAATAAGCTGGAATATTGATATAGCCAACCAAGAAACATTTAGGATCTGCTCTTACAATTTACTTCACATTGTTGCATCACAAACTGTTCCACTGAGAGACTCTGCAGGGTGATGCAGGCAGATGATCTCTGGCTGGAAGAATTTAACAACTACAGCCAATCCAAGATTTTCCTGTGGCAAGGTTTTGAGATTAAGAAAAAGTAGGACATTTAAAAACTATAGCTTGTTTTTTGTGATTGAATTAAGACGGACAAGTAAGAAAATAAGTAAAAATAAAGTTTCTTTTCATTTCAAATCCTTTGAAAGATGTTAATGTTGATTGCTGTATATTCAGAGGACACATCATTTCCATTGTGGCTGAGCATTTGCTCCCCTTGCTTTTGATTTCAACCTGAGATCCATATAATCCACCTAATGTGTTTGACTCATCAAAACTCACTGCTCTTCTGCTTTTGTCACTGCGGCGAGGTGGGAAAAAACTGTCAGCTAACAGTATTGGGGATTGTTGATGTGTTTCTTTATTCTCTTTGATGTGCCTGTACTGTGTTATTACTGCTGGTTGCCATAGAGACAAGGAGAGAAGGTGTTATCCCTGCAGTCTGAGGGAGACATCGGCTGTGTCTGAAATTCCATACTAACATGCTAAATAGTACGCTAAAACAGTATGTGAGATGTTTTAGTATGTCCGAAACCTTAGCATGAAACCAATAGTGTGTGAATTTCATACTATTTACGAGGAAATATTACAGTATGCAAGCACTGGACACTATGCCGGCATAAATATCCCACAGTGCAATGCAGTAGTGACGACAACAACAACATAACAGACGATGGCGGACATCGACCAAGGCAGCTCTGATGTAATGTCAATAACGCCTCAATTTATGTGTAAGTATAAGGTTTCACTTTGTTAGATATATTGTATTTTTTAAATTACTTCAGACTTTATGGTTGGCACAGGCTACCATGGTTACGTGTCTCCAACTGGAGAGGAGGCTCTCAGGAAGCGATGTGATAATTACGGCTCAGTGTGTCTGAAAAGATAAATACTACTGTTTATTCACACAAAAGTATGTTGACGATAGTACACATTTTGGGTATGTAGTGCATAGTATGCATAGTATCGGACGCAGCGCATTTGACTGAGATCTTATAAAACAGTCAAAGTCTTAAATGATAAAAGATGTACATGGAAACTGAAAAAAGGCTTTTATCAAAGTCTGTGCTGAAATCTACTCTGTTGTTATGCAAATGAGTTTCTACGAGAACTAGACTTGAAATTTCAGTGTTGTTAAGTGATGGAGCTCTTGTACTCCAATTCTACAAACTTCTTATGACAAACTTGTTTTTGTGATTAAATTAAGACAGAAAAGTAGGAAAATAAGTAAGTAAAAATAAAGTTTCATTTCATTTCAGTGTTGTTTAGTGATGGAGCTCTTGTACTCCAACTCTTCAAACTTCTTACAACAATGTGAGTTTGGAGACATCTGAAAAACAACAGCACTGGTCGTTTGTTCAAATGACTGAAAGAACTTATGTTTACATTTTTCTGACCAGCAACCTCTTGTGGTTGTGCATATAAGGGCTGTTTCCCATTACAGCAAACTCAGACCAACAGACACAAAAGGGAGGAAGATGAGGTTGATAGGTGCACGAATGTGTGATTTTGACATTGGAGACCACGGTTCCTGGGTTTGCCTGTAAATGCCTCAGATCATAAAATTCTCATATGAGTTGATTTTGTAATTGTCTGTTTTTTTTTACTCTCTATCATAATAACCCACTTCTTGAACAAAACACACAAACCTCGCCGAGATCTCACTTTTAACATTACACAGAGTTAAAATGCCAAGATCGTTTGAAATTGGTGAAACTATTGGTGGGGACAATTCAATATGTCCATATCGTCCATACCCAAATCTACGCCCATGCAATTCATACTACAGTTGTCTAGATATGAACTTAATGGTGGTGCGGAAAAGTCAGGGGATGATGGCAACACATATTAAAACCATAACATAATGTATGTACAGTTTAGCAACATAATGTTGCTGTCTGACCCCCAGCTAATGATTCTATCTATCTGTCTATCTATCTATCTATCTATCTATCTATCTATCTAAGCTTTAAGATTGACGTTCAGTCAGTTTTCTGTGAAAAAGGTGATTACTAAGCTCATCTTCACCCCTCCATCAGATATGTGTTATGAAATGACATCACCATGATCAGAGATCTTACACACCAAGGGATTTCAGAAATGACATCAAGGTGATAATGAAACTCCCACTGAGTGAAGAACTGACGAGAGGTGATTTAATGCAATGACTGCATAAGAATTCAGGATGATCCATTTCCATGCAGCTTGTTGACACAGAGTTCATACACTCAAAGTATTAATTCTCTCCTTTGCTCTATTTCATTGTTGTCTGGCCCACTGAGTGTTTTTACATATTACCACCGGGAGCGATTCCAGTCTCATTCAGGTACACTATCTCTGGCACAGATATATTAGGCTCAGCTCAATGAAATTACACAAAAAATGAGCCTTGATGAGACTGGGTGATATTTTTTTAAAAGACCTTCATGATTAATAATTGATTAATGCAGAAAGAAGATCTTGGCCTCGTGCAGCAGTGAAGGTCAGCTACCGTGAAAAACTGGCAGCAAGTCTAAGTCCCACCTCTGAGGAGCTGTTTGATACAGCTAATCTGCAGGGAGGAGAGTCCATGCCAGGGCGTCATGTTGTATGCACTAAGCTGGGATTGTAATACCTCTGAGCCATAGATTTGCTGTTTTAGCTACACCCTGCATGAGTAGAGTTTGGGTTTGTCTATTACTCTTCTGCCTGTGGACAAAGGGGAAACTATTTCTCAGTTGTGAAAACAAGACCAAGAAGTCTACTCAAAAAGATGTTGTTATATATTTTCTTATATTCACAGAGCTTCCTGTAAATTGTCTTTCTGTATTAGCAAGGGACCAGAGAAGACTACAAAAAAGGGAACAAGGCATTACACAGGTGAAATAAAATCATTCACTTGTGACAACTTCTCCAGAAACACATTAGACATGCAAAATTATTTCTTTTATTGCTGGGAATGAAAGAAAGTGTGTCATATTCAGACACATGCCTTTACTCCCCCAAGGACCTATTTGATTTCTTCATAACTGAGGAATTATTATGATCCTGATTCAGTACGGACTCCACTGTGAGGTCCAGATGTGTCTTTGAATACAAATAAATGCAATATTTGCCTCCAAGGCTAAAATGGCATATGCAATACTGTCTATTCCAAGCATAGTTACCACAAATGTACATAATTCATTTTTTATGAAACGTTTTAAACCATCCACACAGGTCAAAACCTGGCTGCAATTCAAGGATTTAAGTAACAAAGATAATTATTACTTCCTCTTGTGTATACAGTACAGTAAAAGTACATTTGAAGGGTCAAAACTCAATTTCCTTTCCATGTAAACAGTAACAGCTTTTAGGTTGGAGTTATTCTAATCCCAGACTACAATAATACCAGTCAGTCATGACATCCATTTGTCCACCAGTCGCGTATCATTCCTTCTATCTGCCATCTTTACTCATTTGAGCCAACAATACATACAGGTTAGTCCAAAGATCAATAAAATGACATTTAAAATGAGTGAACAAGAACATCATTGTGAGTATTCATTATGCAACACTGTTCTCTTCACTTCTTTCTCTCACATTTTCTCTCTCACCTTTAGCACTCCCTTCTCTCTCCCTCTTTTCATCCACCATTCACCTTTTGAAGTTGTATGCCTTTCTTCTCATTCTTTGTACCTCTGGGCATTTTTGCTGTAATGGATAATAGAGAGGAGTACTGACTGAACACTCCTGTGGGACATCAATGCCCAGCACCTTACTGACTTATATTCCCAGTGCCAGAAAATACACATAATTGTTTTGTACGACACTGCAGCTACTTTACTTTTGGTAGTCTGTGGTTAAAGGTGTTGGCGAAGAACAAGAAAAGACACTAATGAACCAAGTGATTCCAAAGCTATGACATGTGCAGCCGTTTTCTAATGTTTAAGACTTGAACCCACTCAGGCTGTAGTGTAACACCAAGGTTAAATATTCATGCCTCTTTGCAAAGGAAAATCAATCCACTCAACATAGATGTCATTTCAGTGTGACATTGATACTTTAGCTCTCACATAGCGTGGGATCTTCTGGCTATGTATAGTCAAATTTGACCTCATTATACAATTTGAGAACATTTCTTACATATTATAGAGTATCTAAACAATCCATCTATCTCAGTCTATCTCAAAACATGCTAAAGAAATGTCCGAGATAATCAGATACTGCAAACACAAAAGACACAATCTAGTAAAACCCATGTCTTCAACAGCAAATGAAAACTGTTTTTTTGCACATTGGACCACATCAAATTATTTACATAAAACATTGTCTGATTGTTTTTTTCTCAAAAAGAGGAATAACAGATCTCTTGACAGCTTCATAAACAGTCAATTAGGCAATAAATGAGGTGTGAGATGGAATATGACAGGAAGGCATTAGTAAACGGAAAAACAAAAAGTAAAATTACAACACATTAATTTACTCATAATTGATCAATATAAATATGATTGTATTATTTTTTAATAATAGTTTTTTAATAGCTTAAATTAATGCAGTATTCCTAATGGCACATAGTCCAGTGGTTTGTTCTGCTCTTGTGTTGATAATGCATAAAACTAAACCAAATGGTTTTTTGTATCTTCTAAATCTTGTCTCTGCAGTTCACTGTATCAAGTTTATAAGAATTTATATATTATTATTATAGTCAAAAAGTTTCAGCTTTGTGACGCAGCACCACAGATAAAGTGTGTTGTGGTGGCAAGTTAATATATGGTGTTTGTCGATCGCCCTGCTCTGCAGTGATTTTTCTACTGCTGAACTTGTGACCGAAAATCTGTGCAATTAGTAAAGTGGACAGTTCAAGCTAAACACAGCAGGACCTCCAACAACTCATAAACAAATCATTGGATCATCCTCCACATGAGCATGTGCAGACACAGACGTCGGCCTGCTTTTAACTTGCCATCTCACTGTATTTAATGTTCATTGTGTCTGCTGGTGTGTGTGGTCCTCTAGCTTCACACAGGTTTGCATTGCATTTGTGTTAGTTGCACGGTCTTGTACTCCTCCCTGTTTATTTTAAAGTATTGATGGGCAAATTCCACTTTTTGATATTTTTTCCACTGTCAGCTATCAGCAGTTTATCATTTCTAGGAGTTATTTTACTATAAAAAGCTGAAAATTACTTACTGTATCTGTCTATGAATCTACCTCATCTACATTTCTTTCACCAAATGATTTTCTATTATTTCTGCAATAAAAATAAATATCTGAATGGTAGACGCTATGGCAACAGTACCCTCCGTGTTTAGGACAAAAATTCTGTGTCTATTTAAGATTATATTGTATTCTGGCCAATTGAAACTGTTGTTTTTTAATTAATTTATTGAGAAAATTGGTGAAAAATAGTGAATCTAGAAAAAGTTTTTTCCTGCTAAAACACAACAAAACCTCAAATTTACGACAGATAGTTTGGATCCTTTAAATGTTTGACTTCAACTTCTACAGTAGCTGTACTGGAAATATTGAAAATGATGTTATATTATGTACATTTGTCAGGCTAGAGAAAGTAACGATAAGAAATGCACACCATAAAACGACAACATAGTTCCAGAGGTGCCAGTAGCTGTTTTAAGGCAAATTTTTGTCTTGATCCTTGACCATTATTTTCCTAAGCACACCTCTTGAGTTTTTTTGTCTGAAGTCCTTAAGCAAAATGGGAAATCTACTGGTGACATAACACCTAAGTCTCTGTGGAAGCCAGGGGAAATCATGTCACCACCACCTAAACTCAGAGGACAGACAGAAGCAGTAACTGGAGCGACTAGCAGCAGCTGGAAGCTGTAGACATGAATCTAAACCAATCTGTACTGTTCAGTTTTCTGGTCCTGAAACTCCCAGACAGGTGTGTTTTAAATGTTTTAAATGTTGCCTCCTTCACATCTCCTCACTCCCTCTTACTCAGGCCTCCTAGAAAACATGCCTTTGGATTGAGTGAATTATCCTGCTTGAATAAAGTCACCTGTTTTTGCAAATGCACGTACTGTAAACGCAGCACAGCAGTTACAGCTGGCACAGCTAGCACAGTTTTGCTGAGCTGAGTATAAAAATGTTCCTACCACTTCATAACAATAGTGAGATGTAGCTGCACAGCATATCCTGTGCTAATCATAACATCTGACTGTTAGCACTGGATGTCTGGATCACATCACGTTCAGCACATGAACAGATAATAATAACCCATGAGTATAATCCATGTTCGACACCACTTTGAAGTCTCAGTCACTTATGAAATATTTAGATTTCATAAAAAGATGAATGACAAAACTGTAGCAACATTTTATCCACAATCTCACTTTCCAAATGCTGTCTGTACTCTGACATTTTCTCTGAATAACAGTCTTCAAAAATATCTTTTAAGGCATTTACAGTTTGTGTCATTACAGTTTTTACTTTTTCTATTGTGTGAAAACTGTCTTATAAAAATCAACATCAGTATGTCTAACCATGGTCCTGACCTCTTGTTTTGATTCGGTTTATGTCTGTGGGTGTGTATCTGTAGAAGAATATGTTTGTGCCCTCTTGGATTTATATACTTTATCATTTCCTCTAACTGTCCTTATCAACTGTGCTCAAACCTTTGACCCAGCGCTCAACTTTCAGAATGAAAAAGCAGTATAAATGGTATCACCATCATCACTCAACCTTTTTTTTTCCCTCCATGATGTCATAGGCTAAGTGGATTGTAGCAAATTGTCGCATTAACTTTAAATAAGAGGCTTAGAGTTTGTCCATATGGTAATCTCGACCTCACAGATTGAGAAGAGTTGTGACAAACACAGTATAAATGATTTCTCACTTTAAGAGTGAGGAAACAATAAGCTCAGAGACAAAGCTTGGTAATGGAAAATAGTTAAATCATAACAACAATGTGTTTTTCCAGATGTATTGGCAGTGCTACAAAACACAACTGGTCTTGATTAGCAGCAGTGTGGAGGCTGTTAACATTGGCCAGTCCAATTTAAAACAGCATGTCTGAGGTTGAATTTATAGACTGCCGGGTTTTTCCACATTATCCTGTAATTAGGTGTTTAGAGAGTGCCATTCATTCTTCTGCCAAGTGGCAAAAGTAAAAGAAAAGCAGCGTCACGGAAGGTTAGAGAGACAGCTTCCTGTACGTCCTTCAAACCTGTGGATATTTTTAAGTATCAGTGACTTAAAACTTCACTGTGTCTTCTCAGTGTCGCCCTCACCTTTCTTGATCTTGCGATGGAAGTTGATGGCATCCACAGAGGCAGTGACAATGTTGGTGTTGCAGTGCCGAGCTGCCACAATGCCGGCGACCTCATCCATCAGCTTCATGGTCACACCTGTTTCAGACACACACACAGTTTGACTTTAGTTGGATACAGTACAGTGTATCCATACAGGAAGACTACTACTATGCCTTGTTCTGAATATATTTCAGTTTTAGGTAATATGGCTGTGACTAGTTATTGTTTAACACAAAATCTATCCTGAACATCAACAACATAAGGTCACAAAATCCCCTCCAGTATTGTTTGTGATTTGTGTGTTTCACTGATAACTGCGACAGTCATTTCTCCCCTGATATAATGTTCGCTTATCAACACAACATCATTATGTCCTGCAGACATCATTAGTAGTGAAATGATTATTGGAACATGTGCAGTTGCGTGAAAACTAAATAAACTCATCCTCTTATGAAGACCATGTAATTCAATCGAAAGTAAGCAAGTGGTCCTTTATAGTTGAGATTATTTTGTCAACAGCTGTTTCCAAGGTCAAGACTGAATTTACACCGACCTTAAGCTATGACTGTGCACTTGTACAGCTACGACTTCTGATATTCATAG
Source organism: Thunnus thynnus (assembly GCF_963924715.1). NCBI lineage: Eukaryota > Metazoa > Chordata > Actinopteri > Scombriformes > Scombridae > Thunnus > Thunnus thynnus. The sequence continues at coordinate 12,748,637 of NC_089522.1, read as the reverse complement.
AGCAACTTGTGGCATTGTGCTCTCCTGTCATCACCAGCGAAATGTCACATTCATTTTCTCTGCAAATCAAAACTAGTCTTTCAGGGTAAATGGAGTCATTAAGCTGGAGGGATTCTCAGTCGTGTTTGAGGAACTATTTCACTGAGATAAATTTGTTTGAAGTAAAAGCTAATGGGTTTCCTGATGCAATTAAAAAACTATCCACCTATGGCTGAATTATGAATGAGTCTCCTCGCCATTTCCTCAGTTTTAGCTGCTCATTGAGACTCATTAGTCCACTTTTGACGTTGTGCATCAGCAGACTGCCAAAAAGAGTTTCTCTAGACTTTAAGCTAGCTGACTTTAAACTAATGAAAGTTCAATAAACTATTGATAACTTGTGCTCCATTTATATTCATGTTTATGTCTATAATTTAAGTGAAATTCACCCCTTAAAATGACTAAAAACTGCCTGTTGATACACTGTAAACAACATGGAGTAAACACAGAATGGTCCACATCAGTGAATTTTTTGAAATGTTAAAATTTGCTTCTGCTTACATTTTCCTGACAAGTGACCTCTTGCAGACGGTGGTGCATACAAAGTATGTGACTTTAAAACAAGTCGTGAGGTTTTTTTTTTTTAACCATGAAGTCTTTGGGTTGTGATAATTTAACTATTTTGTCACTTACAGTATGCTCAAAACACTTACAGTTATCTGATAGAGTTAAATGCTTATGTGTGCTGCTCGTGACCAAAATGTGTCACCTGATTTTAATGAAAATAGTGTGTTTCGAATGAGCAGCATATGCCAAACTACTAAACTACTAGTACTAATGTACTATGTGTTCTACATCTAAATGGACGTTTGATCATTTACACTCTGCCATGAGAACTTACCAGAATGGGAAGACATTATGAGTGAAATGAAATCAAGCCGTTCTCTGTGAAAGAAGAAACTACAAACAGGAAGAGAGTATTGATCCTAAAAAGACTTCTTTGGGCGCTTTATCACTTTTAAGATGTTAGAGCACATCAAATAATTTACACAGCACTTTGCCAATTTCCGCACCACAAGTTTAGAAATGATTTGAAGAGCGAGGAAACACTTTGAGCAGGAAATCAAAGTTGCAGATTAGAGTAAGACTTGAAACCCATTAGCTCCCTAATGGAGCAGAGCTCACAAAGTGGACACAGAGGAATCAACAGATCCATACCTGCATTTGCCAAACTGCAGCAGTGTGTAATGGGTTAAGGAAACAGTCGTTTTTGGGTTTTCTCACAGAAAGTGGGACATCTTGTCTGGAGTGGGTGGGTTGAAGATGAGACAAGTGAGGAAAACGGTGGTATCTGTTTCTCATCTTGGCGAGAGTGTGCGCATGTGTGTGTGTATGTGTGTAATATGTTTCTGTGTGTGTGTGTGTGTGTGTAATATGTGTGTGTGTGTCAAAATATAATTTAAAAATATTCAGATCCTTCATTAAACACTCATGTTGCCCCAATCGTTCCCTAGTTGATTTTTGTCTCTCTCCTGCTACAGAAAATCAATAAGTCTGCTTGGTGATGGTTGCTTTGGCTCCTTCCACCTGCACTGTGTGGCTCTATTTATGACAGCCAAATGTGTGGGAGTACAAACAGAATGTGCTGCTCGCTCCAAAAGGCAGCATTCACTGTAAAAGTGGGCCTGCTGAGTTGATTAAGAATTAAAGATGCTATTACTCTGACATCCTGTTATCTCAAATGGACGAAGCATCACTTCCATTTTGTTTTGATAATACTGATATTTAAAATAGCTGCTGGGAAGTAAACTTCTTTTTCTGCCAAAGCTGAACCTTTCTCAGAGGTTAAAGAAAATTGTACTTAAATTTCCAACATGTATATATATATATATATATATATATATATATATATATATATATTTCAAAAAAAGAAAATGGCTTAATGCTAGAAAAAAGCGAATCGAGCGCTGACTTTGATGTGTGATTACGTGGTTACACTCAGGCCAGGCAGCATGAATGTGACTGTCAGATCTTTTGCTCCATCACATGAAAGATCATCCATCATCCTTTAAATTGAACCAAAACCCAGTTGATCTGGGAAGTATAACCATTAAAAACACCCTCTTATTGAGGATGATGTAGCAAGAGTTCAGAGAGGTGACAAAAGCATGTCAGGCTTAAAGTGTGTGTGGGCAAGGAAATTTATCACTTCCTTCCTCAGGCCTGTTGCGAAGCCAAAACCCATCTTGTTGTTTTCCCCCCAATCTCCACTATGTTGTGAAAATTGATGGGATCTCACCTAATTGAATTTGTTTTCAGCAGGCTGCTGCTATTCAAAGCCCGGAGTGGTCATGTCTGAGCATGTAACACTTAATGGAGACGGATCATGACCTGAACAAGATGATGAAATTGAACATAGACGCCGCATGACATTAAAGTGAATCTAAAGGTTTTGAATTAAATTTAAGGATTCCCTACCTGAGCTTGGTATAGCGGCCCTTAAATGTCCTCCCAGCTGACTGTTGATTTAAAACTCATCTATGAACTGTGTGAAATCTGGGATGGGAAGTAATGGTTGCTATAACAAATATACACAACAAATATATATCTTCAATAGGTTGAAATCAAAACTTTAATACTAACAATGGATCATACTTGTATGTTAAAGAGGTCGCTCATAGTGATGGTCTTTTCAGCTCTATGGATCTATAACGTATTTCAGCTCATTGATTTGGTTCAACACCTGAAACTTTACTGTTTTGGTTCACTCTCACTACTCTCCCAGCTTCATTATCAGCCACAGCAGGCAGCTGTTTTGAAAAAGCTCTAAAAACCCACTGTACACTATCTGCACAGCACCAAATGGCAGACGGACAAAGTTAGCAACTAATTGATGAAGCATTTAGCAGCTAAAGAGGAAATATACTCACTTACTAGTTGACCCCTTGATACCCCATTTATATGAATTACTAAGTAGTTAGTAAGTAGCTAAGTAGTAGACTAAGCATTAGAAACACCTCTCAGTATAACCCAATTCAGTTCAAAAGCACCACAAACTGCAAAATTACCACAAAATGAATCAACAATTAAATAACTGAACATTTAACTTTCATGAATGTAGGATGTTATATTATACTGCATTAGTTATATCTAGATGTAGGTCTACCTAATAAACTGGCAAGTGAGTATATCTGGCAAAAGAGAGAGCAAAACGAAGCTAAAAGGAGAGGGAATATTGGACTTCACCCGGTGGCCAGAAACATGACTCTGAATGAATGCTGATGTTGCTCCATAACTGCTGGATGTTTAAACAGCTAACACATTTGACATATCAATGTTGTGTATACAGCTTGTTTCTGCTGCCTCCAGTGGCCAAAAACAGACTGAACATTATTGCAGGTTTAAAAAGAACAAAACTACATTTTAAACCATTAATCTGGGACCAGAATATGAGCACATCCTTCAATATGCTGTAGTTTTATAGGTTATTAATTTCTATGGTTAAATCCAAAAGTACAGGCTTACTGCAGCATGAATTCCAACTTACTGCTGAATGATCTTGCACCCTATCATAATTAAGCTTGGTTCCCTATTTCTGTTATTAAACTGCACTGTCTCCCTGTCATGGGCTAACATGGTCCAGTAACTTCCCTCAACTCTGGAACCTGTTCCAGCTTTCTAAGTTTCTTCTGCCTCAAGCTGTGTCCCAGGGAACCAAAGTTACTAAAGTCTCTTTCTCTTAAGCAAGGTCTGATACAATATGCTTTTTATTGTTTAGTATTTTAGAGGAACATCTTTAAGGTAATTTTCCATTAAAAAATGCTACATTCAGAGCTCCTTACTTCTAAAAAGACTGTTGGACTGAGTAAGGTCACATTGTTGCATCAGTCACATTAACTGGTAACTATTCAGACATCAGACCCTGTTTCCATTGCTTCTGAGGGGCAACATTTTAGATACATTTGTTGTATTAAAATTGCTTCATTTTAAAGTAATGTTAAGGTTTTTTATTTGAGTCTACAAAGATAATCTATTAGGTCCATAACAGTATATTCTTATTTACTAGCTGATTTTTTCTACACCTAAACATTTTAAGCAGTAAAAAGGAATAAAACAGTAACAATTACAACTAAAATCTAGAAGTAACATTCAATATTATGATCTAACTGAGCCAGATAAGCTGCAATAAATAATGTATTACTGTTGCCTTTTCTACAGAAATATCAGTTTTTTTTGTTTTCAGAGCTGAAGAACAGCAGCTCTGGTAGCAGCAGTCATGCATCTGCTGATAAGATCTGACGATATTAATCCTTGAAACAAAGTAACCCCACATTTTTGAGATTTCACCTGATTTCATCTTCCATTTGCAAATATTAACGGGTAGAATTATATTTTATTTTATTTTGTTTATCTGTAATTTTATGGAGACTCTTATCAGAATGAAATGATCCTTACAAGGCCATCCAGGGTAAATAAAGCACTCATAAGGGATTGGAGAGAAAGCCCCTCTCAGCATGCTATGGTATGAAGTGAATACTAATATGCTAAATGGCTAGACTGAAACAGTCAAGAATATCACTTTTATGATATGGTGCAAACTCTGTGACTTTGTAAGGAAAGAATAAATAGTACAGACGACTTGGCTTTGTGGTATGGACTGTGAATTTCTGGGATAGGGTTAGAGGAGCAGTGAGAGTGGGCTCCTGTGGTCTTTTTCCCCGACTCCCCAGTGTTAGCAGCTCTCCAGATGCCATGAGAAAACGAGGCTGGTGGGTGCGGGGGGGATGACTATACCAGTTTGCTTGTGTTCTTCACTTTACCACAATCCCACGAGACTTCCCACGGCCTAAGAGTCGCTACGAGGAGTTAAAAGCTGTGAGTCTGGATGTTTGAAAATACTGTTGTGTAGTTGGAGAATGAAGTTAGTTGTGATGGCAGAGCTCAGGGGCAGTTATGCACAGTAACTGACAAAGGTCTTCATTATCTAAATTGTTGCAATTTTAAGTCACTTATTTTTCTTCATTACATGTGTCACATTGTGGGAAAAAAAGCTTCAGCAGTTCCCCAAAATGGTTCATTAGTATTCCTCATTGTCAGCAGCACAGCGACTGTAGATGTAAACGAGGATGTCTCATCACTTCACAGGAATGTTAACAATTAATTTAGCTGCTAAGGGAAAATGAAGGACAAATGTGCCCTGTGGTCTGAATTTTAGATAAGGGTACAGATCTACCTTTAACTCATACCTTGGTTCAAATCCCAGTGTAATGTTCATTTTCTCTAAAACTTTCTGCTCATCTTCACTCAGTTTTACTTTGTGTTTCATTACCTTAAAACTCCACTGATAAATATTCTTTAGATTAACAATGAATCGAATCTAGATCTGGAATCTGGTAATGTGAACAAGGTTACTCACAGTCACAAAACACAGAATTATCTAAACTCTGCAGCTCTGTGAGCTTTTTAGCATCTTTTAGTGCAGTGTTTTGCTGTGTGGTTCGGTTTAATCATCCTCATCGACCTCGTTTCAAGCAGCAGGCCAAGAATACATTAACACAGCTTTAAAGTGTTTATCCTGAAGACTATCCTATCAAAAATGCCATATCTTATAGTTTTTGTTAACTCTATGACATTACATCACATATTTATGACATCACATAAATGAATGTAACTGCAAATAAGCGTCTTTTCAAAACTTGGCCATTTTTGTTGCCATTTGCTCAGAGCAAGCCCCCAGGAATGGTGCTGGGCTGTGAAGCGATTTTGGATTTGCACACAGAGCTTCACAAACCCCTGAAATGAAATGAAATGAAATGAAATGAAATGAGTATCAGAATTTGATCCATTTGGTCCAAAAGCATTTGGAAAGTCAAGAGGAACCATATGATTTAATTATTTCATCCCTATTCATGTGTGCCGGGAGCCAACAGGAAGTCAGTCATTTTTATGGCTGGAGGCTTAAAGCATGAAGCCACTGAGCAACTTTCATAGGACAAAGGCCTCAGCTCTCCATAATACACATGGTTCAGAGTTTTCTGTTAACATTGCCTTAAATCTTTATCCAGGTATACTGCCCCCAACATTCATGTGTTAAGGTATTTCATCTTGCAGACACACAGCATTCATTTCTGAGGATGCACTCAACTGTGTTCATCGTAGGAATAATGAGACTGTGTTGGATGTATAATTCATCTAGTGCACTAGAGACCTGTGACTAAAATGTCGAGCCAAATCAAGAGGAGGACTGCGCTGTCCTTGACTACCAAAGATGATTGTCTTTATTAATCACTGCCATCAGTGGAGCTGTTAATGCAACTCCTGCAAAAAACCCCTCTCTATGTACAGTTGATGTAAAAGGTTGAAGTGAGGCTCAATGTGAGACTGCAAATGAGGACAAGCGAGGCCAAGACAGCCCTGGGCCTGGCGTTACACATTCACAGGGTGACATGGCACACTATGACTCTCCCTTTGCCGTAGGGTGGGAACACGAAAGGCAGAGTGGGGTGGTTGGGAGGGTGGGGAGGAATGGAGATGGTGTGTGTGAAGAGGAAAGACAGCTCATTCCAAATGGGGAAAAAAGGGCAATTAGTAACCAAGTCCCTAGTGCAGCCCAGTTTGCTACAGGGCAGAATACCTCTGTGATTAGATTCCTTGTGACGATTTCCCCAAATTTTTGCGCACAATGCTGTCCATCAGCAACAAGCATGAGAACAACGAAAGGAGTCTTCCGGGCAGCTCTCGTCGCCCATCAACTCTGTCCACTAACTTTAAGCTCTTTTAATTAGAACAAGCTTAGACACAGCACACTACACAAGGCACCCACTGATGAAAGGGGGGAAGAAAAAGTGGGACACCAAGAGATATCGACAGCAGAGCATGCCTGACCTCTGCCTCTCTCGCATATTCTCTCATCACTTCCCAAACTTACTCCTTCCACCTCTTCATCTCTTTTTTTACCCCTTTTCTTCCCGGTTCTTGCCCTCTGCCTACCTTCATCCACCAAAGACAATTCCCTTTCTATTTCTGTCCCTCTCATCCCCTCCCCAACAAGTGCTTTAATCATGGACAGTATCAAACGGCTCAAACTGCCTCCTAATGAGCTGTTACTATAGAAACAGCTCCTGTTAACATTACTGCCACGCAGCAACCCACCCACATCTTCTCTGAAAGTCCCATAAGCTGCATATTTTTTTGTATATTTTGCCATTCCAGCTGTGGCAAGCTTTATTAAACACAGGGCAGCACCTTAATAAATTTGTGTGCGGCTCCAAGTTCTGCAAATTCCAAGCAAGCGCTGTCATGGTTACCGTTAAACTGTACGCTCCTTGCATAACGCAGACCTGAGAAAATCACTGGGAGACAATTCCTGTAATGGAAATCCTGTCAGATAAAAGGGCTTTCAGATAAAATACACCTCTGGCTGTGATGGTAAAGGTCATCGGCTCCTGCAGATTATTTTTCTAAATGTACAACTTGGCCTTCAGTTTGCAATAAATATGATTCGTTTCTGTTCGGTTTTTGACTGAGTAATGCTCATTTCACAGCTTCTTAGCTAGGTAATACTAGTACTACTAGTGAGGCAAGTCCTAAAATATTAAAATATTATCCAAGAGAAGCTCGGAGTTGATAAAAATATTGTTACATTCATCTGGCTTGGTCAATTATTACTTCGCTCATAGCAATGTGCTCTGTGGGCTTTTTTTGCCCTGGATTTCTCCCCTCAGGCTACCAAACGCTGTGGTTGGTGGAGGTTTTTGGGACTGGAAGAGGAAGAGCTGCACTCTTCCTCAGCACTACTCAGAGCTCAGAAAATTACTGCCACCTATTCTGCATGTTTCTCGGGAGAGAAAAAAAAAGGTAACTTGACACTAGGCTGAACAGCAGTATTTCACTGCCCTCTCTAGTTGAAAGTTTGTTTCACCTCTGGTTGGGGGTCGTCAGAGGAGTGCTTTTGCACCTGTAACCACACCCAACAGTGACCATACTGACACAACCTGGAGCACACCTCTACATCACTGCAGCAGCAAGATGAGAAGTTAAACTACTGAAAGTCAGCTGTGTGCAGCTCTGTGTACCCTTAATCATTCAGGATCCTGTGTGTCTAACAGGACCCTCCATTATGACATCATGACCAGTTACTGTCCTTGCAAACAAACTAATGGACTGGTTTCTCAATTACCAAAAACAACAGAAAACACACACACACACACACACAGTTTGAATCAGTTTGGTGCGGTTAAAGTTGGTGCCTTAAAAGCTCCTGTGGCTCAGTCATACAGTATAACTGTGATTTGCTGTACATTATGTTAATGAGTTAAAAGTTTCCGTCTTGATTTCATCTGCATATAATCACAAATCACAAACCTTTATTTGATGGTTTTAGGTAGCTAGATTTTTATGCAAAATTCATGATGCATGTATTTTGCACAGCACATCACATATATACCTATCTATAGTTTAAAGAATTGATTTTAGATCAGGTTTCCTATAGCTTTAATGATTGTGGTGGCAATGTGGTCAATATTTGCTTCCTCAAGCATGCTGACATTAGTGTAACCAACCTCCCAGCGGATGTGAGGAGTTTTCAGAGGCATATTTAGTGGTATGTATTGAGCTTTGAGATCTGCTATTGGTCATCCAGGCCACTACAAAATACAGCAGGGTAAAATAATCCAGTTCTTCCTTGCATAACGGGGGCCTTGTTTTTACGCAAATGTTCAGACTCTCGAGTTTTGAAAAGGCTCCACCAGTGCATGTGAAAATGGAGTTACACAAATGTGAACTGCTGTTGTACTAAAACAGCAGCTCATTAGGAGGTCAGCTCCTGGATTGCGCCTGGTGCTGCCCTACAGGTGCATTCTGCCAGTGAAGGAGAGCTCATAGACACAGTTCAGCAGCGAGGTTTCCATGAGATCACTCGGCTCAGAAATGAAATGCTAACTTAGTGTTCTTGATTACAAAACATTTACTTTGGCCACGTTCAACAGCACCTGAGAAAAACTATTACTGAAAATATTACTCATGAAATTATGATATAATAAAATTTAGCATTTATTATAAATGCATAAGGAGGCAATAAACACATTTATGGGAAACAAAAAGGAGGTTAAGTGATGTAATAAGACAAATCAAGTTCAAATTCAAGTTTAATGAGCACAAACCAAAATTGCCCATCTACTGTTTGTTTGCTTTACAGTTATCAGATATTAATTGATATATAAAAAACTTTTCAGTTATACACAAGCTTATATTTAATGCACATTTCTTTTCTGAGCCACTTGTAAATCCCATTTGTACTCTGTTTATGCCTGGTCTTCAGAGGCGGAGAATTTTACCTACAAAACTGACGTAATGATGTTGGTGAAGCCAGCAGAATACGTAATCAACCTCTGTTAACAAGTCTCCTCCTATTAGTTGCACAATTCTCCCCTAAATGCCTATACAATGAGGAGAGAGACTCACCTTGCAAACATTTGCACAAATAAAACTGTGATGTGTCTGTCTGATAAATACAGCATGTGTGTTTGGGGCAGAATGTGCCACATCTGCCTGAAAAACAGGGGCAAAAGCCGCAGTAAATCTGGCCCTCAGTGTATTATTTCTGAATCAGTGTTGGTTTTGGAGAGGAGAAGGCTGCCAAGGTAGAGGAAGCAATCCACACACAAACACACACACACACACACACTCCTCACAAAGGTCGATCACATAAGCTCCAGTGGACATATCCCTGTCCCCCTGAATTCCTCTGTCTCTGGCAGTGACATGTTTATATACCCACTGAGCATAGATCACAGGAGGGGGACAGATAATATAGAGGCAATCCCTGGCTCAACTCACACACATCCTGCATTAAATCTCTGTTGTGTGTTCACACAGAAAGCAAACATACAAACACAGACATAAATCAGTGGCATGAGCACACACAAAAATAGCCAGTGATTTTTTTTTGTGTGTACAGCTGAGAAAGTATTTTAACGTCTCAAATTTTCCATATAAGACACATCACAACATTTAACAATGTGTGTGTCATTTTCATTCTTTTTTTTTTTTTGGTCTACTTATTTTAATCAGACAGCAGTGGTGTCCACCTGTGGCAATCAACTGCTGTTTCCATGGAAACAGGTGGTACGCTTCCTTATAAGATGAAGGAAGGAGAGAGCGAGCGGGGAGAGAGAGCATGAGATAATGAGGAGAGGTGGGCAGATGCAAAGAATAAGCAACAAAGAAAAGGAAAGTAAGCAAGAGGACGGAAAGGAAGAATGTTGAATGTTAACGGGCATTGTGGTATGCTTCTGATCTTTACCCACACAAATCCAGGTGTCTACCATTTAAAGAGCAGGGCTTGACCTCACAACATCTGGCGTTGTAAACATTTTGGTTATCAGGAACTTTTTTTAACACAGTCTGCAGGTTATTCTCTTTTTCTACAAGCAAGCAACTGCCAAGCAGTACATGCATATTTTATTGATTGATAAATGTGAAAAATGACTCCTTAAACGTGACCCGTTCAACATCAAAACATATCTTCTAACTTACTCCTAGTGGTATGTATGTGCACACGTAAAGTTTTGGTTTTGTGTGACCAGTTTTTGAGATATCTGTCCCTAAACTTCAGCAACATGGGTTTCCTGAAACAATGTTTTGGTTCCCCAGGATCATCCACAGGACTCATTTCTATATAAAGTAGTTCCATAAAAAACTTTTAAATATCAGATAAAAATCTTAACCTTGGCAAACAAAATCAAAACTATCTGAACAGCTGCATACCACTAGAAGTAAGTGAGAAAATATGTTTTATTGTGATTAACGGGATGTGTATGTAGTTGTAATTTACTTGCTATATGAGGAATCTGATGTCCAAACAACGCAGAACGGAATTCGCTATGACTGACCAAATAAATGGTATTACATTGACACATATGTATTAGCCTTCATTAGCGTCAATTACATTATTGTCCGATCTCTGGCTGGATGAACGTGGTGTCATACTTTGGCTCTGTAATTATTATCATCTGCTGTCAGTTGGTCAGGATTTGTCAAAGTAATATTTAATAAGACTTAAAGATATGTTATTTTATAGAGAATAGGACAGATAGGAAGAGCGTCTTGAATGTTCATGTGTTTGTGCATGAGCCTTACGTTTCCTTAGGCTCAAGTTAAGTAGGCCACTTTTCCACACCACAGTGAGGAAACATACAGTAACTGAATAGCCTGTCAATGTCATGTAAAAGTCAGTTTTCTTTTCTCCAACAAGAGTATAGATGGAGGAGTGAGTGGAGGGGGGGGGGGGGGGGGGGGGGGCAAAAGAGAGTAAAGACTACATAGTAAGAGAGAAAGAGAGAGCGAGAACCCTGGCAGTCTGACCTGACTCGGTTATGTAAACAAAATAATGTAGTGAAAGCAGCAGCAACGAACAACAGGGAACATCGCCTAATGAGCAATGGCATGTACAGAGAGCAAGCGGCACTGTGTGTGTGTGTGTGTATTCTAAATGACCTGCATGCTTGTTCCACATTTGATTTTTAATTGGACAGATTTCTCAGCGAGCTCTCCAAATTAAAAAGGCAACCATGACACATGCAACACTTCTATGTCCCCGCCCTGCTCCCTCCTCCTCTCATCCTGTCGTCCTGCCCTGTCTCCTTTTCGTTCCCTCTCGTTCTCAGTCAACATCTCTCTTCTGTTTTTCATCCTCACTATCTGGTGTCTCTCTGATGGCCTCTTTACATAGCTGACCCCAATAGAAATGGCAGCACAAGGCAGGAATATCCTGCCAGAAACAATATACCTCGAGTGATAAAAAGCATCTGTTTTGTGCTGATAAAATGTTGGATTTGTTACAGATGCAGCTAGGATTGTTTACCGGTGAGGGATTTCTTTTTTATGTTGTTTGGGACATCAGATAACTGAGTTTTTGGTTACGGGTGGCCAAATCATCAAATCTGGACTCATTTTTATCAATTGTTCATCTGGTTTTTAATCTTTGTTTGCTCTCTGTATTGTTTGCTCTGTGCTTTTTTTCTTAGGTACTTTGTAAACTTTTCTCTCAGGAATCTGGATCCAGATCCAGCGGGGAAAAGGGCCCAGGGAGAGACAACAAAAAGAGAGCTGGAAGCTCTTTGCTTTTTATGGTTCTGATGCACATACAGTGCTTAAACCGAAGAGCTTTTGTTAATTTACGTAGTAGAAACTTTTTTAGAAACTCACAAGCAAGGAGCCTCCAAATGTCTTTTTAGGCCCCATCTAAATAGTAGTTTTTATATATAAAGATGACTGAATAAGCTGAAAAAAAGAGTCACAGAGGGACAATTTAAGTCTCTGAGCAGACTAGCTTGTCAGCAAAGCACAGAATTGGAAAAGGCATCAGCACCATACATTTCCTGTTACAAAGACCTTAAATTTCCCATTTGTTGTTCTTGTTGTCTTTCTTTGTTGCATTTCCCGCTTTGTCCTTGTCACTCTGTTCTTCACCATTACAGCCATGCTCATAACAGTACGGAGTGCTGTCAGCGCGAGTAAAACATAACTAAAACAACCCAAGCAGTTATTTTAGCAACGCAACAGTGCACACATAAACACAAATACAGAGCAATCACTCATAACCCCCATGTATTCACACTCACACTCCCCTAACAACCATTTTTTATTCTTACAAGCCTCGTCCATTCACTTAGGAGAACATAAGTACTAAAAGCCATAACATTCTTTCTCAAGGACATTTCACTTTGGATTAAATTCAGCAGTATTTCATCTTCTGTTCCTCCTCTGTGTCACCACAGCACACACTGTGCTGACGTACATTCTGGGGGTTAAAGCCAAAGGCTGTAAAACTGTGAGGAACCTGGTCAGTGATTCATAAGCTCATTCATAAGATTCATAAGAATAAATGGAATAAACTGTAAACGCATGTGAATAAGTACTGTATATATGCAGGTGCATGAGTGTGTTTGTGAGTGTGTGACTGTGACATCTTTATGATGTTATAAGCTTCAGGCATTGTTGTTTGATCACTCGTTACAGATGTTTCTGTTCTCATCTGCTTCTGTCCTTCCCTCTATATGTTTCTTTTTCTTCTACTTCTTTCAACCCCTTGCTATATGTTCTGTGCTGTATGTGTCTGTCCCCTGCAGCATCTCCATACTGTACTAAGGGCAGTGGGTCCGGTCTGTTTCCTGTCTTGAATACCAATCAGTGTGATGCTGCTCATATGCTCTTTGTTTCATGTGTGTGAGGATGAGATCTGATAGATACTGGATACTAAGTGGTAGAGGGCGACTAGGAAACACTGGGCTCTAAAAAGGCTTGTTAGCCGCTGTTACCACTGAATCAATCACATAGTGTGCTTGTACATTTGAACTTTAAACAAAACTCAAAGCGGTTATAAAATGTCACTTTGCATTGATTTGAATGTCATAGGTATATATCAAATAAATTCAAGTTAATCGCTCTATACTTGAGAGAGGTGAGCGTATTAGATATTTTTTCTTTGCATATCTCCCTTTGACTCACAAAAATGCTTGTGTAACACCTAAATTCTGAGTAGACTAGCTTGTCAGACAAGCTTGTCAGCAAAGCACAGAATTGGAAACAGCATCAGCACCGTATATTTTACTGCAAGCTTGCTGCAATGCAGTCTGGATGTGGAGAAAAATATGTACAATTCGCACTGAATTTATCAGTCTGTGTTCTTGTCTGTACCATGAATAGATAAATGCAGGTGAGCTGAAAAGAGGAACAGAAACCTCTTCAGGTTTTCATACACCCCTCATTGCATTTTAGAAAATGCTTCAGGTAAATAATATCAACCATTCCTCCTTGTTTTTGGAAACCTTGTTCACAATTGAAAGCTGAATGTATTCATTTGTGATCATCAGGGAGCAGGAATGACGCAAGGTGCTTCAGTTTCTGTCTGAACACACTTTCTGAGCTGCAGAGAGAGGGCTGTGAATTCTCAGTGAGTTTGACACTGAGAGGGACCCCTCACACTGCAGGTAGTCATTTCATTTAAAAAACTGCTCAGTGGACCTTTAAAGATTCCTCATTTTCATCAGCAACATGGTAAAGGACGGACTCTCCAACTGTCTGACATTAACAGAAAGTTACTTGTCTACCTAATGAACCTACAAACTGGAGATGAAAGAGAAGCTGTTGGACTCACCTCCATGAACATAGTCATGTAGTGTGCAGTCAGAGGGACCCACCAAATGGATCAGACTGGACTGGCTGAAGCCAACCGTGTGCTGCTCTGTAATGCACAAACACACACACACACACATATAAGCAGAAGAAAAGAAAAAGTGAAAAAAAAAGGAATTTTAGCATTGATAAACCTGTATAAACTACATGTTTCTGTATTCTGCCTCGCTAAAGTCACAGTAATGTACTGACATGCGAGTTAACATACTGTACCTTTTGTTGTATCCTCTGTGGTTGAGTGAAAATGACAAAATTAGAGAATCAATCAATTTTACTGTCATGATGGTTGAATACACTTCCAATAAAAACGGAAGTTCTTTCTTGTACGTCCACAGTATGTTGACACTTTTGAACAATGCACCCAAGTACATTAATTACTGAAAGCAGGAGGCATTCTTCATTTACACTGTGGACAGCTGCCATTATTTTACGTCAGTAATTAGCAATACTGTCATACATATCAAATGCAGATAAAGTAAAAAAATCCTAATGTGATTAAAACCTTTGCTTTTGACTTTGTTCTGCAGTTGTAAATGGTGCAGGGAAGAAAAACATACACTGGCTGGATGATATTTATGTCTGAATGTCCTCATGTTACCACAGTTTCCACATCAAGTGAACTTACTGCACATTCACTGTACCACAAAACGAAGATCCAGGAGGGAGTGAAAACATTACCTACAACCTATTTATTGTATATTTGCATTTGAGGCCTTGAGGTTAGTCTGTTACCTGGGCTAGATGGATATGGCACCACCTCTTCAGTCCTAGCCTTGGTCTCCAGTCTCTCCATCTTCTGAGCCTCATAGCGCTTTCTTCCCTCCTCCTCTTGTTCTGCGCTGGCATACTACAGACAGAACATATACAGAATGAACATATGCACAAGTGTACACATCCACACACTCAAGATGTACACTGCATGTAGTATGAAAGAATAGTTTTATCACATTGACATTCAAGACAAGTGAGATGAGTGAAATGGACTTTTCATGCTGTTAAATGTCAATATCTTTATCTTGACCAGATGGCCTCTC
Organism: Thunnus thynnus; assembly: GCF_963924715.1. Classification (NCBI taxonomy): domain Eukaryota; kingdom Metazoa; phylum Chordata; class Actinopteri; order Scombriformes; family Scombridae; genus Thunnus; species Thunnus thynnus. The sequence goes on along the minus strand of NC_089522.1, from coordinate 12,733,428 downwards.
TCATGAATACCCTTTTATCTCTGATATACTGTATCGAGGGAGAAAGACAGAGAGAGGCTGACAGGAACCTACAAAAGGGTAAAATGCCAAACTTTGGTCCATTAAAGTCAGAGCAACAAAGCTTTCCATGTACCTTGATGGGCGGCACCTCTGTGATCTTGTCGACATTCTGCAGAGAGCAGGGGACGTACCACAACGCTGCCTTGTTGGCCAGCTTTTTGGTACCTAGAATCACAGAGAAAAGGTTGGATTCTTGTACCAAGAAAAATGTTGGTGAGGAACTTTTAAATAAATAATATAAATAAAATGACACATTTAGCGTGCAAAAGACAATTTCCTCCCGAGTTTTGTGACTGTAAACCAATAAGCAAGAAGTTTTGACACGTCTTTCAAATAAAACAACAATGGAGCGAACGATTTTGAAATAGTTGTCAAAACAACAGCTACTTTTATTAACACCCTAATAAAAGCCAATCCAGTTTTTAACAAATCCATTGGCACCGCCTGTAGATAAGTCTTTCTTCTGCAAACAAAGGAACAAATGAGGACTTTGTTCAAAGACAATCGTTCATGTCCTATTCAGAAAACAAGCTCACATTTATTAAACTGTTTCCCTCGGTTAGCGCTTGGTTAGGTTTAGCATAATCCCTAAATCCTGAACTTTCTGCACTTCATGTTGTAATTATAAAATGGTTGAAATACAATAGCAACTCACTCATTAAATTCTCTATATAAATATTTATTTTGTGACATTCATTCTTTTTGGCTGTTGACAGTTATTCGAGGTTTTCTTCTGTGACAATGAACGCTTTTCATATACATCTTCTTTAATATGTGAAAATATAAGAGAAAAATTCAAAAGTCTACGACTCTGTCCTGCACAAAATGACTGTAATATACAGTATGTCCTCAGTGTTAATAGTGTTGTCGATAACAGCAATACGTTAATGATGACTTTTTGTTTTTTACCTAAACATTGTTTGGCTTCACAAACAAAGACAATTATTGAATTAAACTGTTGAAATCTTGAGGAATGTTTAACTGAGGTTATGTTGGTAGTTTCACTGTTTAGATATATATTTCCATTTTCTTGTGAGTTTCTGGATGTTATGTGTTATTGTTTGTCTCCTGTGTGAATACGTTGTTGGAAAAAATGTTGGAAATGTTACTTAAAAATATTATTGTGTATACAAGCTTCTTCTGTGACTAAACAGAGGGGCCTGATATTTCCATGTAGTTCCATATAGTTCAGTACATGACACGTTGATGTGGTTGGAGGCTGTAGCATTAGCACTGCCTTCCTACAGGAAGTTAACAACCAGAAGATCAGAAGACTAAACTCACATCTCATAGCAATCAGCCAGAGAGATTGTCAAAGTGTTATCTATTCTATTTTGCCTACACTTCTTCACTTAATTCTCTAACAGAGAGAGAGAGAAAGGGGTTATTTTGAGGTTGTGTTGTTATGGCAAACAAGGGAGGCACACAGACAAGAGACAGCACAGAGCATCAGGTTGAAATGAAATCACTGTCTTCAAATGTTAAAGGCTATTACTTATGGCTCCACCTTCTTTTGAACTGGGTTTATGTGTCTCATTAAGACAGATGAGGCTTTTATTCAATTAGAAATTAAACTAAAGTTTTATTAACCAAACAACAAAAATCTGTTTTCTTTTAATAGTTTCTTTTCCCATATTTCTACTATTCTTACTTATGTCAAATAGACACTGCATACATTTGCATTGCATCCATATAGCCATGAAAATAGGACATCTCACAAATAAAAGTCTTAATGAAATGGAGAATTGTGACATTATTGTGTGCACTGTGACCAAAGTGATCGACAATAAACCAGCTGAAGACTTTGTAGCAGGAAGAAGTTAAGAGAAACGAGTGGGAGCAGAGGCTTATGGCAGGCTACTCTTGGGGAATAACATTTGCATTTTACACGCGAGTTAAAACCGTGCAGACAACTGGGCTGCGTTGCCATGCCAACCGGGCTTCTCTCCCCCTCTTCTCATTGGCTCCCGCCCTTGCCAGCAACCAGGAAGTTGCCCACAGGAGAAAGGGAGGCATATTTACATATCCTTGACTCTACCAAGAGTGAGAGACTCCAGTCTATTATTAGCTACTGCTGGACCTTTTAAGTGAACTGTGTTTAGGATGAAGGGAGGAAGAAGAGGAGTGAGAGAGGAACTGAGGGTGAATTACTGGATTGAACCAGCCGCTAAGAACCATTCCCAATCCGACTGATGACCTTTTTGACCAGAACGCAACCAGGGAACTGGCTTTGAATTTTAAATCCCTCTGAATCAAATGAAGACAATGTCAATGTTTGACCATGTCGCCTCTTGGACTTCACCCCTGTTACCTTCACAGTGTGTCCAGTAAAACAGCACATATTACTCTTCGTCATGCTTGCAATATCATGCACATTTTTACAAGACAACAAAGTTGAGGCAAAACAGTTACAACATGCACCTTAAAAACTACATGTAGAATATACCTCAATCTGAATAAAATGCATGATATTTACTGATAAATCAGTTAATTTTATGTTATTGCTTTCATTGTGTCTATAGATAATTCAGTCACAAATGAAGGGCCTAAACTACACAAAGGACAGCTGGCTTACTTAGTTAGCATTAATGAATTGGTGAATAGGACGATTTTGGCTTCCTCCACCTTGAACACAAGCCTCAAAAATCTGCTCACTCAAATTTCCACACTCTATGACACAATGCTATTGAAAACTGACTGAGAGCGCAGTGACTTTGTGTGTAGTTCTTCAAGTTTGTCTAGTGGCAGCTTTAGAACGAGGAGCTCCATGAATGTAAAAGAGGACTCTGGCAGCTATGATGACAGCTGAGACAAATGGCACCTGGCAGTGGCAGATTTATTTTTTTAATTGATGTTATATCAGTGGAGCAAGACTGAGTGACGCATGTGCAGCAGTGCATTGAGTACACTGAAAAAAAGAAAACTGCAAGCGAGTGGAAGGATATTACACAGTAGACAATCCAGCTAGCACCACTTGACTGTTTTTACAGGAGCATAATGTTGGCAAACAGAAAGCACTTTGGCATAAGCAGTAATAAAACATACTGCTGCAGGACAAGCAAAAACAAAACAAAAAAATCAAATTCATCAAACTGCTCTTGTGTCTAACACAGAACTTTCAACTGATTACAGGACATAAATCCAGCAAATCAGATATTAACTACAAAACAAGTAGCACCAGCAGCTGTCAGGCTTAGACACTCAGGAAGACAGCAACATTTTTAACTGCATGATAGGCAGCAGAACACTCTGCTCTGTCACATTTAATTATAAATTAGAGCATTTTTGGGGGCTGATTTGACAATTCACAGGGGTGCTTAAGTGGAGGAAACATCCCTCTAGCACTGCTTATACCTCATCCAATCCCCTTTAATCTAAGTTTAAGGCATCAATCATTGCTTCATACCATCCTTGAAATTTCCTAAATGCACATTTTTTTTCTGTTTGTCAGTAGTTTAAATGGTCCTGAATCCCAGTCTGCAATACCCTGAGATCTCTCATTTATCTTGTTGTTCCTTCCCTCCTTGTTCTTCTTCTCTTTCTCCAAAATCTATTCCCCATTCTGTCCACTTTGACCTCATGTCCTTCTTTCCCGCACTTTCACTTGATTTATCACTGTCTTTTACTCATTTTACTCAAAGTGTGTCCCTCTTGTCCAACGGCAGCCAGTATCCACAAGGACTGTGAGGAGGTGGTCTCAGGAAGCTAATGAGGCACTGCAGGACTGCTTTGAGTCTAGAGACTGGGATATGCTTTGTGAGCCACACAGGGAGGACATCAACAGCATGACAGACTGCATCACAGAATACATCAAATTCTGTGAACACACCACCTTGCCAGCCCGGATTGTACACTGCTTCCCTAACAACAAGCCCTGGATCACCAGTAACCTGAATGTACTTCTCAATAAGAAGAAGAAAGCCTTCAGGTATGGGGACAGGAAAGAACTGAGGAGTGTAAAGACGACCTAAGGGTGAAGCTGACGGAGTGCAAGGACTCCTACAGCAGGAAGCTGGAGACCAAACTCCAGCAGAGCAACGCGACTGTGACTACGTGCCAGGTTAGCAGACAGCTGGGGAGACGCCACCAAGGCAAGGCTGCAGGCCCTGATGGTATCAGACCCAGGGTTCTGAGGACCTGTGCCAGGAAGCTATCTGCTATTCTGCAACACCTCTTCAACCAGAGCCTGAACCAGGAGAAGATACTGGTGCTGTGGAAGACATCTTGCCTGGTTCATGTTCCAAGAAGAAGACTCCATCTGGCCTCAATGTCTATCGACCACTTGCCCTCGCATCTCATGTGAGATAGTGCGGGTGAAATCATCGCTGGACCCTCAGCAGTTTGCCTACCAACCTCATCTTGGAGTGGACGATCATCTACCTGCTACAGTAAGCTCACTCACACCCGGGTGTAACAGGTTGCACTGTAAGAATCACATTCTTTGATTTCTCCAGTGTGTTCAACATCATCCAGCCACTGATACTGAGGGAGAAGCTGCAAGCGATGAGGGCGGACACGTCCAACATCTTCTGGATTACTGACTACCTGACAGACAGACCGCAGTTTGTCCGACTGGGCAGTGTTCTGTCTGAAATGGTTGAGAGTAGTACAGGAGCTCCATAGGGGACTGTGCTGTTTCCCTTCCTTTTCACTTTGTACACCTCAGACTTTCAGTACAACTCCAGATCATGCCGATTGCAAATGTTCTCTGATGACTCTGCAGTGGTTGGGTGTGTAAGTGATGGGCGGGAGGAGGAGTACAGAGCAATGGTGGACAATTTTGTGGAGTGGTGTGGAAGAAATCATCTGCTTCTGAACATTGCAAAGACCGGGGAGATGGTGATCGACTTCAGAAGGAAGAAGATGGGAGAGGATGTTGGTGTGATGGCGGACTACAAGTACCTGGTTGTCCACATCGACAACAGACTGAACTGAAAGACCAGCATCGAGGTTGTATATAAGAAGGGGATGAACAGACTCTATTTCCTGAGGAAACTGAGATCCTTCAACGTGTTCAGCAAGATGTTGGAAATCTTCTTCCAGTCTGTTGTGGCCAGTGCACTGTGCTTCACTGTAGTCTGCTGGGGGAGTAGTATTGGAGCCAGTAACAGCAACAGATTTAATAAACTGATTAAGAAGGCCAGCTTCATAATTGGCTGCAAACCAGACATCTTTGAAGTTGTGGAGGAGAGGAGGACACTGAACACACTGTTATCCATTTTGGATCATCCTGACCACCCTCTTTACCACCTACTGGACAGACAGTGAAGCACTTTCTCTATCAGACTGGTTCAGCTTTGCTGTCACAAGGACTGATACAGGAAATCTTTCCTGCCCAAAGCAATAACTCTCTACAACACCTCCGCTCTGTCTAACAGAGAACTCTCCGAACTCTCAGCTTTACAGTTTCTGTCTCAACCAAACTCCACTCTGTTTTGTTCCTTCAATAACTTTGCTCATGGTGAATTTGCACATCATTACACACTTTGCATACTTGTCTGATGTATATAGTATGTTGTCCTACGTTTATATTTTATTTTTGATCATATTTATAGTGTATTCCAGTATATCATTTATAATGTATATTTGTTGTGTTTATTTCTCTATAGATATACATTTCTCTCCTCTAGTGTTGATGTGCATATTTACTGAGTATTTACTGTCCCGTGCAATGCCTGGATAAACCTGCCACTGTGACAGAAGAATTTCCCAACTTCGGATCAATAAAGTACATCCATCTATCATTCAACTCTCTGTTCTCCACCTTGTCTTTTACCCACTACCCTCATATGAGCGAAAAAAAAAAAATCCTTGTTTTCTTTTCTCCTTCCTGAACAGCATGTTCCAGGCCCAGAGACAGTGCAGCGAGGATCGTTCTTAGTGCTTGATCCCCATGATCAAAACCACAGATTTTCCATTGTGCCGAGCCAAGGCTCCATACTTTTAACTAAACTACAGTCCCACCGTGGGATGTTACAGCCTAATAGGAATAGATGAAATCATGCCAGAAGTAATTTTGGGACAGAGCACTGTAACTGAAAACTAGTACTCAATGTCAGTATTATGGTATATTTCAACTGTACAAGACCCGAACTGAGACTGAAATCTGTCATGTCGTCCAAATGTGAGACGAAAAGCTGCCCCACAGTTGAGCGATACTACATAAACATAGTTTTCTATTGTACTCAAATGACCTTTTTTATGTAGTAAATATCTGTCCTGTTACAGGCCTCATGAAATTCTTCTGTGTTCAAGTCAAGCCAGCCTCACACTAAAGGTCTTACTTTTTTTTTTTTAGTTTTACATGTTTTATTTTGTGTTTAAATTTAGATTTGTTAAATTTTACATCATAAAAATCACACTTCTTACTTCTCCTGCTGTGGGTGTTAATGACTGAAGAATTGAATAATAAAGATAATTTAATTTCAGTGCAATGAGCTGCAGAGCTTAAAATAAGCCTGAAACAACACTTTTTAAAAATTGTATCTGTGTAGGTTCACAAAGCACTCTTTCACTACGTGCATTTATGTGACCCACCAGGATCATGGAAAGAACTGTCATGCTTATTTTAAGCCTCACCCACAATGCATTGCTCTCAGCTGTGTCTATGCATGCTTGTGTATGTGTGTTGAGGGGGCACGATCTGTATATGCTGTATTTATGCAAATGTGTGCCTGAGTGTGCATGCAATACAAGCATTATTACCTCTGTGGGAATTTTGCATGTGTGTGTGTGTGTGTGCGCTCCAAGTGTGGCTGCGCACAAACATGAGTGTATTCATACATGAATGTTCACTGCTTTTTCTGCAATTTCACATCTGCAGATCTTTGAGCCTGTGTGTGCAAAGGCCTGATTGTGTGTATAAATGTGTGTGTGTGTGTACATGCAGCTCTCTAAAGTGGATCTATGTGTATCATGTTGCATCTCTGTGTAACTGTGAATGTGTGTGTATTTAAGTGTGATATGTGTATTTTCATGCATGTTTGTACATGAATATATACAAATCTGTATGCGCCCGTGTTTGTGTGTGTGTGTGTGTGCACATTTTTGTTACCTCTTGGGGACCTTTTCTGGTGTAAACACCAATCTTGTCGGGACCAGTAGTACTCATGGGGACCAAAGCCTGGTCCTATTGAGGCAAAATGTCATTTCTAAGGTCCTGGTTAGGTTTAGGTTAAGGTCAGAGTTAGGCATGAATTGGTTATGGTTAAAGTTAGATTTGGGTTAGGCTGTCCACAATGAATGGAAGTCAATGCAATGTCCTAACAAGGATAGATGCGCAAACTTGTGTGAGCGCGTATGTGTGTGTGTTAGTGCGCATGTGCAATCCGCCCAGCGGGGACAATCATCACGGCTCGTGCCCACAGTAGGCAGCTTTCCCCTGGGGTGCCGTGACTGAGGCCTGCCTGACGAGATGCTGCCTGACTGACTGTGGAACCTGGATGCTTGCCTCCTCCCCCAACACACACACACACACACGTGAAATAGGCATGAATGCATAAATACAAAGATGTGCACAGAACATAATTAATATATATTTTCGCACTAAACAAGATGCGCGTAAGTTTACATGTGCAAAAAGCTGCCAAGACATGCATGGCTGCACAAACGCAGACAAAGATTCATTAAAATATAAACACAAACCACATATGCAAGTCTCCAACCAAACAGTAAAATTCATTCTTCTGTGATCTTGTCCTTTCCCTTTTGCCTGGGAAAAGATCTAGCCAGGAGTATGAAAAACCCTGCCAGTCCTGCCTCAGTAAGAGACTTCTTTTAGAAAGAAGTTTGTCTGTGTTCAGTGTGCATCCGTGTAGGTGTGAGAATGCGTAGGTGTGTGACTTTTTCTGTGCAGAAAGTGTCAGCATGTGCATATCAGGCTCTGTATGCACACAGGTCGTCCCTACACATCGCATGTGTGTGTCAGTATGTGTCGGGTACGCGCATGCGTCGTGTCGGAGCATGTGTGCAGGTACATCCACTTGGCGTCCGTGTCTGACTGGGCCACAGTGTGTGAGGCCTGATGCTAAGCCGACATGACAGAAGCAAATAATGTCTGCTCCCGTTATCTTCTCTTCCCCCTCGGCCCCGCAGGAACCTTTTAAAGGGCCAAACACTGATGAAAGCGCACACACATGCATGTATACAGTACATATGCACACACACATAGTACATATACTGTCTTGTATGCACCAAACGCACAGCCACAAAATCATGAATCTAAAGGCAAGGCGCAAAGAGAAACACACACATTCACCTTTTTCTCCGTTACCGACATATGAATGGCCTCCTGCACAAATCCACATATTTAAAAGCTAAACATCTACACAGACCAAAACATGAGCTCAATCTTTTAATCTGTGACTAAAGATGGACAATATTACCGAGATTTGGACAAAAACATATCAGTAAAAGCACACAGAGATGCATACATTCATATGCATAACAGCTGTCGCCTCAAATACACACACATACTGCATGGTATACATACACGTGACCTACATCCTATAGCTATGATCTAATAGACCACCAAGCTGCAGCCTGTTCTCTAGCTCCCCTTTCAGCATTGAGGCTGCCTGTATTTCTGATTAGAGGACATAAACTGATCCGCTCACCCTACAGAAGAATAGCCTTCATATACTGGTATTCTGATTCATTATCCTACATTGAGATAGATAGTTAATATGTGTTGTAATTAGTTTTTGTTTGACTGAAACATGATGCTGTAAAATATAAATCAGGGTAATTATAGAGTTCAAATATAATTTGGGCTATAAAGTGAGCAAATCCCATCACAGTTGTTGTGTTTGGCCCACGCAGCCTCCAGAGAGCTCAACAGCAAAGTTTGGTGTCCCAGAGCAGCTCACTTCCATGCCCGCTCTCAGCATGAGCCGGAGCTACGCTCATCTACACTACACCCACAATGCCCTGACACTGAACCCACACTTAAGACTTCAACATTCTTTGTTTGTTTGTACATGCACAGTTGTGCACTTCTAACCTATGAGCAGAACTGCGAATGTGCAACTGTGATGTTACATGACATTTTCTGATGCTAAATTGTCTGTTTTTATTTTATTACAGAATAGTCTACAACCCTTTGTTGACATAAAAGGCTAATATGGCAAGAATGAATGCAAATTTATTTGAAAAAAGAAGCTATACGCTTCTAAAAGTGCAAATCTTTGATATTTATCAGGAAAAAAAATTCCATTTTCATTAAAAAGGCATCTTATGTTAATAATTGTATCACTGTGCTGAAATATAAAGCCTGTAATGTGCATCAATCAACAGAGCCTTGCATGTATTCTCTTCCTGATCTGCCCTCTTCGGGGTCCTTCCTGACAGGCCATGTACTGTAGTAGGCTGTCCATGCCGATGCCTGTATGTATGTACGCTGCTCTCCACCTGTCATCTCATATCTCTGCCTCCGCCTCCGTCAACCTGCTTCCAGCCCAGCAACCAGCCAACCAACCAGTACAAGCCTGTTGCTAGGGCAACGGCTGTCTAGGGGATACTTCTTTTGTTTCTCACACCTCCTTTCCTTCATCCTTCTTTCTGTCTCTTTCCTACTCTCACTCTTTCCTTCTCTGCTATATTTTTGCTCATCGATATACCTGTCTGCCTCTCTCTCTTCCCATCTTTCTGTCTCACCCCTTTCTCTCCCTCTCTCTGTCTCTTTCTCTGATTCTCACTCTCTGTAATCTTATCAAAAAGAAGAGGGTCAGGTTGCTTTAATGCTATAGTACCTTGTGAATGCAAAGTCATCAAAAAATAAGAAAAATAAACACACAGTATACAGTCCAGTGAGATCAACAAACTGCACTTATGCTGCTAAAACTAATTCCAGCATTACCATGACATATTGTCTGTGTGTCCATACATGTATTAAGAGGTATAGACATCATCTCTCCCACTTTGATATGAATTCAAGCAGTTACAGTACGGTCAGCACATGACATTTGGTTACAGTCAGTCTGTACGTTGCTGTTGCCCCTGGCATTTAAGGGTTCAGAGATAGCGCTAGGTCAGCCCAATGTGATCCTCTCTCCATCTTTACTCAAGGGACTCAGAGCTGTGTGTGTGTGTGTATAAGCCTGCCCACATACATGTGTACACAGCGCCCATAAAATGAGCACAAATCTTAATAATAAACAAGAATTACAGACTGCTTCTAAATCGGGAAACCAACATGGCTCTTAGTTTCCATTCCCCTGTCACGGCATGTAACGCAGCACCACATGAAAGCACTAAAGCAGTGTTTCATCTTTCATACTTCTGGGGGCCGTGTTACTTATTATGTGCTGCCCTCTGCTGATCAAACAGCAGAACTTCACAGTGAGGTCATTCTTGTCACTAATGGCCTGACAAGAGTGATTGGAGTGATAGCATTTTGCAGGGTCAGAGCAGTCTCTGTACACACATATAAGATGACAAAGAACTGATGCAGATACAAACAATTTGGAACTTGGTGTAAATTGGATTTTAATCTGGAAACTGTGGAAAGAAGGAATGTATCTACCGAGATCAGAGTACATAAACCTGATTCTTTTTTTCTCATACACTACACACCTCCCAGTTTTGGTTTGACATTTTGCAGTTTTCAATACTCAAACACATTTGTGTGACACACACACACACACATTTTTTACACTACAGATGCAGCTGACCGTCATACCCTGTGATTATCCTTTTGTAAATAGTTATGTCTGTTTATTTTAAATTAAACATATTAACTGGCACTTGTACTCGGTCACCAGTTGTGACACACAAAGAGAGACATGAAGAAAACTGCATAAAAATAATGGAGAGAAATGAAAGAAGAGAGAAAGACAACAGAACTGAAACAACTAGTTGATTAATCGATTAGTCCACCAGATTCTTCATATATGTTATAAATCCATCAATAATTTCATCATCTTGTTTGTCCATGCTGTATTTCTGTCATTTTTCTTTCTTTGTCTGTTCTGTACACACAACATCTATCACATGTCTGTCCATCCTCAGAGAGGGATCCCTCCTCTGTTGCTCTTCCTGAGGTTTCTTCCATTTTTTTCCCTGTTTTTTTTTTTTTTAATAAGGGAGTTTTTCCTTATTCAAATTGAGGATCTAAGGACAGAAGATGTTGTATTGCTGTACAGATTGTAAAGCTCCCTGAGACAAATGTATTTATTTTGAGCTATACAAATAAAATGGACTTGACTACTTGATTGTTTGAAAATAAATCGACAACTACTTTGAACTCTGATTATTGAAAATGGCACATATTTGTATGTGTGTGTGTGTGAATAACTTCCTGTCTGTGAATATCTCTGCTCCTCTGCAGTTATGCAGGTGAGAATGAGGCTAAAGGTGAACATTTCTGAACAGGTGAGGCAGTAGGTTCAACCGAAATCTCTGTGCAGCATTATATAAACTACTTTTATAAACAAAGGAAGAATCTTAATAATTCGCCTTGAGGTTTTAATCTCGATTGATTACTCATTTAAACTATTATCTAATACTTATAGGAATACCATGTGGAATGTGACTGTTGTCAAATGCCAATGTCAAAACGAGTTACCTGTGAGGATGTTCTCGGCCATGACTTTGACCTGCACCTCCAGTGAGTGCTTGGAGGTGTACATGATCTCAGCGGTGACGTGGGCGACCTCGCCGATGAACACAGGATACAGGAACTCTGTCTTCTCCACCCGAACCAGAGCTGCCAAACAGCGGTCCTGGAGAGGATTCAAAAGCCATAAATATTAGAAACCAGCAACTTCATCGGTATTGATTAACCCTGTAAATCGATCACTGGTGTATTGTTGTAATTTTGTACTGGCTAAATCAACTTTTTATTTACTGTGCACAGTATTGACCCTAATAGGATTCATGATTTGTACAACTGTACAGGCAGAAAAAGAGCAATTAGTGCCAGATGATCTAAGACAAAGGCAGAGGGGAAGAAGGAAGGAAAAAAAATCTCTCATTAAAAGTAATTGTAAGGTGAAGAGACGGGAGCAGACGGAGGAATAACTACCACAGACACCATGCCGAATCCACGTTGGTACCACGATGTCTGCAAAAGATAACTTTGTTATGCGCTTGAAAAGTATGTGCAACTTTTGCAATCAGTGTAATGAGATGGGCAGGAACAAAGGAAATTTATCTTATCTTATTATGACAGTATTTTGACAATACAACTGATTATGATGTGCTATTCCCTCTGTAATTCTACATTTTCCTGGTTCACACAGGGACTTTTAACTTGATGGAATAACTGTTTAAAACTGTCCAATGGTTAATCAGTTAAGAATATGCTACCTGTAAGTATATTAATTCTTTATTAAGATAGTTTAATGTGTCTTTATGAGGCAGATATGTACTGTAGTAGATGCAAAGGCCCGTTTGTGTGTATTGTCTGATCTGAGCGGTGGCAGACAGTCGAATGTGGGGCATCAGATCAGATTATGATCAGAATGTTGTATCAGGTTAGATGACCTGATCAAATTATGAAGACAAAAGCCGGTTAAAGTTCACCAGGTGAAAGGTAAAACCAAGACGATGAGGAAGAAAACAAATCTGGGTGAGACACTGAATACAAACAATATTCATGCAGCTACGCAGTTTGCAAATATGAGACTTAAAGGGATAGTTCGGATTTTTTGAGGTGGGGTTGTATGAGGTATTTATCCATAGTCGTTCGATCAGCTGTTTGGATCAAAAAGTGCTGTTGCGGTGTAATATAGTGTGTGGCATGCGTAGGAATACAGAAGTTCTACAGTTGAAAAAGAAAAGGGCTGTCTGACGGCAAGGTAAAGCGGTGAAAATATACTAAATATAGCGTGCACTTCAACTCATATTGATTTTTTTATGTGGGTCTTTTTTTAGGCGGCTAAAATACATTTAGCTGCTGGCCTCGTCCACATCAGTACTTTGCTTAGCTTCCGTGCCGGTTCTCCTGTCTGCAGGTAATACACTGACTATGAACTATCCCTTTAAAGGCTGTTATATATGTACTGTACACAGTAAACAAGGAAAAAATGCAAACAATTTATCATGGTTTTCATATATTGCTACCAAAAATGCACCTTACAACAACTTAAGGAGTCAAGTTCTGCCATCTTTATTGACTTACAGTACAATAAAATAGTTTAAAGTAGGGTCTGAATGTACATCATGCTCTCTCACCCCATTCTGTGTGTTGCAGTGTCGCGTGCTGATGATGCATCCAGCTTCCTCGATCATCTTGAGGATGATGCCGCCGTGGACGTTGCCCACAATGTTGGCATCATCTGGGCGCATGATCCTGCAGTAAAGAGAGGATTGGTTAGCATGGCTTACAGCATTAGCATCTTGTGTTATAACCACATCTTGTATTATAAGATTTCTTGGCATCTTGGTGTAAACAATACAGTCAATCAATAAATATGAAAAACCTGACAGCAGCGCTGACTGAAGGCAACTAAAAGTAGATTTAATTCGGCCTTTTACACATTTTTTTAAACTTTCTCAGAGTGAGAAACTGAAAAAAAGTTGAGTACTAATTTCAAGAGACAAAAAGGGTAGTCTCTTCCTACTGCAACAACAGCTGGTACATATGGCATTTCAATCACATCATATATTTAGTTTACTTGATTTCATTGATTCATTCAGTTGTATGAGGCTGATATTTTTGTGAAGTGGGCTTTAATGTATGAAAGGCTGTTTGTGGGAACATACCAATGGAAAAACTCAAAGAAAAGAATCTGACATTGCTTTTTGACAAAAGGCCTTACTGATAGTAACAAACTAATGAGGAACAATATGACCTGAATGTCATCTAGGAGAACTATCAGGGAACATATCTGCTGTGATGTGCTCCTAGATAGTCACTCATGCATTAGAAGGACTTCTATCTAGCATGTTGTGCAGTACGCTGTAACGTGCATCAGCTGTTTCAAATTCTTCATCCCAATCTGTTTACATACTCAGAGTTCACTGACACATAAATGTCACACCACAAAACTATGCAATGTTGCACTGAGATCTGATAAATAGTATGACTCAGACGGTAAAGCTTTAAAAAAATGTGTATACAGTAAAAAGCAAGAAAATCTACATCTTGACGCCATTAGAAATCCCTTATGTTTACAGGAAGGTGACTGTTAATTTACCATAAACTGACATGTAATGTTTTGTTTATGGTTACAGTACAGCTGATGCCATTTTGAACTGATTAATGTTCCTTGTTTTTAGGAATGAACAGTCTGAGTCACAGTTGTATTTAGATGTGTCGGGAAATTTACAGTTGCAATACTCAGTATCTGTCCAACCGGCATCAGCAACAGAGCAGGAGCACTGAAAGAGGAACACTTTACATCGAACTCCTTTACCCTGCATTACAGTCCAATACAAAAGCAGTGTAATAAATACTATCTTTGTGAAACGTATAGTGTCAAGAGAGGTGTTGATTTAACTTTATGATATGCTTAGAGGCTCTTGTATACATTGCAAGGACATTCTAATATTTTCTCAACTTCATTTATATACATGAAGCAAAATGTTATTAACAGCTTATAACATATTGCAATCCAATACAACAGCCTCAAAAATGCCAATAGAGTTGAATCAATACCTCTCAGGCAGTGTCAACAACAATTTAAAAGTTTCACAAAGGTAGCATTAAATATTCAAAGTTTTTTTTTTTTATTCAGCACCAGCAGCATGTGTGCGTGTGTGTATGTACCTGCTGAGTTGATATCTGGAGCCGTGCTGAGCTCCATTCTCCCCACCTTCCCTGACATCTTTGCTGATTTGTTGAATTTGACTCGCTTGGTGTTTCTCCACCACTGCTGCTGTCTTATCCACTTGATCTGCTGCCTTGCTGCTCCGAGGCCTAAAGCAACGCATCTTTACACTCTGACTGACTCTCAGTCTTACTCTCTAACCCACTTCCCTTTTTTATGGTCTCTATATTCACGTCTTCTGAGATTTTGGACCGCTGCTACTGTGAGTGAGGTCATGCAGTGTTAACGTAAGTGTCACAACTGGTCTAACTGGATCTAAACACACCCACTGATGCACCAATAGACAACAGCTAGCCAAAACAATCTGTCATCATCACACTGAAGTTAGTGTATCACAGCTGACAGGCAGAGTAGGAAATATTTCAGACAGTAACATGTCTGTTAAAAGGCCCCGAGGCACATGTGAAACAAACTTAATAAAAGTTAAAGAACAGTTTGTTCAGTTAGAATGTGCATTCTCTTTCACAAACTGTCTGCCTGAATTACTTAATTTATGAATATATCTTATATACTTACTGTATCTTCATGTTTTTGAATGCTATTTTGGTCTTTTAAATCCTGTGCAGATGATGTACTGGTTGGATAACTTCTATTACACATAGCATAAAAGTCCTTTTCAAAGTCGATGTAAACCTCACAGGAGCACCAGATCAGTTGTTCCTCATATGGTTTGGAACGCACTCACAAACAACAATAATTTGTCATTGAGGTACAAGATAAAATTAGCCAACTACATATGGATGATTTAGAAGAGAAGTGGGCACGAAAGTTGTTGGTATAAAAATATTTCAATTTAAATGATCATGTATTTGAATATAAGTATCATATATCTAAAATATATGTACAGGTTGTGCTGTGCAGACTTAAAGTTGCCTAGTATGTTGGTTTTGAAGTTGTAGTTAGAATTATCTGGACCAGCCACACTGTGGCTACCGAGATCAGAGTACACAAAATACTGTTAACAACCGACTGAAAAAACATAGTAGTGTAATACAAATGCATAAACCAAAACCAAAATCTTCCTACTGCATACTGAAACAAACTAAAAAAAATTTACCTGTACCTATTTTGAGAAGAACAGCAGAAAAAACTTTGCATTATCTTCAGAAAAGGACATCTTGGTGTCATTTTCTTTCTCGCAACCCAACAGTAAGAGCAAAGAACAGACTGCGGTGGACTGGATCTTTTATCACAAGCTATGATTTTACTGCACACCTGTCCAGTATGCCGGGCAATCTTACATTGCCAAGTAAGACAGTTATTTGTCAAACACTGCACATACACAAATCTAAAATACACACCTCAATACCACATATTCACTATGTTTGCACTGTCTAATACACACTGGTTAGTTATCCCTTACTTAGTAAGGAAAGTTGAAATATCAAAAAAACATTAGTATTTACAACAGCAGCCTGAGGAAACATTTTATATTCATATTTTAGACATTCTGCTGATGCTCTTATCCAAGGCAACTTGTAAGCAATGCAAAAGTACCCTTAAGTTCTGAAACTGCTGCATTTGATAGCAAAAAGCAGTACCAAAATATCAGGGATCAATATCAAGAGCTGCACGGTTTAATTGTTTTATCCCCACTCAAGTTAGCCAGAGGGCTAAACCAGGTGTTAGCCGGAGGGCTAAATCAGGTGTTAGCCGGAGGGCTAAATCAGGTGTTAGCCATCTCAGCTGGCAGAAGTCACTCGTGCGCTTGCTCTATGGGCCCCACAGATGCATGAAGCTAAAAAAGTTTAACTTTTTTGGCTTCATGCACCACTGAGCAACTTTTATAGGAATGAACGGGGCCCTGCCTCCCACGCTGTATACACTTCTCTTTATGAATCCATGGTGCCTCCTCCTTTTGTCTCTAGGACACATGGTGGGTATGGCAAGTAGCAAAGAAATAAATTGATTAACTTATGGGACACAGAACTAAACCAGTAAATAATAACTAAACTTAACAATACTTGTCTGTGTTTTACTGTGTCTGCAAGTTGATTAATGATGGAACTATGGCTAAAACAAACAATTAACAAGCAAGGTTAAATTAGTCAGCAATATGGCGATGATGGTGAAAATGAGGACAAATGGTATGGTCTCACCCACTTTGTCACAATGAGACGAACGACTTTGACTAAAAGAGTAACAACATTCAGGAGTTGAACCCGCCTGCCCATGGACAAGAGGCGACTGACGCTGCGCCCCCAGGAACTCTGTAATCCCTGTAATTGGCAGGGATGAATCTTCTGGGTGTAGCAGACTGAAACGTTGAAATAATTTCTTATCTGAGAAACCAGGCTATTGCTTTTTGGCTTTTTCTTGCTTTTATCTTTGTCTTCCTGCTTTTTGCCACAGCACATCTAACTTCATTCTCTGTGAGAAGCCACCCCAGGGAGCAAGCTAGTATTTCTACAAAATCATCATTAATTTGTTTAAATCCTGGTGCATAATTTGTAACTTCAACTGGCAATTCAGAACTAAGCTGTTGTACCGTTGATTTGACTTGCTGCTTCCCAGGTAATCTCAGGTCATCTCATCTGTTTATCAGGTCTCTCATACCAACTATACAATAGATAACTCTGCATCATCCATTCAAATCATTCACTAGTCATAGCCTTGTGTACCAGTGTCCCCTTTCCCTCTTGTGTCTTCTTTGTAAAATGTTGTAGTTGTAGTGTTTAGTACTTGTAGCTGTAGTATTAGTAATAAATGTGTATGTAACGTAAAGTGAACTTGTTGTTTTCTTGTGCTTGCATCTCAGTCACTTAACTTTAAAAGACCTCTACCATCGCAAATCATAATTAAGATCAATAACAATCATAATTCTATTTAACAGGGCAAATAATTTCATAGTTGAGTTGTGTACAATAATAATTTATAATTCCCCTTATAAAATCACACTATTTGAGTGCACAAATTCCTACACTGGCATGGGCGGAGGAATATGCAGGGTCATTAGGTTAGCTGGTATCTTGCCCTGGTTGTACATTAGATCCCTGAGCAGATAGCCATAATGGCTGCTACAGGCAGCTAGTTTCTGTGTTTACTTTGGGTGTGACTCAGAGATAAGTGTTTAAAATGATTCATGTAAAAATGATGTTTATTTGGAGATTTACAGTAGAGCAGATCAAATTATATTTAAGGCCAAAACCAAAAAAGTCAATATATGCAGTGTACAAATGCTTCCAAAACTAATGACGAGATAATAATTGGCTAAATAAAAAAAGAGAAATACCACTGCACTCAGGGGAAAAGCATACGCCATGGAGACCAGGTGGCAACCCCCCCCCCCCCACACACACACACCAGCACCCTGAACAGCCAACATACTTTACACGCAAGACACATGATCTCCACGCAGTTATGGCGTGGCTGCCCCATCTGCATGCTTCTAAGTCCACGTTGATATTGTCCAACTGAAACAAATAGCCTAATCCTCACCCCCCTGTTTGGAAGCTTTGTGCTATGATTGTGTCCTTTAGCTTGAATCTTATCTTATCTTAATCCATATCATAAAATGCTTGTTTATCAATATTATATGGTGATGACGAAACACAAATCTCAATCTGTAATACTGTAAATAGACAGGATTTATCTCAGAGCCTTAAAGGACAGGTTCACAATTTTTCAAGTCTGTCTTAAAACAACAGTCAGGAGCTCAAATGAACATTAAAAAGGTTTTTTTTTGCTATAATTATTCCTCCTGTTCATACTCACAATTAAGATCCCTTCATAATGCACTTTCAATGGAAGTGATGGGGGCCAAAATCCACAGTTCTCCTTCTGTGCAAAAATGTATTTTAAACTTTATCTGAAGCTAATATGAAGCTTCAGGATAATGACAACTCCGTCCAAATGAGTCAAATCAAGTTGATATCTTTCAACGTTACAGTCTTTTTAATGTCAAAGTCCCTCTTTTTGTTACTATACTTCCACCGTAGCTCAACAGGGAAACACAAAGAGGGAATTTGATGCTAAAAAGACTGTAAATGTGGCAGATATCCACTTGATGTGACTAACTCAGACTGCTGAAGCCTCATATAAGCTTCAGATCAACTTTTAAATGCATTTTTGCACAAAATGACTGTGTGAACACACTGTTGATTTTGCCCCCCATCATTTACATTGAAAGCACATTTGAAGGGGATCTTTTAATAGCCAGTATGAACAGGATGAATGATTACAGCAAGGAAAACCTCTTTCAGTGTTCATATGGGCACCTGACTGTTGTTTTAAGACAGGCTTGGAAAATTGTGAACCTATCCAAGAGGAAAAAGCTGTTGTTGAAGCAGAGCCGTTGTACTGTGACAGAGCTACATGGCTCCATCTATCGGCGAGCACAAGTACAGCAGCCCCTGCATGCTCTCAGGAAATGAAGCCATTCATTGCAAAGGTATTTTAATAAGTAGCATAAACGTTACCGCTGTATAACAAACAGCACTCAGCGCTCCTTCTCTGCTTATTTTCTTTGGACGAATAAACAAAGGGATCAGCTACACGCCACATATACGTCACAGCCCATTCAAACTGTTTACAGGAGCCACATCACTGAAGCCTACACTGTATAATCAAACTTTTATTAGAGTTCAGAGAAATGATGGCGACCTTTACGTGTCCTTGGTAGTTTCAACGCGCGCCCTGCCGGTGTTTACTGCGCTGAGGTCAACACATAGCCTACGACATGCGACATGTCTGCATCTCTGCCGGGAGCTCACAGGCTAGATAACCTGGAAACATCCCGTTTGATTTATCAGACACAAGTCAGAATTAAACATCGTCACCGGCGGTAAACAGACGACGAGTCTGCACAGACCGCAGTGTGCTGTGTGTTTTAGCTGGGCATGAAGCGGATTATCTGGTTTATCATCCCGTGAGAATCGCTGTGAGCGCAGCGTCGCCGGTAGCCGCTGCTGCGTTCGTCATTTGTCGATCAGCAGCACGTTATTAGCATGTGAAGGTTGCTCGCACATGTGTTAATGTCTCGTAATAAACGTCCTACCTGCATAATTGAAGGGAGGATGCCGCCACTCGAGTCTGCGTTACAGACATGGTGATGATGATGGTGAGGAGGATGAGCTCTCCTGTTCCTGTGATCCCGTGCGACGTGAAGGGGAAACTGACTCCTCCAGTGTCCGCCGGCTGCTCTGGTCACAGTTTCCTAGAAAAATGAGTCATCTGTGTGAAACGTATTCAGACATACCAATGTAAATATAACGTATGTCTAATGCAGCTAATTTGTTTTGCAAAAAAATAAAAAAATAAAATAAAAATGGCTTGAAACGGTCTGACTTTATATTACAATATGAAGTAGTAAATCAAACAACAAGCCCCTTGTCTTGTACTGGCCGGCGCCTCTCAGAGATGGGCTAGATGGAGAGCCATGATTGTGCAAAAGCAATAGGAACCAGAACCACAGCCGCCGTAGGAGGGCAGCAGAGACCGTATTTATTCCAACATACTCAACTCAGAGGCGGTAATTAATGTTGCCTGTTGTGGGCGTGTTTGACCTCAACATCCTCTCTGTGTCATTCTGGCCAACGTCTTTTTTATTGCGTTCAATCTGCTCAACGGATGTGTAACCCAGGTTTTCACTCGTTTACAGAGAGGCGTTTCCAGTAGGCTACTATTAAGAAATGTATGTACTAGCTGTTCAGTTCAAAGTCTGGTGAGGGTTTCTTTAGTTTTCATGCTCCCATTGTTGGAAGATAAGCACTCCCACTTTTTCGAACAGTTTCAGAACATTTCTTTTTTCTGTTGAATTTTAGTAATTGTTTTCTATATTAGCACTGAATGTTGTGTGTAGCCTATAGTTTTTGAGAGGAAAACATTGTTTTCTTTTATATGTGAAGCGTTTATTTGGGCTGTTAATAGGCTGTTACAATCTAACCTTTCATGTCTGAGTCTTGAATAGCCTTTGTGTATTTACGCACATGACTTAAGATCAATATTCTCACACATGACCATAAAGTATACACAAAAAGACAACACAGGAGTTAACCACGACGTCGCAGTTTTATTTTTTTTTTATATAACATATATACATCATTTGCTGTAAATAGCAAAAATACAACACATCCCCACAGAGATACTTACAGTGACACATTATGTGTCTACAAAGTTCATCTGCACAGACTCTGGACACTGAAGTCTATGGTGCAAATTCATACATATACTGACCCTTTGGGTCTTACAGGGCTGTTTCAATGGCCCTTAATCACTTAGTCCCCAAAGAGAACTAAATATTTAACGCAGCCTATACATACATGCAGATTTTTAAAAAATACGACTGTCTAAACTTGTCAACTTATACAGGACAACAGACTCGTACGCAAAAAGTAAGTATATAATACTCAACTGATACGATTTAACGATTAAATCTGGCTTTTCATCAACGGAAACAAAGTAGTGAATCACTGTGAATATTTACAAGTGATGCTATGTCAACATGTTGCCTACATATATTACACTTTATAGTCTTTTCACAGGTTTGTGTTGGACTCCAGAAATCTACCAAGGTCTCCACATGGCGGCGCTGACAGCCTGCGGGCCGGGATGCGCTCGGCCGGGAGCCACTGCGCCGCTGCTGCTGCGGGACTGGCTTTCCAGTCTGGAGCTGAAGCTGGATTTGAGGCTGAAGAGTCTCTGCTGGATCTGCTGGATCTGCGGGAAAGTCTTGGAGTTCTGAGCACAGCAGTTCATGCAGGATGGGGTGACTGTCGCGGACATGGACCGCTGGACGAAGTCGTTCACCCGCTGGCACGCGTCTTGGTCCAGGCTCGTTTTGGGGAGCAGAGCTGAGACGCGCTGAAGGCAGGCTTTGTAGCCTTCCTTGTAACTGTCTGTGGAATCTGAAAAAGCAGTGGGATATTAGTTTCCTTGTTCAAAAATGATCAAATAGTAGTGTTTATATATTTATCAACAAAAGTGTTAATCAAGCAGAACAAGAACTCACTTTTGGTGTTAACGGGGGGGATGTCGCTGAGGAACCTCACAGTCATTTCTAGGATGTCGGCTTTCTCAAGCTTGGAGTAGCGAGTCTTCTGGAGAAAATAAGAAAAAGCAAATGTTAAACATGTGAGTCTAAACGTTGCATTGTTTTAATGCATCTGAAAGGCGTTCTGTATGTTTTGAAATGTATATAATAACTTACATCTCTGCCTGTGAGGGGAAGAATGAGGTTTTTCAAGTGGTTCAGGCTGTCGTTGATACGGGCGCGCCTTCTTTTTTCCATTAAAGGTTTCATAGTCTGAAAAGAACACATAATATTTAGTATTCACTCATTACATCAAGAGTAAGACATCAGAGAAAATGCGTAAGGTAATGAAAAAAAATCATGTGACTTCACTCACCTTTCTGAGCTCAAGAGCCTCTTTTCTTTTGGCCACACTTAGTCGTGGAGAAAAAGACTGGAGAGCTTCACAAGTCATGTTTGGAGACATTTTGAGAGTCGTCTTCGTACCAGAGAAGTATCCAAAACAGATATCGACGAAGATGTGTGTCAAACTGCCATGGGCCACGGTATATATCCAGGTCCATGGCGTCGGTCTCCGTGCGTCACGGGTACGCCCCCAAGCCAACACGAAACGATTTGACTGGCCACGTATTCGATGAAAACAACAGAAAAGCATCACATTTAGTAAGATAACCATCTGTCCTCTACTTTAATCCAAGCGTAACAACTCCAGTGCGTGTCTGCGTTATGATCCATAGACCAAATAAAACAAAATCTGCATCAAGAAGCCGAAGAAATGCGTGCGTAAAGAAGATACGTTTGGACGCACCGGATGCTCATTCCCCAAATACCAATTCTGCAAACTCTTACATTTACATCTTATCAAATAGTACACAATTACGTTCATTATTTCATATATAGTGGATGAAATTTTGTTTTTGATTTTAATATATATATTTCTTTTTACTGATGCGTAATTACGCAGTGCCCAGGGGTGTCTTGGAACAAAAGCTTTGTAACATTTTTTCACCCAAATCCAACATTTATTTGTGATTTAACTATGAAACATAACAAACTACACTAAAAAATATATATATTTTCTATTTAAGAAGTTAGTAGTTAGTTTGTTTGCATTATTATTGTTTTCCTGTTGAGGTTTTATTGTAGGCAATTCTATTTTGTGTGTAATTTGCCCAAGTTTTAATAAAATATCCTTTTCATAATGTAGTATATTTAATAAATATGCACACTTTAAGTAACAGGGTGCAATACATACATTACTGGCATAGGGGTCAGGCTTGCGTGTATAGAAAAGAGTCCACAGAGATACAGACTATTACTCCAATCACATACCCAAGCCACGCTACTTTCAAATAACATCTGCTCTTAGATTTTGACAACAATAGTTTTGCATATGATGTTTTTATGCAGTTTCTGCCCAGGGGGGGTCTATACCTGTAGGGTGTATCCCGAAGCTGCCAACGCCTAACACAGGGCGGTGGGGGCTAAAAAAAACAGAGGGTGGGTAGTGAGGGAGTCACTATCACAATAGCCACCGCAAAATATAAAATGAGCCCGTGTTTCTAACTTTTAACTGGGTGTTTCATATATTTACTATTCACTTGCGGACTTGGTATATTAAATAACCAACCATCGTGCCGTGTGAAGTATACATCAATATCTGAATTACAACTTTGATATTTCCAGATTTTAAATAAAAACTGCAAGGACATGACAACCCATCAAATACCACTGCACTCAGGGGAACCACGCGCGCAGCACGCGCCACGGAGACCAGATGGCTGTCTGTTACCCAGCCTTCAACCCCCCCCCCCCCCCGCAACCTCCATCCATCGACCCCACCCCCACACAGCCCTCCAGCACCACACCAGCACCCTGAACAGCCGACATCCCTGTCCCACCATGAATCTACCCATCTCTCATCCATAAGTACGCACACACACACACACACACACACACATACACACAGCATTGCATACACTCAAGCTCTTTTTCTTTATACTTTACACGCATGACACATGATCTCCACGCAGTTTTGGCGTGGCTGCCCCATCTGCATGCTTCTAAGTCCACGTTGTTAGTGTCCAACTGAAACAAAACCATCCTCACCCCCCCTGTTTGGAAGCTCCTTGCTGCGATTGTCTCCTTTAGCTTGACTCTTGGATATTTCAGCGTCCAAGCTATGATAAAATGCTTGTTTATCAATATTATATGGTGATGACGACACAAAAACACTCAATCTGTTGATGGAGATCAAAGATGTTTGTCTGGAAGAGCAGACTGCACTGAAGGTCCGTCAACACTTCTTTATAAAGACAGACTTTAGACGAGGTTCCTTTTGAACGAGAATTTTATTGAAAGTCAAATAGTCCACTTTGAAAAACGCACATATTATTTGAGAATATTTGAAATCATGCAGCAGCAGTTATATTCTTCTACAATATTAGAAATCCAAATTTGTCTTTCATGAAAGCAGTCCTATAAAGACAAACTGCTTTGAAAGGGGGTTTTATTTTCACGGACACTGATCGAAAGTCTGCAGTCCAGTTTGCAAGAATATTTTTGTGTCTTTTATACTTTGAATAATTGTCTATCCCTCAGTACTCATGCAGTTTGATTTCTATTATAGTATTGTGCTTCACTACAGTATACATAGACTTTGGGCGACTTCTTTAAATGTAAACTCGGCTATGTATATCGTTGTAGTGTTTCTGAAACTTGAAATTAAAATACATAAAATCTACAGAGTAGATATGTGAAGGTTAGCATCATGTAGACATGATTTTGTTGTGCTGCTGTAACAAAGCCAAGCGCTGTGTTGAAATTGAGAGGCACACTTGCTGCACGCGCCCCTCACCGCCCCGCTGGGATGGAGGGATGATGGGATGATGGGGGGTGGGGGGGGTCACTTCTCCTCCGTTTTGGTCTTTCGGTTAGAGTCCTCTTTTGTCTTTTCAAGTAAATTCGGCGTCAGTAACCCATCTGTGCAGGCCGGATAACAGGGAGCCTTTGTCTGAAAATGTTCCGACACTTCATAGGAATTAAGAGTCACATGCGGGCTTTGGGATGGGGGAGAAACAGCGAGCGCGGCACCACCTGACTTTTGCCGCAGCGTTGATGTGAGCTGAGAGAAAACGGGCGGCTTGGGTGTTTTTTCGGAGTCTCAAACAATAGCGAACACCTTGTCGCACTATACTTCCTATAAACAAGGTTTGATCCTCTACTGCGACCATCAACAGGTCAAAACAGTTTCATTTATCACAGTTAAAGAGACTGTGTTGATAAGATGCATAAAGCCACTGTATTTATTCCTTATTCTTCTCAATGTGTAATGAAAACAATATTGAGCCTTTGAGAGACTTTGATGAAAATCTAATCTAAAACACGTCAGTCTGCGCTGCTGTTGTGGGAAGATATTCGGTTAAATGAAGAAAATATCCAAATGATAGCGTAATGAACTAAATCTTCTTATAGGGGAACAGCCTCTACGCTGGTTCTCTTTATTTGACTGACTGGTTGTGTCATAGCACCAGGTATATAAACTGCACTGTAGCGCGCTTAATATTTGGATTTGATCTTTGTGGACCATCTTGAGCTATTTTTATTTATCATGATGAAGATTTTGTGTTTCCCCATATTTCAAGTGTTGGTTTTGCTCTACTGTATTCAAGTAATACAGAGTTAAATTATTGTTATTGTTATGTTCAATATATCAAATTCAAATTAAAATTTACCAGTAGGTGTGAAACTGGGAAATTTTTGCTCCTGGTCCTTATCAGAGTCTTTTAATATTAGTGTCCTGTAGTATTTTGTATAATATTTGTGCAGAGGGGTGTCAGTGCAGATCTGCTTTGGCAGGGAGCTTTGGAGAGCAGCCAGACAGCCTCAGTTCATCTCCAGTGTGAACTATATACTGAAGTTTTGCTGCAGTTTTTGAACCAACAGCAGCACTTCAAAGTTCTGATTCACCTGCAAAATGTCACTGAAAGAGACAGAAAATGACTCAAAAACAACAACAAATGATGTGCCAATGCAGGAGGGGTGGGGGGCCTTCCACATGTCTGTGCCCAGGCACCCATTGTCTCATAATCCATCCATTACTGCTTCAGTGGAGTCCTTCCTCAACAGCAGCAAGCTCTGGTTTTACTAGCAGCTTCCATGTGTCCTTCTATCTGATTGCAGAATATCAAAAAGGGCATAACTCATCCACTTTTCAAACCAATAATGTTTTAAATTGAGTAAAAGTACATACTGTGTGTTTGCAAGTGGAGATATGTGTTGTCTCCATTCTTTTAAATTTGATCAGCAAAGCAGCATGGACTTATTCAAATGAGAATACATTTAAACTTAAATTGCTCTTTGCTGGACTTTGTGGTATCAGAATCAAACAACATGTGATGCCAGAACAGGAAAATTAATACTTGCAAATACCCATTAAGAAATGAAATCAGCAATTTACAATTGCACTTCTATAAAGTTAGGAAACAAGAAATAATGGTCAAAATCAAAGTAGCAGAGGCCAAGATATCCCAACATTTCGTTTCTACCATGGGTCAAGCTCCAAAAACACTGGATCTTACATTTCCCATAATGCAACTCCATAGCATTGTTCATTTTACCTTCCCAGCCTCTTAAAAGCCCACTTCTTTCAAACATCTCAAGTGTAACACAGGATTTCTGTGAGTCTCAAGCCCCAGCTGACATAACCCTGATGACATCATCGGGGTTGTTTTTTCAAACTTTAGAAAGCAGAAAACATTATACAACTTTCTACTGAGTAAAATCAACCCTCAACAGAAGAACATCGATATTCGAACCCGGATACATTCAGTGTAACGTTTTTATGTATTCATTGTTAACATTTTTAAAAGTCCCACTCTCTCACTACGGTATGGTTAAGGTTATGGAAATATTGTGGATATGGCAAGTAAAGTGGTTAGTGAGTAAGGTATGCTTAGTGTCAAGTAACCATACAGTACCAGTCAGTAGCTTGGACACACCGTCCCATTCACTTGAATGAGAAAGTGTCTGGCCTTTGAAAGAGCCACAGTACAGAAACGGCCCTGCTCAGAGTAACAATGACATCCTAATGAGTGTGGACTCTGATACTCTTACTAGTATCATATTCTTTGATACAGTTAATTATACTATTTTACTTGATAGACTCATGGACTGGGTTGACCTAGGTGGAACTGCTTTAAACTGGTTTTCATCTTAGCTATCAAACAGAATATTCAAAGTCACTGTTGACAAATTCAGTTCTTCTCCAGCTCTCATGGCATGTGGGGTCCCACAGGGCTCAATCTCTGGCCCCAATTTGTTCTTCTTGGATCTGTAAGCATGTTATTTTTCACTTCACCACTGTGTCCTAGCATTGTTATGCCAATGATACTCAGTTGTAAGTCTTATTTAGACCTGAAAATCGAAACAATCTGGATTCCCTGCCATCAAAGACTGGATGGTCTCCAACTTTCTGCAACTGAACCCTCTTAAGACTTAAGTTCTGGGTATTGGTTCTAATCATACAGACAGGGGACAAATTAAAGGAAAAACCTGAATAAAGAAGTGGAGAAACATATCAAATGCAGATGCTTCCATGCACCAGGGCTCACTGAATGGTTTGGGAAGTATGAAAATAATGTGAATAAAATGTGAGAGACTTTACAGTCACCAAATCTCAACCCAGTAGAACTCCTATGGAAGATTTTGGACCAACATGTAAGACAATCTTCTCCACCACCATCTCCATAAGACCAAATGATATAATTTAAACTTTCATCTTCAAGTCTATTTAGTGATGTCTGTGATTGTCTCTGATGCTTTATGTCGTTTTGTTATGTCTGGCTATGTTTGTTTTTCTTCAGATCTGCTGTACTCAGGTCTCTCTTGCAAAAGAGATCTTGATCTCAGTGAGATTACCTGATTAAATAAAGGTTGTATATATAAATGAGGGAATATCTTATGGGGGAATGATGTTCATCCCTCCAATAGAGTTCTACAGACTTGGCAAGGAGCACTGAAGCTGTTCTAGAGGCACTTAGTGGCCTGACTCCATACTAAGACACTTCATGTTGGTTTTTCCTTTTATTTGACACCCATCTGTATGTCTGTCAACTAACTTAAAACATTCAGCCAGAAACCAAGGAGTTGTTTTTGAATAATACCTCAACTTTAGTCTTGCTCAATCTTGCCGTTTACAAATGGGAAATATTGACAAAGTTAAACCAATGCTCCTAAAACACGGTTGAACATCATATCCACACTCTCATTTCATCCTGCCGAAATTACTGCAATTCATGATTTATTTGCCTTAAGAGATGCAGCAGTTGGCCGTCTACAGCCTGGTTGCCCAAATAAAACATTGGCATTGTACATTTCTGCAAACCACCCATGCGTTGAATATCTACATTACATACACGTATAATCCGTAGCACATTAACATTTCAACAATACATGTCATATCAACATTTCTAAAGTGACATAGTTCACATGAGAACTATATGAGCTGACTTTCTTGTTAGGAGGAGGGGGGGTCAGTGGATGGTTAGGAAGTTTGTTGGAAGAAAGTTGGAAATCAACAGAAGGCATGATTCGAGACCACGTCGAAACCAATGCCTGCTTCCTCTTTCAACCGACAAAACTTGGTGTTTTTAGCGAGACGTTGGGACATTTGCAGCCGTCTTTATTTTATTTTTTTATTTGAACCCAAACCATGACCTTTCCCTAACCGTAACCAAGGGGTTTTTGTGCCTAATCCAAACCAGACCTTAACCACAGCATTGTCACATCAAAAAACATCATTATTCAGCTGATAATGGCCAACATTGAAACGTAGACATTTAACGTATCCATGGTTTTCAGAAACATACAATGCCAACGTTTTGTTCTGGCGATAGGGTTGTTGTTACAGAGTACAGCAGCAAGAGAACATACAGTATCTCTCCAGTCCTGGCTGAGTTACACTGGCTCCCTGTTTGTTTCAGAATTCAATTTAAGATTCTTTTGATTACTTTTAAATCCCTACAAGATCTGCCTCTGCTTTACATTTGGACCATTTCACCCCTTATTCAGCACAAAGACCCATCAGATCTGAAAACCAAATGTTGTCAAAATTTCCACAGTCCAGGCCTTAGACAACAGGAGGAACAAACTCCCTCTCAGTGTTAGATCAGC
This sequence comes from Thunnus thynnus, assembly GCF_963924715.1. NCBI lineage: Eukaryota > Metazoa > Chordata > Actinopteri > Scombriformes > Scombridae > Thunnus > Thunnus thynnus. The sequence continues at coordinate 12,704,454 of NC_089522.1, read as the reverse complement.
TGAGTCTGGGCCACATTTTAAAAAGCTTTTAAAAATGCACTTGTATAGACTAACATTTGTATATCCTCTTTATAATTTCTACTCCAATGGTTCTTCTATAAATCGTTTAATTTCTCTGTTTGACCACTTCATGAAATTCCTTCTATATTCTATGGTATTATATTTTCTGTGCACCTTGCAAATCTCTAAAGAGAGTCTAAAAAGTTTATTTATTTACTTACTTACTAAAACACTTAGTTTGGGGAAATATTGTGGTTACGATGAATAAAAATGCACACAAAAATTGCAGATCTGTGATAAGATGCAAACTCTGGTCTCCTGTACCAACCATCACCCTAACCTCCACACCCTCATTTGCTACATAAAGGACATACTACTTTTTACATTGGCACTGAATGTGGCTTTGGGTGTAAATGAGCTGCAGATTTGCCATATGAACGTAATTTGTAGGGATAAAATCGATGACATGCTCCTTTACAACAGTAACGTGTACAGGTGATATAAACACCTGATGAAGCCAAAACAGCATCATCTTTTTTTCAAAAGTATATTTTGTTTTTACTTTTCAATCTAATTCAGTTTCATTTATATAGCGCCAAATCATAACAGAAGTTATCTCAGGGCACTTTTCACATAGAACAGGAAGAAACCTAGGCTCTAGGTGGGCGGCCATCTGCCTTGACCAGTTGGGTTGAGAGAAAGAGGGAGGGAAAGAGGGGAGAAAGAGAGACACAGAGAGGCACAACAACAATAACAATAATAACAATACCAATGATAATAATAATATAAATATGACTAATAATAATAACAGCAGGCGTGGGTGTCAAGCAGGACCACTTCTGGACAAGAGCAAACTGAACAATATGGATCTCAGTTTTTACAAGTTACTGTATTACAGAACCATTTTCTAGTCTTTTTGTGCACAATTTAAGTCCTCCTTCTGCCACTTTTTAGACAGAAAAAAGTGATTTCTTAATGAATGGTTAGACCTCGACACACCTTCTCTGTTAGTGCATTTTGGCAGTGTTTTCTGTGCTGTTTTGTCTCTGTAGGGTTAAAAGACACATGCTTGTCTGAGTCAGCTGCAATGACACATTACATTACATATGACAACTGGTGAAAAACTGAAGCTAAGAGTTGGCTTTTTTTAAAATAAGTACTTCTTTTCTTTCGAGGCAAAGAAAAAGCTTTTTTCTCACATTTCTGTCTGTTCTGGATTGTGCGACACCTTTACAAACATGCCTCTTCTGTTTACCATGGCGCTCTGAAATTTATTACTAACCCCCCCCTACCAACTGGCTTCACCCGCTGATACACATGACTGGTAAATACTATTTTCACTCCTTTGATCCTTGATGTACTGGTATTGGTACCTGATGTATGGTTCTCCCTCTGAGTGGAACATGCTTCAGTCAGAAAGCTTCAAGGACCTCTCTCTTTTTGACAGCTTTTTATCCTTCCATTTGAGACAAGCTGTCCATGTTTCTAAACTACTTCTTGATTGGAATATTTTAATGTGGTCAACAGTGTCATCTGTTTTAGGATTGTATTTATCCATATATCATTTTTTCAGTCTTACGTCATCATTTTGATCTTATGTGTTTTGTCACCCTTGATTATTCTCTTGATATTTTATCTAATTCTTCATAAGTCTCGGTTTATGTTTTGCAACCTCTATATTTTATGTTCTATGTCGTGCCTCTATCTTGGTCAGGACACACAGTGAAGCCCTTTACATAAAACAAATTAATTTGGTGGACGCTTTTATCCAAAGTGACTTAAAAAATGCATTTAACTTCCATAAGAACAAAAAATAAACAACTTAACGGATGCGTTCACATTTTGTCAAGTCCCTATGCACATGCTTATAATTACAAGAGATTTTGTTCACTGTAATTGTTTCTCCTGTTCATACTGGCCACAAAGAGATCTCATTCTAAACCAATGTGAATTTATGTGACGGGGAACAAAATCCACAGACTTCTTTCAGTATAAAAATGCATTCTAAGGTTCAGCCAAAGCTAATATGCTTCAGCATCTTCCAAATTTAGCCTTTTTACCTCTTTGTGTTACTATCCTTCCACTCCTTCCACCACTGGAACCACAAAAAGGTAAACAGACTGTGAATAGAAGATGCCAACTTGACAAAAGATTGCTGAATCCTCATATTAGCTTCAGCTGAAATTTGGAATGTATATTTTTACAGGAGGACTCAGGATTTTGTCCTCCATCTCTTACATTGAAGTGATATCGTCACAGCCAGTGTGGGAAGCAGGAACAAGCGAGCAAGAACTATTTCAATGTTAGTATTGTATTAAGACAGACTTATAAATGTCAACCTATAGTTTAAGGGAGAATAGCTGTGGTTTTGCAGTTGAAATGACTTTAATACCAACCATTTTCCATATAAAACCATACGTTTTCATATGAAATTCCTTCCCATAGGGAGCCACTTGTTTCAGTTTATCCCAGTACAGTTTTATATTCAACTTGAAGAGGCATAAAATTTTCTTTGAGATATAATCAATGAATATTTCTTGACCATTATTGGTTCATTCAACAATTCTCCAATGCTGCATTTATCAGAAAACTGTGAATGAAGATTGATCTGAATTTGGTTTCTCTCATTTAAAAAGATGTGATTGAAGTCTGACAGATATTACCACAGGAGCAATTCAATATCACATTGCATTGAAATAAAGGTTAGGATAAATGTCTCAAGCAGGTTTCAGGTCTCTACAAGTTGATTTTCATTCAGTGAATAAAAACCAATATTGTTTGTAACACGTATACTCTCTACTACTAGAGATGTGCTCTCTGCCTGATGAGGAGCCAATTTGGGCTCAAAATGTTGTACCTTTTCTAAATGTAATAAAGTTAAAAATTTTAAAAGGGAGCATAGCCACCTATGTCACAGTAAAACAATAAAATGATATAGTAATATGTTATTTCTCTGCGAGATGTAAAATAGTCTGATTAAGTTTGTCTTTAAACCTTTAATGACAGGAAAGGCTTAATTATTTTTAAAGAAATGTAGCATATTGTAAAACAACGTATGTGTTTTAGGCTTTGTCAGATTTTTCATGGTGTTTCACAACCCCCATCATCTCAGTGTGTGTCCCATCACACAACCAGTCCAACTTCTTCCCACCAATTTGGCGGCAACAGAGAGGCGCCTCTCATCCAGCAACAATAGAGCAGCTGCTCATCAGCATCAATAGGCTCAGGATGACCTGTGGCTTTATGCGTTTGCGCGCCTTTTTCATTGCTTTCTTAGCCCTGAGATTCCTCTCATCAAGATGTCTGAGATTAATGAGACATTTGAGATCCGTAGACCACCACAAAAAGAGATCAAACCACAAATCTTCGACGTCAGAACATTTATTGAAAAAAGTTCGTCAATAACAAAACATTTGAAGTGTCACAAAACATGTTTTTTTCTTACATGCCGTCAATGAATAATGTATAATCCTATTTAACACATAGTGTTTACAGACTATTCTTTTGCACAGACCAAAATACTTTTAAGTCCATCGTGCAAACCTCAAACAAAATAACCCTTGGGGTTTTACAAAAGTGTTGTCTACAACCCATATCTCTGAAACCCCAAAGAGGATTGCATTTTAAAAAGCTCATAGACTTTACAGTTTCTTTGAGATCTGTGCTCGTGTGCCTTTTGGCATTAAACGCAAAATGAGCCAAATGCTTATTAAAGTCATTATACAGCAACTCCAACATTTCTTCTTAAATCGCTAAGGTTACGGTTATAGGAATACAAATAGCATAAATAACATCACAAAATAAATAACACATAGATAAATGTCCATCTAATCTACCAAGGTCTCCACATGGCAGCACTGACAGCCTGCGGGCCTGGCTGCGCTCGACTGGGAGCCACTTCGCCGCTGCTGCTGCGGGACTGGCTCTCCAGTCTGGAGTTGAAGCTGGATCTGAGGCTCAGGAGTCTCTGTTGGATCTGAGGGAAGGTTTTGGAGCTCTGGGCGCAGCAGTTCAGACAAGTTGGGGTGACTGTCGCGGACATGGACCGCTGGACGAAGTCGTTAACCCGCTGGCACGCGTCTTGGTCCAGGCTTGTTTTGGGAAGCAGAGCTGAGACGCGCTGGAGGCAGGCTTTGTAGCCTTCCTTGTAACTGTCTGCAGAGTCTGAAAGTAGAAAAGAAAATATTTGATCAGAGGCTTGAATTTCACGTGTAACCTGAAATATTGAAAAAAAGAGTTTGCGGAAAGCTCATCGCAGTTCAAGAGAGGATGCTCACCTTTGACTGGGCTGGAAGGAAGGTCTCTGAGGAACCGGACGGTCATTTCCAGAATATCAGCTTTCTCCAGCTTGGAGTAGCGTGCGTTGTCTTTGCCAACCAGAGGCAGAATCAGGCTCTTCAAATGACTGAGACTGTCATTAATACGAGCACGTCTTCTCTTCTCCAGCAATGGTTTCAGAGTCTAGAAGAAAATTGTGAAAAAGGTTATTCGGCTGCACTTAAAAGTCAAATCGGAAAACATTTTCAGTGACATAAACAGCTGTGTAGTTTCTCTCTTTTCCTTACCTTTCTCAGCTCGTTGGCTTGTTTTCTCTGGGCCACAGTGGACCTGGCAGGGAGAGGCTGGTTGGCCTCAGTAGTGATGCTGGGACTCATTTCGTTTTCTGCTTGTAGTGTTTTTTGAGGGGAGATACTTGCTCTTGGAGCGGCTGAGCTGAAGTGTGCCACAGATCTGGAGAGCCTCCTATTTATGTGGGTCCGGCGCGTCAGAGGGGAGGGAACACAAGCCATCATGCTGGGGGTTTGACAGAGGGGGGCAATGCCTTTGGGAAATGAGTGGAGCTCCTGTCTAGACCATCTGGTCGAGTTTGTCCCTTCCGTGTACCGCTGGTATGCGGAGTTTCGTGATGATGTTGCGCTTTATTGCGTTTAAAATTTAACGCTTCATCGTTCATCCAAGATCTAATTACACATACAAACAATCTAACAGTGTTGTTTTTCTTTAACAGACGGGCTATACAAGACAGCATCTCGTGTCATTTTCTATAGGAAGGATTTCTTTTTTCTTTGTCTGCCTTTGTTGTAAATTGATAATCTTACAGTTTGCTTATTTTTGCATCTAATTCCCTGATAGTGAACAGCCACATCAGTAAAATATATATATTTTTTGATGTGACAACTAAAAGTTGCACTTATATAAATGAACAATTAAAAAGTTGGATGGAAATAATGAAAATATCGAAATAAATGAATAAATTCCGTGTATTAATGCTTATGGACCGCTTGTTTACCGCCACAACAAAAGAAACACAGAACCAGATGAGTGTTTCTGACGTGACAGAACTAATCTATTCCTAAAATTAATAAAACCAGATACCCAAGCCACGCTATATATGGATTAACATCTGCTTGTGGACCCTCAGCAGCTTGTTTCCAATATCAACAACACGGTGTTTACCTGGAGCAGTGGGGGAGGAGACTGGGTGACATGGACAACCTGGAACTAACGCAGTGCTGCGCAGAGAGTTGCGTGCATCTGCGATCATAGAGCCATGAGACACACTGCTCCAACACTGGAGGGGTGATAGGCTACCAGTTTTATGATCCAGTATAAAAGACTAAACCTTTTGGAAGTTCCAGTGCTATAAAAATCTCATAAACACTAGGATGCAACAATATAAATCTAATGAAGATGTTAGAAACTTAATTACAGTTTTCAGTTCAGCATCACCACAGAGTGTCGATGTCTGCTGTTGACCATTAAGCCAAACTGTGCAGCGAGCTGCCGGTAGGATTCACGCGTTCGGCACGCGCCATAACCGTGCAACAGATGGGAAACCACCTCCCTCCCCCCCGCCCCTCTCATCCTCTGTCTCTACATACACCCCTCCCTCCCCCCCCCTCCTCTGTCTCCCACTGCTGCTCCCATCAGCATCCCGGCTCCTGCTCTTGTGCCCCCTCACCATCGATGTGTTTCAACAACGTTTTTGTCTGTTTTGGAGGGAGGGAGGGTTGAGCCACAGCGCATAAACACAATGACACAGTTATATAGCAATACCATGTTAATACAAGCCTAAAGCCCTAAAATGAATAGTTACAGTTATCGGGGAAAAAATACATCAAATTAAAGCAGATCTATTTAAAATTGTTATTAGGTCATTTAATATGGTGATGGTAACCTTATTTTCTATATGTTTCAAACTATTATAGGTCATTTGTGTTGAATATAATTTTACATTTACATTTCAGATATGACAAACATGTTTTACGCACAAAATTTACGCACCAAGTTGTTTATCGAAACATTCCTTCAATAACAGTGGAAAGTTCATCTATTCACTTTAAATGTATTTATTTACATTTGGAAACATACTTCGCTTAACAAGCTCATATCATTTTTGGAAAAGAGGACGCTGCTCTTCGGCTGCAAGCTGCCCTGTCGTAGCTTGAGGGTGTTCAACCCTTATTTTTTCAAGCATTATAGATGCGCTGTTTTGCACGCGTCCTGCCCCATGGGGCCCCAAATAACTGCCATCAAGTCCAGTATGGGAACGAGCCCTTCGAGGTAAGACAAAAAAGAAGTCAAAGAGAGGCTTCGGTTAGGAGCCTTTTTGTCCCGGTTTCAGCGTGGGTATCCATCTGTGCAAGCTGAGAGCACAGTGATCTTTTGTTGGAGGACGTACAGAAAAGTGGAATTACGAAGAGTTTTTCGGCAACTGTGTGGGAAAGGGATATGATTAGCATCTTTGTTTTCTTCAACTTAAACTGAAGGCCACTGAATTCAGTGCGTGACTATTTACACATAATTCAAGGTTCTCAGGGGGTATAGAGAAAGCCAACTTTAATACTGTAGCTTCATTCCATGTACACATTAAGGGGACAATGTATTTTCCAAATAAAACAACGTGAATCAGGCTTATATCCATAGTTGTATTTTCCAATCAGATATATTATAATTAAAGTCAGATTTATAAAAATGGCAAAGTGCTTTATTACACATCACTAGGTATTATTAAGAATTATTGCAAGTAAGGCTGTAAAACATCACCATCACTTTTAGTTTTGGACAAGAATGTAATCTAAATCAAAAGGTGATTTAGTATGCTATTTTTCCCCGGAAAGCATTTTAAAGCTCAATCATTGAGTTTGAGAATATAATTCTGTTATAGTATTTGGTTTATAAACGGCATGAGACTGACACGAGCCAAAGCGTTCAGACAGATGGGGCCGTCGCGGGTTAATTGAGGCGTGAAACCAAGAGCGTCGACGGACTCTGCGCAGTGCTGAAGGTGATCTTCCGTCTCCATCACGGCTACACGGAGACTTCCAGACTTTCCAGCCTTTCCAGCCTTCAAATCGTGGCTGCATCTGAAATGAAGTTTGGCATCCCAAGCCAAAATCTACGCTCATATTATCTGCATGATGCTGTAACATCTGTCTGGAGAAAAAGAACATTAAGACAACCGTGTCCAACTTAAAAGTTGTCCTGTTTGTTTTTTCTTTCATCCAAATTTATCCGGATAAAACCCTCATGTGTTAATTAAAATCTAAAATCAACACACGTGACTCAAATAATTACTCAAAAATGGTCATAATTCTCCATAAAAGTAGTTAATATGATTTCAAAATGTGTAGGTGCTGTATGTTTTAGCTGCAGTTTAATTTCTAATGTCACCTCCGTTTTCTTGTAACTATGAAGGATGTGATTATGAGGATATTTAAAACAAATTATTCAACAGAGGTCTGTTTCTCTGGTTAGAACAAGGTTTTACATCAAATATCTTCTAATAAAACACTGTGGCAACATGATTTTCATGTCATCATATTGGACTGTGTTTATTGTAAGAAATCTGAGAAGTCTGTGCATCTGTTATTCTGAGCCTTACTGCTCATTGGTTTACTTCAAATTAAATACAGTTCAGGGAGAAGAGAAGCTGTATTCTAACATCTGACACGTATTTGAAAGCTTACAAAGGAAAAAGTTATGCTTGTACTAAGCACACAAGTTGAAAATATTATGACAGGCACTACAAGAGCATAAATTACACTTTTTGTGGTACTTTTACTGTGAGTGTTGTAGGATTAACAATTAGAAATGCAGAAATATTTTGTTTTTTGTAAAGCCTGATGTTTTCTAATGGAAAAAATCTACAGTATCTGATAAAAATCACCATTCTAATTGATTGATACTGATTCAGAGAGACTAAGCACCAGGGGAGCAGAATAGTATTTTACAGAAATAATCGTATAGAGATGGATGCTTGGAAGCCAGTTTTATATTATGAGGCCAAAATAAAGTAAGGTAACACATTGGGATACTGTGTAGAAATGCAGAGCTCCTAGATGAATCATAAAGGTTTTGTATGTCAGAAGTCCCAAAATCATCAAGTCTACAGCGGACACCCATTTTACAGGCTCTTATGGTAAACCTTTCCGGATCAGTAACACCATCATGTTTGGGGTCACAGCCTTCATCTGGGTTTACAGATAAAGACCAGGAAGAAAAAAGATTTACTGAGCCTGCTCTTGACTTACTAACACTTTTGATCCATCTCATGCAGAGTGACTTACCCACACAAGTATGGAGTAACTGATAATACTATATTTATCCCTGGACTCGTGGCTGGAGATACTTTCTGTCATAAGAGGATTGGACGCAGACATTTCAGTTTCTGGCTTTCTGAACCAATGAGCTCATCACCTATTCAGTTGTTTGGTTGAACATAAAGCTAAATTCAGACTGTTGATATGATGGTTATATCACAAATACTCCTTTGCTATAAGTGGCTTAAAAACACTACAGTCTTCTCTCAGTATGAATTGCTCGTCACTCTCAGTTTTCCAAGTCCTGTGCAGCTGACAGCAGGATAGAAAGCAGTGTTGCTATTCAAGCTGAACAAGGGACAGGGAATACTTGATTAGATGGGTTGTATTTCAACCAGAAAAGTGAGCTTAACTGACTGTTCCAGCTCAAATTCAATAGCCTACCTCCCTACACTGACTCTTCAGCCACCCGAGGCTCTTCAGACTCAACAGCTTTCTCTTGGCTCTCTTAATCTCTTTTGTACATCCAGGACTTCATGTGGTTCCAGCTCAATGTACAACATAAAGCTGATATGAAACCATTTCCAACATGGTTGAGTAGCAGTTATGTTTGGTTTTGACACAAGTAATAACACAGACATTGGAGAGAATTCAACTAAGTAACTATTTCATTCCTTTTCCTGTAACATTTCTGGCCAACTTATATTTATTATTAACCTCTTGACATCCACCGGGTCACCGGCAACCTGCTTGAGCCAGTTGTAAGAGGCTTAGCGTCACGCAGTAATGAGTAAAAGCAATCGGTACAAATTGGCCACTTAGAGACGTGTTGGAGAGGTTCAGGGACACCAGTGACACCACAAACTAAAAACTCGCTCGCCTAGGGTTAGGCCTAGAGGTCTGGAATTTTATACAGGTGTGGTTGACAAGATGTAGAAGGTATGTGGTGATTTGCATAGTTCTTGCATAAAGCATGTCCTTGTTATTCAAAAACGCATTATAGACGAGGACCAAAAATACTTTTTTGAGCCATATTTGAACTGATGTAATTTTGGTTGTGTTTTAGCCACATGCTAAATAAGGATATGTCAAATGGAGCCTAATACATGCATTTTGGCCTAACTGTTATAAGCTTTTCCATGTGGGTATGCCATATGGGCAAAAATTCTAAAAAAAAAAAAAAAAAAGGTGGATGTTCTGATGAGCCAGCGAGCTATAAGATGCATGAAATGTAACCATGAGAATCTAGGTTTGGATTCAGCTCGGGTTCTTTGTGTGTGTCTTCATCAGGGGATAGAGTCTGCTCAGTACAATGAAGACCATGAGATGTGGATGAAAGCTTAGGAAAAGGCCAGTAAGTGGACCTGGTTTCCATGGTCAAGAATAACATTTAATGCTCAACTTCTCCAGCATGTTCTCCCAAACTCAATTGCTGCATGGCTTCCTTTTGTGCTGACATTACAAGTCAGAAAATAATCTGCTTTTGTCTAGTGAAAAGACTTCCTGGGAGGAACCTGAGCAAAGGAAACTTCGGGAACGGCTTCTGTCTTCTCCGCCATTGACACGATAGATGGAAGAATCCAGGTGTATAAAAAGGGATGTAATTTAAACAATCTTTGAGATATCGTAAATTAAGACACTGCTTTCTTTGGCTACTTCTGAGGCTTCCATGATGAGCCCTCATCTGTGGCTTCTTATCTCAGATCAAGAGGAGTCAGGTGTCTTTGACTGGCTGACGTTTTTGATCACTGTCCATGGTGCTGAAGAGCCAGGGGGTGTTTGACAGGTGAAGCCATCTGTGGTGCTACAGTCTGGCTCTGAAGTCACTGATCCAGGCCTGACGGTACATGTTTTGTTGGTCCTTGTTTAATTGTAGTCATCTTAATTGTTCTCTACCACTAAAAGAGGCTGCAGAACAAAGAAGGTAGTGAAGTGGTGCTTCTTGGTACGCAAAAGGACATCTTACTGAAAATCAGCATGAGATGTTATGAAATGGAGATGGGGTTTTCCAACTATGTCCTGCACCAATGAATGACCCCTGCAACACAAACATACCAGCTCTATTATCATTCTCCATCATGGAGAGGGACGTTGGTCAAGATGGGTTTCAATGGGAAACATTCAAAAAAAGATCCATCTAGGTAGAGTCTTCGCTTAGTCATACAGCTGATTATCTTATCCTGAGTGATATGCAATGAGAGCAACAAAGCAGCTCAGAACCCTGGAGTGCTAATAACAATTTTGGTAAAAGCAAAAGACCCTGAATATAGATATAATATACAGTATACTCCTGTTTTATCAGTCCACTATGTTGCTGTTATTATGTTAAGGATAGTTCGGGATCAGATATGTTAAACTGAGATTGGCATCCTGATTGTATCAATGTACCAACATGTTGAAAGTAGAGATGGTCTTTGTGTGGTTTCAGATACAGTAGATGTATTATTATACAGTGCCAGTCAATAGTACTGCATATTTTTTACATTTATGATGTAAAATGTTACCCTATAAATAAAAAATGTCATATTTCGGAGATCAAATGTTCTTCCATAGCGTTGTTTGTGTTTGTTGGTTTTGTAATATCACTGATGCTACATTGCATCACGGCCCTCTCTGGGGAAGCAAAAGGAAGACCTATCAAAATTTGCCAAGGAGCTTCCCACGCCTAAACCAACGCCATTTTCATAAAGCATCTGCTGCACCAGCGACGAAAATCCAAACTTTTTTCTCTCTTGCACGACACATTTGACATCACTGATTGTGTCCCGATGCCTCAGCGCCCTTACAGGTCACGTGCTAAATGCTGTGACCATCACCATCAAGCAGCCTGGATGATGCAGACAAGCAGACTCGCGTATTCATTTGTTATGTCGGCTTTTCCATTTGAGTTATTTAAATACTTAAATATAAACCCAGAAGTCTGCAAAGGTCTTGTAATGATGTCAAATTATTTCAGCTGCCTCATATCTTCTAAACACTGTTATGGTTTCCATCTGCGTGTTATTTGTTTCTCAATGATATAAGAAACAAATCATACAATCTACCTCTGAAGCCACAATTAAAATGTAACCTCCCGGGTTTAAATCGAGCATCCTGCAGCTACCTAAAACATCAATGTATCCAATTAAAGACAGACTAAAGACTAACACTGATATATAAATATTGAATGAAAAAGTGTAGAAAAGGGTGAATGAAAGGCATAAAAAACAGCCCAAAATGTATGAGTGACTGGAGAGCTTTTGGAAATTTCCTGCAAACATTTATCGTGCTTTAATAACTTTAAAGACGCTTTGTAATTGATTACGTCTATTGTCACAGCTCCACTTTGAGAATTAAGTCTACTACAGTGAAAAGCATCAAGCCTGGCGTCGTCCGTAGTGTCAGAGGCTGAAAAACACTTTTGCGTAATTGTGCATAAATCTGAGGGATGGCTCAGACGGGATTTGAATATCCAAAGAAGCCTCACCAAGCCCAAAGCCAAGCTGTACGGTAGGGCACACATCTGGTGGTGCACATTTGTTGTGCTCTTCAGTGTTGACAAAGGTAAACTTATAGCGTCGCATAAGCTACTCCACCAATAGCTGTGGTTTCCTGCTCTGACAGACTCCCCATTCATGCACGTCAACGTGAGCCCCACAAGAAGCCAGCAGTCTAACACTTTACGTTTAGTAAACATGCACGAATGATAAAGACACACAGCCCTGAACTTTAAAATACATTTCTGTTGTTTTTTTAAAAAATCTTTTTGTAAATTGAATATGTAGGGATTAAAGCAGCCTCCGCTATTGGCAAGGTATCAGACGCGCTGGACAGGCGGCTTGTTGGCGGGGTTTTTTTGAATATTGGGTAGAAATCCAATCCATCGAGGGGACTCCATTGTGCTGCCATATCAGGGGCACGAGAACAGCACGAGCCGAGCGAACAAAGGCAGCAGATGGCTTTCCTGCTCCGATGAATTATGTTGAAGTTACAGAGACCCGGGGACCATTAAGAGTTGTCCGGGGGGAAATTAAGGAGGGGAGAGGGAGGGGGTCTTATGAAAATATATTTATATCAATTCTCTATTCTAGAGTGAAGAACAATATTATCAAAGTTGTCTAATGGTCACATCACAACCACCTGAGTGTTACTTTGTGATGTCTATTTGACAATGCTTGAAGATCTCTGTTAGGTTGAAAACTTTGCTCTGTTAAATTAAACTTGCTGGGAGTTATCAACAAAGTGTCCGGATCTTTTATCTGACTTTTGCCTTCTGTTTGTTGTTTAATCCAGCATCTATAGAGGGGTTTTTGGGGGGATACGAATAAAGAGATCACATTTGGCAAAATGAAAAAAGTATAGTGCCAATACTCAAAATAGGCTATTCATATTTTACATTTACTTTTTGTCATTTGGCAGACACTTTTATCCAAAGCGACTCGCAAGCGAGGCAAGACAATCAAGCGTTAGAGGATACTGACTCACAAAGAGCTGTGGCACAAATTCTCAAAAAGCTGAGCAGGTAGCCTACAAGTGCAATGAGAAAAAGCGCTAGACAGAACGTTTTTTAAATATAGGCTATATATATATACCATATATATGAGGTAAGAAACAACTGGAAGTAGATAAGTGCATAAGAAATACCATAAGCAACACGAAAGAAGTGCAACAATCAAAGTGCTAAAAAGCTTAAGGGGCTCAAGTGTTGAGGTGTTTAGAGAAGAGATGAGTTTTCAGGCGTTTCTTGAATGCACCAAGGCAAACCGTGTGGAGCTGGGTAGCATATAAACTATGCTGAGACAATTATGGATGTAAGCCTGTGATATGGATGTTTTTGATTACATTTTGAATTAAATGGTAACCTGGCAACAACAAATAGGCAATAAAATGGCTCTTTTTTTTGGTCTAACTACTCCTGCAAGTCAAGTTTGCAAATATCAGAGCAATTTCAACTCTGTTCTTATTGAATTTAAAACCTTAAACAGTCTGTATATTTTTGTGCTTTCCTGTGCTGTTGCATGGTCCTGCAGAGCGTTTCAGGGGTACAGTTGAACCGAGCCGGCGGGGGGCGTGGTCTGTATGAGGGGTCCGCCCACAAAGAGAGCGCGTCTCTGTCATTGAGCCTCGGACCTCGTGTTGTAAAAGGGCGCTCAATACGACTGAAGTCTTCAACCAGCAACGACCTGGAAGCGCTGCTGCTGCTGCTGCTGCTGCTGCTGCTGCATGGGCTTTACACTGATGAGCATTAGGAGCAACGAAGTCACACACTGGTATGTTTTTTAAGTTATTTATTTATAGCTATGACATTTATACTTGTTTGTGTTTTGAACATGTTACTTACTATATGTAAAGTATAGGGACCTTAATTAATCTCAAGACCCCGTGATTGACATGAAATCCCATCTTCTTATCTTCACCCATATAAGAGTGCTGTTTTAATGTAATAAATGTTCACGGCTTTATAAATTACAGAAGAAGTTGTGTCAGTATATGATGCAATACTGCGCTTGAATAATGAGATAGATAAGAGATAATGTCCAACACTTTGACTGTAACTGTAACCAAGACTGTTTTAACTGTAACACGTGACTTATAGAGTTTGTAATGAGACATGCATATTATAAGAATAGGCTTATAATAACCTGTTATTTTATATCTTGACTGTATTTGTTGTTTGGGGTATTCTGACTCATTGTGTGATGTTGACGATATAAATAGCTGAAGACTTTATAAAATTATCAATATCAACAGAGAAACAATTTAAAGTCCACTTAACTAATTAATCATATCACATCAAAGTGGTCTCAAACTTTTCACTGTAGACGCTGCACTGTTAGGATGTCTGTCTTGTCAAATTAGTTGTCCTGTTTCTGTCTGTCACTAATGAGTCTGAGTGTGAGAAAGTCTGACCGTAGAAATTCTCACTGCAGCTCACGGATGACTGGGTCGCTGCGGGGGTCACATCACGCCGGCATGGTGAGGTCAAGGGGACAGAGGACGTCTAATGTCTCAAGGCTGTGACAAGAGGAGAGAAAGAAAGAGATGAACTAGAACTGCTAGAATAATTACCTGTTACTTCAGAGATCAAATCTGTTTGTTCTTGTTTTTTAAAGCAAGGAAAATGTGTTTATCTTTATACAGATTTACATTAGTCTGGGGTCTGTCATTCAAAAGATGAAAGATTATATGAAAAATGATTTATGTCAGTCTAAAACTAAAGAGGAAAGGTTGTTTCTAGGCAAATTTCTAAATAAATATGGGTGCTCCAAAGTTTCTTCATCATAAAAACCTTTGAAATATAATTTACTATAATATACCTAAATTATGCAGTAAATGAACCTCTTTCTAGGTTTGTTTCAGTCTGGAGCCTGTTGCTTTATTGAAAAGATGGTATTTATATGAAAAAAGATTTATGTCAGTCTAAAACCAAAGGTTAAAATTCCACAATTATTTAACTATTTTCCACAACATCTATGTGTTTTGTGTCAGTGAGGAATAATGTGATAGAAACAATGACAATATTAAAGCTGAAATATTGGTTAATGTCTTGAAATAGTTTCTGTCTGAAACATAAAAAGTGGAAGTTTTGGTGTTTATTAAGATTAATGATCATCTTTAGGGTTTGGAGTGTAGAAGGATCCACAAATACAGAGTAAAAACCTTATGCATCAAAATTAAATGTAAAATCAATTACAGCTGCCTATAGATAACCAATTTATACAACAGAGCCTCTCGAACCTTTGTGCTTTGGGTTCCCTTTATTCAAAAACAGTCAGCCAAATGCAGAATATCAGAGCATCTTGTAGTGCTGGCTACAGCCCAAAGCCAGATTTCTGAAGGAATACAGATTTTTACTGTATCCATTCATGAAGAGTTTGACTTAAGGTAAGCCTTTTATGTCCTCAAGTCTACAGCAATGAGGAAAAATGTATAAATCATGTTAACACATGTACACCAAATAATGAAATAAATCACATTTCTAACTAGATTTACATTTGCATGGGTATAGCATCATCATTTTAATTCCTCCTGTACAGGATGCTTCACAGGGGACTGCTTTAACATGATTTCCTGATGTTTTAAATTTGAGGAAGAAAGAAAGAAAGAAAGAAAGAAAGAAAGAAAGAAAGAAAGAAAGAAAGAAAGAAAGAAAGACTATAGGTTAAGAAAAAGAAAAAGGAACCTGTTAGGGGATGTGAGGAGGGAGAATTATGAATAAAGTAATTTCCTCTCTGTGTGTGTTTCTTCTATTTCAACATCTTAATAAAGATTTCTTTTGTCTGGTCTCTTTTTTATAAGCAGCATAGCTGTTATTATCAATAATGGTGAACAACATTTGTGATTTTTATTCTTTATGTTACATAAATATGTAGGTCATTATAATTAATATTGTTATTAGTAGTATTTTAGATCATACATTAAGGTACAGACACGTCTTGTTAGACTGTCCTCTTTCCTGCACGCGCCCAGGTTTATTCAAGCGAAAGCAATTACTCATGTGGCACGCGCCAACCAGCTGGGCGCGAGTATAGCTGCTCTGAAGACAGCACAACTACATGACTATATTGTAATGTTACTATAACCTTGTTTTAAATATAAGGGTTTAAACGATGACCGCCGACATGGTAAATGTAAGAGTTGAGGGAATAAAATAAATTATGATTTATTATTTTCATTACTTTAATTTTATTATTGTATTTTAGGGACCAAATCTGCACGACACATTTTCTAGAGGTCGTTATAGAGAGACCTCTTCTCATAAAGATGGATTTGGGTCGGCCATAAAAGTGTTAAAATAAAAAATTATCTGTGATAAGCATAAACAGTGAATTTAGTGTCACACATGGTGAATTCTTCAGTTTTATATGGCCTAAGCGAATTTGGGACTTTCCTCTGGATTGTAGCCCACTGTTTGAGGGTTTTTTTTTTTGGACTCTCTGTCGTTGTAAAGGCTAAACAGCTGAAAAGAAGAAACGGACAGTGGATTGTTAGAAGCAGCATGAACTTGAGGAAAAAATGTCCTGATTTGAATGTTCCCGCTCAGCAGCAGATGTGACCACACAAAAGAGGGGCCCCACGCCTCGAATAATTGAGTCCAATTTGAATAACTGTCGCACGTCTGACGCGTGCAAGAAATATCCCAGCTTTCCCAGGCTCGTAAGAAAACCGTTGGCAGCCCCTTTTCCGATTCAATAGAGAGCTAAGCTTCTCGTTGCTTGAAGTTGTGGGAGCGTCTGTAAGGAACCCTGGGAAAAAAAACTCCAGATCACACACACATGATTAAACCCTGTGTTAGACCCTTCATTATAAAGCTGCTAAGCTGCAGCTGCACCAAAGGTTTGCTTTGCTCTTTATGTCTGGACCTTACTGAATAAACAAGAAGATAAACAAATAGCCTAACAATCATGTTATTTAGTTATCAAGTAATCAATAAGCCTGGCTGAATTTCATTCAGAAAAGTTCACATATCAAATTTTGTTTAGGTCTATGGTGAATTTATGCCACTACATTTTTAAGTTGTTGTTTTTTTTAACACGCTGTAGGTCTGTTTTTGTTTTGGTAAACGAAAAATCAGGAAATTATTCGATTTAATTTACTTATTTATAATCCACACAGTCACTAAAAACAACAAATAATAGCCTAATAACACCTATAAAGGCAAGTATTCTATATATTCTTTGCCTAAATGGCCTTTGCAAGAAATTCTAGGCTGTACGGTTTTGCAGTGGTATTGATGAGGTGCCTCCTACATCGTGTTAGAGTGTCGCTATTGTCCATTTCCTTCAGGGAATTGTACAATTAGTCAGGCCGCTCGTGGGAATTTCCCTTCTCCTCAGCCAAATGCCAAATTGGCGCGTGGTGTCTATGACAGTTGGGCCGGTGCAACAGATGGGCCGGAGAGGCACGCGCCGAGCACGAGACTCGCCCATTAACCCCACCACCCCCCCTACTCCAAACACACACGCTTGAGCGGAAAAATCAATCAACTTAATCTGAGAGTGTGAACATGCAGAAAGTGCAGGACCTGATGTGAGGCTGCAAGTTTTCTTATTATGATGTCAGCTGCCAAATTATCCCATGAAAATACAGAAAATATGAAATAGTAATTATTAGTCTATAAATAAGATTGAACACGAGTAAACTGCATTAGTTTAACTGTAAGAAATATATCAAAACTGATATTCTGACATTGTGACCGAAATCTAAGCCATGAAACCACTGAAACTGTTTTGATAAAAAGGTTTGTAGTCTAGTTCAAATGGTGTATTATTAGTAGTTATTCGGTTATGTGCTATGTTACAACATGTGTGTGATAGTTTACAGTGATTCTGACAAGCCAATAGAGAGTTTGGCAACTGAACATCCCAGCAGGAGGAGGTTTAGCTTAACATGTTGAATATCAAACTTTCCTGCCACCGTTTGGTGATGAAAAGTATTACAGTTCATCACAACGTCATGTTCATGAACTGGAGAAATGTTTTCATCAAGCCTACCTTTTAAAAACTGTCTTTCATGCATTCAAGACAGGATCAAACCAAGCTAAGATCCTAATGTGTGTGGTTCATTTTAACATAATGCAGTGAGAAACATCACAGCTGACAGTAACTGACTTGTAGGCTTGATTTTTCCACTTATCCAGTAGAAAAAAGTAGATTCAGATCATTTACTTAAGAAAAAGTACCAACACTGCAGTCCAAATGTACTTTGTTATGAGAAAAGTCCTGCATTCAAAGTGTTATAAAGTAATAGTACACAAGTATGATCAGCAGTAGGCTATCAAAAGTCTGCAGAATGGTCCCATTCAGAGTATATATCCTATTACTTTATTGGATTACTGTTACAGAAGCATGAACATGTAGTTGGTTGAGGACCGACTACAGTAACATGAACTACTTAATATACTGTTTAAGCTCTGACTAAACATTGTATTTTAGAGGCTGATCATGTTTTTTGTATATAAAATCTTAATCTGCAAAGCGACTATAGTTACAGATTTACAGATAAATGTAGTGCAGTAAAAAGTCCAATATTTCTATAAAGTTGCATAAAATTGAAATACTCAAGGACAAGCACCTAAAAATTGTATTTCATTATAGTAAATAAGACCTCAGTTACTTTCCATCATTGCACACATCACAATGAAACATTGCTATTAAAATATTTTCATCACCCAGAAGTAACTTGTTCAAAATATTGACAGTCCATCAACTGTATAGTTATTATCTGGTCTTCATTTCTTACATTTAGTCATTTGGGAGATGTTTTTATCCAAAGTGACTTACAATCAAGTGTTAGAGGACAGTGACTCAGAAAGAACTGCATTAATTCTCAAGTAGCTGACCAGGTACAATGAGAAAGAGCACTAGACAGGTTTTGTTTGTGTGTTTGTTTTTAACATATAATTATTAAAGTAAATGTAAAAAGAATGAGCAAGTGCATAAGAAATAACATAAACAACAAGAACAGAGAGCAATAATCAACAAAGTGCTAAAAGTTTAAGAGGTTCTTCACTGTTATACATAAAGTTCAGAGATTGTCTGTAACCACAACCAGAAACTTCAAACTGATGCTATCAGTTTTAGCGATAGCTATATAAAATTGTGATATATAAGCCTTCTGGCTCAGTATAAAATAGAAAACATGAATCTCTTTTTCAGCTACATAAGCAAGTATTACTCAACCATCATTTATAATGAACTATTATGTTGACAGTTTAATAGGAGATTGATTATGTTGATCAGACTGTTTTAGCTCCAAGGTGTTTAATTTGGAGGACTTGTTACTACTGTACCTGACAGTATGGATTAGCATGTTCAATCTCCACAGCAAGAAACTTCTACAATACCTCACTTAACATACACATAACCAAAACACAAGAGTTATAATTTTTCAGAAGCTCAGTTTTCCAAAAGGCCACCAGATGGACCTCTTCAGTATGCAAACAGTAGGTGTCCAGTGATGCTGATTTCACTGCCATATGTAAAATTAATGCTGTATGCAAACAGGACTGGGCGTGTGTTCAAAAACTCCATCGCTGGAGTAGTTCATAGCCACGGTCTATACTTGACTAACACCCCCCACCACAGTTGTGTAACTTTCTCTGTTGGACTATGCTCAGACTTTTAAGTAGCCTGGTCGCACTGCGCCTTTAACTTCTGAGCCGATTTCCAGAAAGCAACAACCTGTAACAGGCTCACTGATCCTCCCCCTGATGGATTATTTAACAAGCGCTCAGTCCCATGTCGCCATCTGCTATAGGAAGAAAAACACTGCGGAATATTCTCTGAAGCACATGACACGCGTTTAGTTATTAGGAAACTATTTGAACAAACGAAATAAACAAAAGTAGTTTAGTGGTACACAAAAAAAAACAAATATCCTCGTGCGGCGCTTGTGCAACAGGTGTTCAGCATCCTGCGGGCGTCAGAGAGAAAAGAAGCGGATAACTGGGTCACATCATCGGGCAAAACATAGACAGCAGGTTAGTTTTACACTCAGATAAACAAAAACGGAGTTTTATTTCATCATGTAAAAAAGTCGCGTATTAAAATGTGCAGCGTGTGAAGGATAACGGATCTTGCGTTTGACCATTTGGCTCTTGAAAGATGTGGAGCGATAACTGAGCTTTCCTACTAAGTTAATCGGGTGACTGAGATGAACTGACGCTTCAAAGGGGACAATGCTGACCCCAGCCACACGGTGAACCGATCGGGCTCAACTCAGGCTACCGAAGGAAGGAGTCGTCCAGTCTGCGGCAGTCATGGTGGTGGAGGGGGACAGGACGCTGCTCGCCGCAAGGCAAGGCGACGTGCAGGCTCTGAAAGTGCAATTAGCGGCAAAGGCGCTAACCAGCGATGTGAAGGATGTGCTAGGAGCCTCACCGGTCCACCACGCAGCCCGGGCAGGGAAACTGACCTGCCTCCGCTTCCTGGTGGAGGAGGCAGGACTGCCGGGCAACTGCCTGGCTAACAACGGGGCGAGCCCGGCGCATGACGCAGCAGCCACCGGCAACTTGGCCTGCTTACAGTGGCTGCTGACCCAGGGTGGATGTCGGCCAGAGGTGAGTGACTTGGTCAATAGTGGAGTGTAGTAGACTGTTGCCTAATGCAATTTCCTCTGACCTGACTGCCATCTCTCAGCTCTGCCTCACCTTCCATCACCCAAACCACATTTTCACCTCTCCGGCTGAGGTTAGATCTGGGATGTCAGTGTTTTCTCATGTTTAAAAAGTACATTTCTAATATATCCTTACACACAAAAGTGAGAAAGTTTAGGAAACAGCATTTAGATCATCATATTTCATCACTACAATTAAATTGTTCATGTGTTTTAGTTGTTCCTCAAGGCAGGGGGACACATCTTGTTGAATAAACTCAGAGATACGTTTCATTACAGGCAACCTTTATCGGTTTGGTGATAGAAAACTTAATTCAAAAATGAATGGTGACTAGACTGGCTCTACACTGGTCCCTTTCAAAGAGAAGAAATCCTCATTCAGATTTCCTCATCCAGACATTTAGATATATTGAAAGGTAGCATAACACTAACATTGAAATCTATATGAATAGAGAAATCAAATTAAACTCACAAAACTTCAGTACCTGTAAAAATACTATCATTGTAAGGGCATTTACAATGCACTACAATGTTAATATTCCCCTTTGAAGTTTGTGGCTTTTGTCTTGTTGCTCATGTTCTCATGATAATGAAGTATGCAAAACTAGATTTGCAAATTGAACATCCATTATAAAGAAAGGTACAGTACATCAGAAAGGGAACAAAAAACCCCACATAATGTCAGTGTAGTTTGATGTGATAGTGGGCTAATGTTTGGCAAGAAGTATGGTTAAACTTTCACATGATGGATTAAACCTTATGATCCCCTATGACTCAATTACCTCATTTCCCTGCTGGTAAGATGCAAAGTATTCATAGCAGGGAAGGAATGCAGCAGGAACTTTGAAGGAGTCTTAGTAAAAGCTGTAATACAGTAGTGTTGTACTATAATGTTCTCTATATGTCTTCACGTATTCAACCCAAACCTAATACAGTATTTACCAGCACTTGTATTGTGATGATCCATCCATTTTCTACACCTGCTTAAACTTCAGAGTATGCTGCATCCTACCATGAGAGGCAGAGTCCTCTCTTCAAAGGTCATCACACATACACATTCATTTACCGGCAACTTAGACACTCCTGTTCCCCTAATCTGCATGTCTTTGTGACTGTAGGAGGAAACCCATGTATATATATGGAGACTATGCAAACTCCACACAGACAGACTCATCCTCAAGACCTTGTTGGTATATGAGGCAACAGTGCTAATCACGATAAACAACTTTGCTGACCCACATTAAGTTTTCTCCTAACTCAAAAATAATTCAGACAGCACAAACACAAGTACAAAACCTGAGTCAATCAGGCACTCGATCTGACCTCATGTAATCTGTGATTCTAAATTTGAAGTAGTAATAAGAGCTCTTCCATCTACTTACTTTGTCCATTACTTTTGAGGGCTGCCTGACCAACCGCAGAAGAGCAACAAAGAGCACCCCACGACACCAACTGATAAGATACTTGGCTGACATTTAGTAAAACCTATCAGTTACCACTAGTACTGGCAATCTACTTGATAAGTGGTCAGTGCTGGCTTCCAGTTTTCATCATTGTGTCTTTTGCTTTGTTATTGCACTCTGATCCTGATTATATCTGATGTTAATGATGTTAATTTAAGGCACTCCGCTGCCTCAGACTACAGATGCAGCTTCTTAGTTGATAAGACTCGAGCATTAATAAACATCTAACCAAAAAAAACACACTTTCCTCTCCAACTGAAAGCATGTATATGCAATTCTATTTCTTTTCTGTGTCAGCTGTTGTTTCACCTCTAGACACAAAAAATAATAGTATGTTAGAGGTAAACACAAGTTTTAAAGGGACATAGAGGCTGTAAAGTGATGTCTTGTTTCAGTCAAGGTCGAATCAGAGAGTTAACATATTATTCAAATAATAATATATAGGCATTTGTACAAATATACAAATTTTTAATCATTAACCACTTTAGTTGTGACAGATATGTGATTTTAGTTTCCGGGACCTTTCAGATTCTCTTTTCTGGCTCTGCTGATTATACTGCAGGTGTAGGTGCAATCATCAGTCTGTGTTGCTTAGAAATTAAGCCAGTTAGAAGCCCAATGATATATTAAATTTTATTTATTTCATGAATGATGTTGTGTGTGTGGTCAGTTTTCTTTTATTTTACGGGTCAAGCAAGGACTCATTTCCTTTCAGCCTGCTACTCTTGTAAATTGTGAAGGTTCCATATATATTTCAGAAAATCAGAACTTTGAGCATTAAACAGTTAACCATTTAAATAATTTAAAGCTTCTGTTTATGAAACATAAATTAAACATGAACCTTTATGGAAAAAGGAATATGAACCATTCATCTCATACAGCACAGAAAGTTGTGTGACCGATTCCCTTTTCGTTAATTTCAACAGTAAATACTACAACAACGTAGCCAATAATAACCTTATTATTTCCCAAAATGAAGACATCATATCTGACTACTGTAGTTGAGTGGCAGCAGCCTACTAACATAACTCTGGTCTGTTGAATTGAATGGAATTTGCTGGGTACCACTTCCAAAAAAAATGTATTGTAATTTTATAATGTCAAATCAGAGTGACTGCTGGCTTCTACAGGAGGATACAGCACAAAAACACTGTAACTTCAGATTCAGCTTCTTTACACAATGAAAGTATTTTGGATATTACATTTTGTTCTTTTTTATTGAGAAATAATAACAGGAAATTTACTTGCAAAACCCATGAATTTCAGCTCTATTCCTTCTTTGTTTTCTAGGACAGGGACAGTTCTGGTGCCACTGTTCTCCACCTTGCATCCCGCTTCAGTCACCATGAGATCACCGAATGGTTGCTGAAGAGTGGGGAGGTGGACCCCGGGGCCACCACCGATGCAGGCGCCCTACCCCTTCACTATGCAGCTGCCAAGGGAGACCTGCCCTCTCTCCGATTGTTACTGGGGCACAGCCCAAAGTAAGAGCTGCATGGTGGTTTTCTCTTTGCAGTGGTCTGTAAGCTTTCTTTCACCGTTTTCGAAATCTGAGCTAACTATGATTTCAAAGTTGTCGATTCCTTCTTTCTGTTGTCTAACAGTGACTTAATTTGGTAAATTTTGGGCAGGTAATGCGAATTACTTTCTTAAAGGACCAGTGTGCAGGATTTAGTGGCATCTAGCAGTGAGGTTGCAGATTGCAAACAACTGAATACCCCTCCCCTTCCAAGTGTGTAGGAGAACCTACGGTGGCTGCGGAACTTGCAAAAAATGCAAAAGTCCCTCTCTAGAGGCAGTGCTTGGTTTGTCTGTTCTGGGCTACAGTAGAAACATGGTGGTGCAACATGGCGGCCTCTGTGCCAAGTCCATTCTGCTTGATGCCACTAAATTCTACACACTGCACCTTTGACAGGCACTTTTTGGTTGACATGTCCATGAACTGCCTTAATGCAGGCCGAGCACAGACTGCTACAAGGTGTCATTGATCATGTGTCTAAAAACACTGAGTATTCAACACCTATTCTACAAGGTTTTATACAAATATATCTTTTTCAAACGAAGCGTAACATTAGTAATACACAATGCTGTGATGTTGAGCATCCAACTGATCAGTGCTAAAAATCTGTTGGTCTCTAGAAAGTACTTTCAGTCCTCACCTTTTCATTCATTCCCAATCCTCTGTGATTAGTAACTGTTCCACCTACTCGAAGACATTTTAATATATGTTACTGAAACTGTGAACTCCAAAATTAATTAAAAAATAACTACAAGTTAGGAGGACACTGAGTTATGTCAAGATTTTAAGTAAACAGACTAAATCATCCCACAAAACGCACAGCAGTAAATGAGTGAGAAAGTCAAGCTGCATCTTTAAAAGTAATAGCTTTACATACAGTATCAACAGGTGTGACACAAAGTTAGGACAAACAGCAAATATATAATGTATTACTATTTGTAACTGAAGCAGTTCAGAGTGGATCCACTATTCAGATTCAGATTTAACTTTGTTGGCAATTTGAAAAGTTGACATTGGTAAATGACCAGATTTCAAGTCAACTCTTCTTTCTAATGAGTTACTGAACCAAACAATTCAGAAACACCGCAGCCAGAGTTTTAGTCATTTGATGAGCTTTGGGCTCATACTTTAGGTAGTATTTACAGTACCACTGGCACTGGTGGGGATCAACCTGAACTTTGCTTTTTTGATACCGGTGTGGCAATCTAATTACCAGTTTAAATCCCATTTAGAAAAAAACCTCTAAGTGGTTTACTTTTCGCAAAATACTGCACACCACAATAACCCCCCATGTGCTGCTTATGTAATACATCTAGAATGATGTCTATGGGTGCTGTGAGTTTCATGTCAGTCAAGTAAGTGTGTGTGATCTAATATTTGTGTTGTCAGATTGTGCTGTGTATTACTAAATTAGGTAGGTGTGTGTTTGTGTGATTACCCCTCGACGGATATCATCCCTAATCAGTGCTGTGTCAGACCCACCTGTGCCCTGTAGAGATAACACCCGCTCATATGATCACCATGGACACGCGTAAGGCATTAGGAAGACTGAGTTGTCTTTTCTAAGACACAACACTGATTGCACAGAGCTGGAAAGAGAGTGAGCACAAACTATCACCACAGACTCGTTATACAGAGCGACCAGGTCATTTGCAGGGCAGGTATTACATAGTAAAAAGGGAAGTGGGGTTAGGGTCACTGCACTCTCATTTCAGTCAGCACAGCTTTTGTACAGCAAACCAGAGAGGTTGAGTTTGATTGTGATAAGATGTGTGATCATGATGCAGCAATTTAAGTGCAGATTTGGCAGCACCAAAGCCTTAGTATTCAACAGCTCATATAAAAGTTTGACCAAATGTCTGAAAGTTGGTATTACTGTTAAGTTCAAAGTGTAGAAAGGTCATATTTGGTGCACACGTAGCGTCAAACTGAGTTTAAATATGAGAAAAGAGGTAATATGCTGCATTCCCATTGTGAATTGCAGTTACATGTATATTTTGAATTTCAAGTGTATTATCATCAAACCCATGTGAATATATTTGTAAAAAAGTATTCATAGGGATTTTGTGTATGACATTGCCAAGTAGGCGAGTGGACTACCTATCTGTTAATTAGCCAGTTATGTGTGACCTACAGCATTTCAGCGCCATGTATATTCTGTAATATGTAACTGTGGTCCAATTCCAGAGCATTAACCCATTTCTCAGCTAATGTGAAAGTATTCTAAATGCACAATTTCCTCAGGAAGCAGTAACAGTAACACTTACAGTCACTGGAACAAACACTTTGAGAGAATGGTCTAGCTGTTGTTCTTCTAAAGACACTGTTCTTCTTAAATGTGGCTGCATCGCACTACATTCAAATGCATTTAACGACACATACAGTGTAGAGCTCAGAGACTTGCTCAGCGACGTCTCAGTATGGCTGTTGGTTGATCATGCCTCCCTGCTGAAAGTGACAAGTAATGAATGCTTCTAAAACTTAAATTAGTTGTTTCTATTTTAGTCTATATATTAAAGTGAATTCAACACATGAACAGATCCCACTGGATAATATTATGGTAATGTTAAGACTACTAGGTTTTTCTGTTTAGCATTATTGATAGCAGCACCTGTCTGGTGATGTAAAAGAATAAAAAAGGAAAATATGGAGATAACTGTTGAGCTGATGGATGTTCTCTGTGCTGGTGTCTACTTCAGCTATCAACAGCAATCATTCACTGCTGTCATAAAGAAATAGAAATGTAAATCATTTATGATATAGTCTCAAAACTTAACAGTGCTGTTTGTTGAATTGCTTTAACTTTGATGACTTTAGCAGGACGAGCAGCTTGTCCGGGCACTAACCTTGCGCTCTACACCTCCAATATTGTCTAGTTGCAGCCCAGACAGGTGCATAGCTGCTGAAAATTTAATGAGCCCCAGGGACACGGTAGCTCCCTGATAGCTGGGCCCCATTCACTCTTCTCCTCCACCCCTCCCACGGTTGCTGTTTACCACCATCTCCACGGTGACACACAGTAGCGCCAACCGGCGATAAGATAATGAGGAAAACAAACCCGTTTGAATAGACGGGCTTCTTTCTGGTCACCAGCCTCAGGCATTGTTTAGAAAGGAACTTTGCAGCAGGGAGATAGCATCCTTGTTTCAGGGTTTATTACAAGCCGCAAATTTGTATCAGTGAGTTTTAAGAGGTAATTGGATGGCTCAGAGTTTGTTCCAGTTGAGAAATCACAAGGATAACATGACCCCCTCTCTTACATCATCACTTTAGTAACTGGCAGCCTAATGACAGTAAAACATAATGCTACACAGAGGTAATAGTAGATACATTAACACGTAGTAAACAGTAAACAAACAACACAAATTACATTTGAAGTCATTTCTTGCATTTTTTGGTTGCAGCATTACCCTCTCTGTCATTTACAAACTTGACTGTGACAATAAGTTTCTTTACAAGTGGTACAATCTGTTTTGTGTTGTATTTCACGCTGTTAACGCTTACACAGCTTCAAACTGAAAACAAACTGAATACGTCCCCCTAGGTTTTGACTGATAGACTTTTGGAGGCTGATGGTCTAGTTTGAGGGTTCAAGTTTACATCTTCACCTAATCTTACCCCACTCCATCTCCATATCTACAGAGGTTTACAGCATTCAGAGCACTAAAACTAAAACTACCTAAATGCTAAAACTACCATTACTATATCTATTCATTGGCTGGGTAAGAATTTTATTGAAATATATAAATATATATAAAAGGCCAGTATTGGTTTAAATGTACTTGCAATACCCATTGAGATGGTAGCAGTTGTATTTTTTTTATTGTATTGTTATTTTGTTTGGATAAAATTGTTACAAATGCAACATAGCAAATGAGTTTCCCCAAAAGTCCTCTGTGAAGTGAGGACAAGCACTCAGGGGAGGTGTAACCATAAACTGCTGCAGTATTCAAATGTCTGCAATCTTCTAGTCATTAAGCGATCACAGTCTTTTTGTGGTACGACTGGCGCAGCACAGATGTGGCTCTGTTTCCAGACATTGTAGTGTTTGTTAGATTTATAAGCCACATCTGAATTGTCAGCTTGTTCGCCCATCCATCCCCCTGAAGCAAAACCAACAGGCTCATGTGCTGTTCCTCCACTGATAGCCTTGGTACACAAAAGACTGAATGAATGAGAGAGAGAGAAAAGGGGAGAGAGGCTACAGACAGGTTATGCAATCAATTAGCACAGATTAAGATCTTTGGCCAAGCCATAATTCCAACATGCAGTTGAGAAGGGTAGACCTCCGCATTAGGATATTCTAGAAAGTTACCTGTCTAAAGGTGGACTCATTACACAGAATGCTAAACACTAACACTACAAGTATTTTCTCAGGATACGAGGGCCTTCTTGCTTCTTCCCTGAAGGTCATCTTGGTTGTTATGGTTATTGTGTATCAGTGTAGCAGCCCACAAACAGGTTTAATCAGTGTTCTCTTTAGCTTTGAGTTGTTTAAAGTAGTTCTTAAGTAAGGTTTTCGGAATTAAGTAAAGACACATGGAAAGCAAGGGGTAAATAGGTGTGTGTTTCACCAAGCCAAGAGCTGAGCCGCATGCATTTTCTTCAGCACAAATCTTCTCACAAAACTTCTTGCTACAAGTTGGATAAAATCCCTTTTCCGTTCCGTTTCACAACACAAGGTTTGAACTCACAAAACACAATCCAACATGCCATAATGAAATGCTTTTGGGCAAAGAGCCCACAGTATAACAACTGTACACTTTGTAAGAGTGTTGTTGTCATGTTAAAACCTTGGACGTGCAATTCTTAAAGTGAAGGATTATACATTTCTCTCCAGGCTGAGAAACTGTTTTAAAACTCATCTGATAAAACTGTTATATATGAGCATTTAAGTGAAGACAAGGCTGTTTTATCTAGTTTTGATGATGTATAGCTTCAGTTGGAAAGTACCGAACATTTTTGACCACATCAAATGCCTTTGTGGCTCTACAGGTCTGTGTTTTAATGTTAATGTTTTGGGGCTCTGCTGTCAACAACTATAGCCTAACACATTAGATCTACATAGGAGCTGCACATCATGTAATCAATAGATTTACATGATGGAATATATAACAACTTTCAAAATTGCAAACACAAGATATCTAGGTCACATTGCTAAATAAAGTGTATAAATTCTCCCACAACATTCATTATTTAGACAGGAATAGCCATTGAGCTTTTATCAGGCAAGAAGACCATTAGTGTGACATCAATTACTTTGCTTGTAATGAAGATAACCTTGGTCTTTGTTATCATGTACGTGGGGGGAAGGGAGGGGACAGTGTACAGACAATTACTGAGGTAAATTACTCATCGGAGCTGAACTAGAAATATATCAAATGTCTGCTACTTCGGAGTGTGTGTTTTTCTTTTTGAGTGACAAAGTGATTGGCGAGGTTTTGCCCTTTGTGCCACTTGCTAGCTGTGTCGTCACACAAGGCTAACCTCTTTCTCAGCACTATGAAATCTACACCTGTTCTCCAACAGCACTTCTTTAGTGGAGAGTGTTCAAGCCTCTTCACTTTGGACAGTTGTGACAGAGGCAGTTTGTGCTTTGTTAGAATCATATCCATCTTACCTCGAACACACTGGAGTTTGTCACTCTCACAATGTTTGTGGTTAGGATTAATGACAAATGTAAGGTTCTCTCTGACATAGACCCCACTGCACAGGTGAACATCATCCCACTTTGGTTACACTCATGAATAATTAAACCTGTCTGTCCACTTCCTGATGATAGAACTCCAGATTACTTCCCCTTCATATTGTGAAATATTTACGATGTGCTTGTTTTTACTTAGAACTTTTCCCTAGATCACCCAAAGGGGCCTCCATTGTTTACTCTAATGTTTGCCTCCAAGACAACCCTATGCCTCAGAGTTGTCTGACTAAATTTATTTTGGATACCAACAATTTCCCTAGAAGATGTTATTTTAAGAATGTGTATCTCTTTTCTGAGAGCTCAGACCCACATGGTACCTTAAGATGGGGTCTTTAGTCAGTAGAGTGTTGGCTTTGAGCCACATCCCTTAGAGGGAAAGCTTGGCAGGGTCATGTTTTGTGTCTACAGGATCCACCCGTCCACTTAAGCCCTGCCTCTCATTTGCCTCACCTTCTCTACTCCTCCTCGTCATCTACTTAGTCCGTCTTGGCCACTGGCAGACCTGCGTTAAGCACAAAGCAAGTTG
The DNA here is from genome assembly GCF_963924715.1 of Thunnus thynnus. Classification (NCBI taxonomy): domain Eukaryota; kingdom Metazoa; phylum Chordata; class Actinopteri; order Scombriformes; family Scombridae; genus Thunnus; species Thunnus thynnus. The sequence continues at coordinate 12,674,603 of NC_089522.1, read as the reverse complement.
GGCAAAGCCAGTGGAGTGATAATCCTCTTAGGAGACTCATTGCTCATTTGTCAGCATCCAAATAAAGCACGACCTTATGGGATTTAGAGGGGAAGTGCCCGCTCACTCACTGACCTCCCGCTGTGACTGAAAAGATCTGGGACAAGGAGAGATACAGGCATTGGATGAGCTTTTGCATGGGAGGTGTGGCTAAGGGCCTTTGGAAATAAAGAGACCAGGATTTGGCTCAGCGTCACAACTGTCTGCTTTCCGAACAGCCGTATGTTGACATTGACAAAGGCATGTTTTCCTGTCACAGTTACCTGTTGCCTTCAGACCACTGACTGTATATAAATATGGATGACATGACAGCTCCTCAAAAGTGAAGCCAAAATATCTCAGTCGCCCCCTGGTGGCTGGTTGCAGTATAGGTCATAAATCCCGCCCCCTCCATTTTTCCCAAAGATGACTTTTGTCATTTTAAGTACCTCTTAACACGCTGAATTATGTCCAAGTGCTCATTTTTCTGATAAGATTGTTTTTAATTAATTATTTGACGATATAAAAAGGGGGTCATGATTGACAGCTGTGACAGCCGCTCTCAAACCTTCTGTCAGGCGGTGGGAGGGCTGAGGGGGCGTGTCCCACAGGCCGTCATCCCGCTGCCTGACTCTACTGCACAGACCATGGATGTATTATAAGAGCTGGATACCGGACTAAAAATGGTGCTCATTCAGTCCTACAGGAATTGCTTGCCTGGCGCATATGCCAAAAAAAGTTTCTAGCTTCCGGGTTTGCTTCCGCATTGTGCGGCCCACTGAATATGCGCAGTAGTGTTTCCCCCACTGGCCCCGCCTGCGAGTTCCCGCTCGGCCCATAGACTTTAAATTGTGATGACGTCACAGATTTTTAAATCACTTTTCTCGGCTCGAGGAAAGTTTAACAAATATAAAACCTCCATGGATCAAAAATTCATAATAGAAAGAGTCATAATTGACGTTGTTTGCACTTTGAGGCGTCCTGTCAACAGTTTTACAGACGTCTCCTTTACAATGGCGGTCTGTGGGGAAAATGCTTTTTGGGCGGCAGGGAGATTTTTCGCTGCAATACCACGAGTGACCACTGGGAAAAATTGGCTGCAATGCTGAGTGGCGGCGCCCTATCCAGCTCTTATTATACATCCATGGCGCAGACTCTGGCTCCAAATGACATCATACAAGCAAGATGGCAGCTCCCAGCAACAACATACAGATGGGGCCGAAATATTGGTACCCTTCCACCTTTTTCTAAAAAAACTAAATTTTCTCTGTATTAAGTTGAAACTGACAGAAATATATGGTATCTATCATTCTTTATTTCACGTTGGATATAACTGAAACTTTGCTTTTGATTTACAACGTAATATATTATTTAATACAATAAAACAAATGAAAATGGCATGGCCAAAAATACTGGCACCCTTAACTTAATATTTTGTAGCAAAGCCTTTGGAGGCAATAACTGGAGTCAAGCACTTTCTGTAACTCTGAATAAGGTTTCTACCTTCTCCACTGGTTGTTCGACCCACTCTTCTTGAGTAAACTGCTCCAGTTCACTCAGGTTTAATGGCTGCTGTCTCCCAACTGCAAATTTCAGCTCTTTCCACAGATGTTCAATGGGATTCAGATCAGGATTCATTGCAGGCCACTTCAGAATGGTCCAACATTTTCTTCTTATCCACTCTTGGGTGCATTTTGATGTATGTATGTATGTATGTATGTATGTAAGACATAGCTCTCTGACACTGGGCTATATGTTTCACCCCAAAATGCCATGATAGTCTTCTGATTTCATTGTGCCCTGCACAGATTCAAGGCACCCAGTGCCTGACGTAGCAAAGCAACCCCGAAACATCACTGAGCCTCCTCCATGTTTCACGGTGTTCTTTTCTTTGAAGGCTTCATTGTTTCTTCTGTAAACATAGGGTTGGTGTGATTTACTAAAAAGCTCTAATTTTGTTTCATCTGTCAAAAGCACATTCTCCCAGAAGGAACATGCATTTCGGCAAAGTCCAAGTTTTGTGTCTCCCTCTTAAAAGTGGGGTCTTCTACCATGGAGCCCATTTTCATTCAGACAGCGACGGATGATGTGACTTGAAACTATTGTACCTTAAACTTGAAGATCAGCTTGGATCTGTATTGAAGTTTTCCTTGGTTCTTTCTCAACCATTCGAGCAATCCTTCAGTTCAATCTCAGACCAATTTTCCTCTTGCGAACACGTCCAGAGATGTTGGCTACAGTTCCATGGGCCTTAAACTTAAACTAAATAATATTGGCAACAGTGGTCACAGGAACATCCAGCTCTTTGGAGATGGTCTTGTAACCTTTACGTTGACCATGCTTGGCTATTACCTTTTTTTGGTCTTCAGACCACCGTCTAGTTTTCCTTCTGTTTTCCATGTTCAATATGATGCAAACAGTGGCTCAAAATAGCAGAGGGAGTAATTTTCTCCTTTTAAACTGGCTGCATGAGTGATTAGAAGATTGAAAACACCTGTGATACTAATTTAAACACAATAGTCTGCTTAAAGTATCACTACAAATCAATTATTTCTTACAACTTCTAAAGGGTACTAATAATTTTGTCCAGGCTATTTCAGAATGTCTTTGTAGAATAAGCATGAATTCAGTTATTTTCACAACTTTTTTGTTTTGTTCCACTGCAAACCAAACATAGACATGCATAGATATAAAAATATCTTTGAATTTCAACACTGTTCGGGGTGAATGGTGCATTATTTTAATAAAATGCAAAGGTACCAATAATTTCAGTCACGTCTGTATTTTTACTTTGCTTCACTTTGCATCGCGGTAGGAAGTGGAGATGTGTTGTCCATATTTATATACAGTCAATGCTTCAGAATACCTCCACAGTCTCATACTCTTCCGCTGAAAACTGAAGCCAGGGGAAACACTTCAAGTTTTGGATTTTCTATTTAAGCATAAAATGGCCAATTTTCATTGTAAGCACAAACTGTAATTATAAATGAGACATAATGGATAATCTAAGTAAATGTCACCTATTTCAGACTCAACCACAGAAGTAAAATAGTGTTTTGTTTCTTTTGGCAGGCTCTGTGTAATAGTTTTGCATTCAATTTACATGTCACATTGTCATTTGAAACCCAAGCTCTCCTTGTTTTTTAGTCTTTATTAAGCCTTAAAGGAAGATTACTGCAAATAATCAATGCTTGAATTCTGTTTAAAATATATATACAGTATACTGAATGTACATAAAATTAATTATATATTTTCATCACTTCATTTGCTTTTGAGATACTCTATAAATAATAATAAATAATAAGAAAAAAATGTTGATGACCACAAGTATTTATGTTCCACTGCAACTGTGGGTCTGGACATGATATTAAACAAACCCTTAACCAGTCAGTCCTGTTTGTACCATGAAACTGTAATGCTGAATCCATCACATATCTGAAACCACAGTGAATTACACATAGATCCACTATCCATTTTATAGATTGTAAAATTATATAGAACTCTTTTGGGTGTCGGCAAGTATGGATGTCACCAATCTGGTTTATTTTCAGCAGACGTGTATGTTGTATGTTCACAATTGGGGAACAATCAACTCTACATTGATTTTGTTTCTATCCGACCATTCAAATTTAAGAGACAAAGAGAGGACAGGCTGCGACATACAGCCTCTTTATTAGAAATCTGGTTTCCATGGCCTCTCTTATTTATCATACTGCTTAATTTCCCTACAGCATTGTCAACTCCCAAACTAAGAATGGTGCCACACCGCTCTACCTGGCCTGCCAGGAGGGTCATCTGGAGGTCGTCCAATTACTGGCTAAGGATTGTGGGGCAGATCCGAGCATCAGAGCCAACGATGGGATGACACCTCTGCATGCTGCAGCCCAGATGGGCCATAATACTGTCATAGTCTGGCTGGTATGTTGGAATGTTAAGATCCTATAGATCAAATCTTGAAAACAACATCAAGTACACTGATCTATTTCTAGACCCACATCCCATACTTACTGAATTGTATATTTATATATATATTTACTTAAATCTGAGAATATGTAAGTAATGCAGTCAGATATTTTATGATAAGTGCTGTAACTACTTCAAGTTCTAGTCCGAGTCTATCCACTGCATATCTAAAATTATGCTTCCTAACACCAGAAAAACTGGAGCGTGATTTGGCTTTTTTGATCATCCAAAATCATATTTTATAAATAAATTGTCTAAAAAAGCACATATTTAAAATTTAACTGCAAATGCAACTGAAAACTTTCATTAAGATAATAGAAGATGACTATAACTTGTGTTGCTGTCCTCCCTCTTGTAGATGAGTTTCACAGAGATCAGCCTGACAGACAGGGATAGTGACGGGGCCACGGCCATGCACTTTGCAGCCAGTCGTGGTCACGCAAAGGTGCTCAGCTGGCTGCTGCTGCACGGCGGCGAGATTGTCACTGACAACTGGGGAGGAACGCCCCTTCATGACGCCGCAGAGAATGGTGAACTAGAGGTGAGTGCTTGTGTCTTATTTTTTTTTCTAATGTAATGCACAGAGTCAAACTAGAATTAACAGTAAAATACAATACAGGTAAATAAAGCTCTTCTTTCTGGTACAGTATGGTACTGGAAAAGTTCTTTAGTCACCAGAGAAAGAGGAGCTGCGTCATTTTCCTGAAGTGATTACAAGATGCAACACTCTCCAGTACACCATATTCATATCATGCGCTTACATATCCATCCATCCACACTGGGTTTCACACTAAGCCATCTATTTTGAATGAATGGTTTAATGGTTTTGCCCCCACTCCAACCTACTATTTTGACTAATGTTTTGTGGTATCCGAGTCTTGTCAGTTAGCTGTGTCAGCCCAAGCTTGATATATTAAACATGGAGAAATTTCATATTTTTTCTGACATTTACATTGCAGAAGAGGAGTTTAAATTGACCCAAACCCTGACTTACAAGGTGTTTGATCAAGTTTTGAACTGGAGAGAACATTTTTAAGACGCAAACACAAACATGAGTCAATATGGGAACACAAAGCTTGCTCAATCTGAGAACAACGAGCTTAGCCTGGCTTTCACCTGGCACTTGACAGGGTTTCGTAACAGATGTTTGAAACGGTTTTTATGATTCTTTTGATTACAAGACAGCCATGCTTTGTGCTAGAATAGATGAAGGTTTCCTCCATCATTAAGTAAAGCATTACATTCATACACTAAGTAATCTGCTGTTAATGTGGTAATTTTCTGTCTTCTTTAATGTTGATTTATGAGCAGTCTTTGAATGAGATGATCAGTGAAGAATCAGGCAAAATTTCACATCTTCTTATGCTCAGTGAGGATGTGATGACTAATTCAAATGTAGTAAGGAATGTTATTAAAGTTTGAATTATGGTACCAGTGTAAATATAATATAAAAACAGAACAGGTAGTTTATATGATACAGTGAGTCTGCCTTTTATACTGAATTAAAGTGATGCTACTGATATTTTTTTAGTTGTATTCCCCTGCAGTTAATCATGCCTTTAATTGGACAAGTTTTTAACGGTACATGTCATTATTATTCTGGAAAAGTCTGTATGTACAGAGTTGATATTTACTGTCACAAACAGTGATAAAGCTTGACCATAGACAAGGTTTCACAAGGTTTCCGCAGAACTAATTATCTGTCTCTCTCATGTCACTCTCAAGTGCTGTCAGATCCTCGTGGTCAATGGGGTGGATCTGGGCATCAGGGACCAGGACGGCTTCACAGCAGCAGACCTGGCTGAATACAACGGCCATTCCCAGTGTGCCAAGTATCTGCGCACTGTGGAGAACATGGTAAGAGACACAGCTGTGCCCTACATGTCCTGGGGCTGTAGCTGAGCCTCCTCTTAAGAGCTATTCACAAAGCAGCTGAGGGAAACTTGGCTGGGATTGAGCCTGTTGCTATGAATGACATCCTGTTTCGTGAATAAACATATTCACTATCTCTACAGTGATTTGTTGACAGGTGACCTGTCTGTCAGTGAACGTCAAATAAAATATTCAATACACAGGAGCACGAGGAACAAATTAAATTTGATTGACAGATCTTATTAACAAATATTGTATATATCTTATATTCTAGATATTTTGTCAACTATTTTGCAACTTTTGTCCAGTTGAGGAAAAAATCTTCATTCTTTTGAGGGTAATGTGTGCACCCCACCTATTTTACTGGCTGTGAAATCAGCTTTATTTATTTAATTTAGTTGGTGTTATTTAATGAATTATAAAACAAAGTGCAGTCTGAGAAACCATTTTTGGTTTCATGAATAATTCTGACAGATGTCTGAGATATTCCAAGTTGTGCAAACCATCATCTCCTGAGTTATTGGATTGTTTCAACATGTTAATGAGCTACCTGGATCCTTATTAACTCGCCTGCAATCATATATACTGTTAAAGGTTCACTATCATTGTAGTTTTCCAAAACGTTGATGTGATGAGGAGCATTCCCTGCAGCGCATGGCTGTGAGTGAGCAGGTCAAAAATGTAGGAGTCCTAAAGTTTGGACTGACACGCTCCTTATTTTCAGGAGTTTCTCCTAACTCAGCCAGTTAGGCTCCAGTATGAACTGAAACTTTGAAATATGCCTTAAGTAAGAACAAATTAAGGTTTTTAATATCTATTCAAGGAAGGAAGTTGTGCATTAAGCCTATAAAGACCCTTTGTTATAGAAATCTGTGATTTCGGCTGGATTCAGTGAAGAGTTTTATGTCAAATAATATCAACATTCAGGATAATACAACATTTAATTATTGGTACATCATGAACAACATCTCAGACTCCACTTATTGGATTTCCACATACCTGCAACCCTTAAGCTGCTATAATGTTTCTTGAAGGATTGCACAATGTTTCAGACATGGCTGGTCAGATTCTTATCAAACCTGGGGGCACAGCATGTCTTACCGATGTGTTTTTACATTTTCAGACACTAATTGGGCCAATGGGAGCTCTACTCTTACAGGTCAAAACAAGGAAACGTACAGTATTTGTTCCTTCAGTAGCACAAACGGTCAACTTCTACTTCATCAGACTCTGAATTAGATTATGAGTTACCATGTCTGCTTTAGTGACAACATGTTCCATGTCCAAACTGTATTTCATATTGTGCGCAGTATTAGTCAACAATGGTATTTAAATATTCTAATAATTCCTGTTCTTATTTGGTTTGGCCCCAAAGCCAAAAAGCAGCCTTAAAAAACACAAGGACATGTATACTGCATCAACAAAATAGCTGTCACTGAGCCGAAGTGTCCCTTGACTAACATCAGTTTTTCTCAGATAATTACTAGAGGTAGTAACACTTGACATACAATGGCCCCTCGTGGCTCAATCCTCTGAAACACCCAAGTGGCCAGTAGAATAATAACTCCTCCACACTGCAGGGTGTGAGAAACATATTTCCCTCCCTTGTTCTCATTCCCACGTGGGACATTCAGCCAACTGAGTCCTGCGTTGTGGGAAAAGCAGAGGACCCCAGAGCCTTTTTGATCAGCTGTGAGATGTTTCATTAGTGTGCAGTAATTAAACTCATAATGCTGTTCTCCTCATGTAAGTCACCAGGGACCCAGAGGTCGTGGGATTTAAGAAATGATGAATGAAATGAAAGGACATATTTCAGTGATGATGAATTAATTCAGAATGATTCAATAGATTGTTTTGTTTTCATTTCGAATGTGAAAATGATATCCACATATCGAACAGTTCAACAAAACAGATACAGTATAATGATGCTTGTATTCATGAACTGCATTCCTCTGACAGAGTGTGGAACACCGTGTTTTGTCCCGGGACCCCTCAACAGACCTCGAGTACAAGCAGCCGGACTCAGGCCTCTCGTCTCCAAACACCACCATGCCCCCTGCCAGCCAGGCAGCACACTTTGACATTGGTTCACCATCCAGCTCGCTGTCCAACTACGACTCAGCCAACTCCAGCCAGTCCAGCACTGGGGAGAAGAGGAGCAGCTTAACAACGTCACGAAGCCCGTCTGCTCAGCTGAACACAGTCGCACACACAGGTCCGCAATGCAAGTAGTAAAAATAATAAACTCCTTACATTTAAGCTTTCAAAGGTGAACTAATACAGTGACTTATATTAAATCCAAATCTTGCATAATTCTGTTTCTAAATTGAAATATCAAGTGCTGATGAGCTTAACAGTCAAGTTCAGATGTATTTTTTATCAGCTCATAGTCAGAATGTGGGCTGAAACAAGCCTTGCTGTCTTCAGTTATTTAGCCGTGAATCCTTAATCCAACTTTGCCAAATCGCAAATACATCCCCTCAGCAGTGGTGGAACCCTCAGCTATTTACTGAAGTGCTGACAACATGCAGCAGTTTTCATTCTTGTTTTATGCCACAGGTGCTTTCTATACTGCTACTGCACCCTAGTGGTCTGTGTGCAGATAGTTGATTTGGATGGAGGTGTGGATCATCATTAGAGTAACTGTCATGTATTAAGAAAAACAACTTAAGTAAATGTTGAAAGTTTTCTGAATGCTTTGTTTTGTTCATCTAAATTGGCGGGTACACCATGTTCAGGTTCGTATGGGAGTCAGTCTACATTAAACATGCCTACATGTGCTGTTTCTTTGTCACAGGTGCATCAGAGTCAGCCATATCAGACATGCAGGCGTACATGGACATGCTAAACCCGGACATTGGCTCTGACATGCCCAAGAAGAACGAGACACCTGCTGATGCCGCCCAGAAGCTCCCGCCACCGCCAACCTATCCGCCGCCGCCTCCCCCACAGTCTCCCCCGATGCCTCCTCCACCCCCGAGCTTCCCAGCACCACAGCCCCCTCAGGAGCCGTCATCAGCTGAGTTTCTGAAGGTGAAAAGCAACTTGCGGCATGTGGACAACACCAGCAATAAGGAGGTAGGGACAGTGGAGGTGAGCTCCTGCATGAGCTCAAAAGATGAAGCAGTTTGCAAGACGAACCTCAGAGCTGTGCAAACATTTCCTCATCTAGAGGGAGATGATCTCAAATGATCTTCTTTTATTTGGATCATTATCTGTGCATGTCCATCGACTGTCTCTGCTATGCAGAAATAGTAAGTAGTGCGTCACCCTCTGGCTTATTTGTAGCATAAAGACAAGCATTCCTACTTTTTCCTACATGGGATGATTCACAGCACATGGCAGTATATTACCTACAGTAAGTTATTGTTGCTCAAATATACCCACTTTATTTTACCAAAACTGTAGATATATAAGTCACGGCATGATGAATGATATGGAACAATCCTAAAGAAGCAGAAGAACCAGGGTGTTTGGGATAAATTGTTTGAGAAATCATGAGCAGCATTTTCCCCTTGTGCCTCATCAGTTGAGCTTTTGCTCCTCCATAACAATGTGTCTTGTCTTTGTGCCCACAATGATGTTATTGTGTTAGCATGGCTAACGAGACTAACGAACATGCTCATTACTGAGGCGGGCCTCTGGGTTGACACACTATGGTTGTTGTGATGGGTTTGATGTTAATTCCAGTAATTAATCTGGCTGCAGATCACTCAAAAGTGAGTTTAAGGAGCTGTCAAGCAGCAACAATTAAAACTGGCATCAACATTAGTTTCAGTGCTGCTTCTGGTGTTTCTGGTGTTTCGATACTTCTGTGAAGGACATTAATACTGAATGTGAAGTTGAAATTATAATTAAATTGCAATTGACTTGCTCAGGGAACATTGTAATTATGACAAAGATAACTAATCTGAGTGATCACTTTCACTTCATGAAGCATTTATATCTTGGTTGTTACTATATATTCCAGTATGATGATAGACAAGTTTCTGTCCAGTCTTATGAAGGTCGCTTTAGTTTCAACCAGAGACACCAAAAATGTGCAATATTTGGAAATCCTCCATATAAACGTTGGGAGTTTTTCTTTGTAATTATTGCTTTAATTTCTGCAAGCATACTAGTCGCAAAAAAATGTCTGAAATAAAGTTAAAGGTTGACAGTACTGCACGTCTTTCATCTAAAAGCAGAAGTGCAGCATAGTCGGCTGAGCTGCGGGAAGATCTATTTCTATGTCTAACCTATTAGAGAAAGAAAGAGGCTTTGTTGTATAAATGCTGCTATGCAAATTCAGTTGTTGTTAGCTGTTATAAAGTCCACAGGTAACCATAGTGTCCTGTCGCAATAGTCCTTAGGGTGATGTCTGTATGTATGTGTGTGGACGCATGCGCCATCAGTCATGTAGGGGAGAGTTTTTAATTAGTGCCGCCCCCTCTCCTCTCTGAACCCAGGTGACGAGCCCGGGGCGTGCCCTCATTAACAATTTAACATCAGCCTCTCTCTGGAACACATGCAGGCACACGCACACGCACACGCACACACACACAAACACACACACACACACACACACACACACAATTAAGATCAGTGTGCACCATATTGTATACATTGGAAAAAACGATCTACTCTGGGCGCCACAGTAACAGAGAACATTAACCTCATCCAGGGAAACAGCTGATCAGATGCACCAGTCTGACAACCTGTAGATGTATTAGAGTTTCGTGTGTAGAAAATTTATTTCACACTCTTATTGTTTAGTCATTGTTAGACAGTGTAGGAAGCCTGTTGAAAGCAGTTGTAAGTGAAGGAAGTTTCAGGTGATTTCTTTCATTCGCGACTTTGTGTACGTTTCCTCTGCATCCGCTTAGGTCACCTCATTTGTCTGTATTTGCTTTGACTCAAGTCAAATGTGTCGTGTGATGCAACCAAACAAATAACTGCTTTGAATCTCACGTTTTTTACTGTTTAGACCGCGATTAGAACATTTTCTGCCATTTGTTTCTGCCTTGGTGAGGGCAGCACCTAGGTCTTTTTGTTTTGCATAAGAAGCACTGGGCAGGGTTGGGGAGTGGTTGGTCTGCGCGCTGTTGGTGACATCATTGCTACTGCTGAAGTCTGCGCGATAGGTTATTGATGAGGCCTTTGGGTAAAGTGAGAGGGCAGGTAGAGTGACAGGCGTAGCGCTGAGCGGAGAGGAGGTGACGCTCTGGATCTGGTGACAGCTACTCTCTGTGCTCTGCGGGGCTTTGTGGCTGCGGCTCTGTCGAGACTGGAGGAGAGCTCCAGGAGAGGATTGTTAACGCTAAGGTAAGGTGTTAAGAGGAGAAAGAAAGCTTTGTTTAAACCAGTGATGTCATGTAGAAGGTTGTGCTGCAGATATTTTAAGTTTCTTTGCGTATTTTTTATAACTCCAGGTTCAGAAGCTGTTCAAGCTGCTGGATGATTGGACAATGAATTTGTTGCATTTTATTGTCATGTTTTAATTACGTGCTCTCTGTGTACTTTGTTTTAATGGGTTGTTGTAAAGAATACGTGTAACTTTTTACTTATATTAATAATCAGAGGCTTTTGCAAAACCACATGCAAATGCGGTGAACAACATCAAACCACAGCCATGCTAAACAACCTCTGATAACACGAACAATACATAACAGTGACTTTATGCTAACAGACGGATCCATATAATGGGAAAAAAGGGTGTCTGTGTGTGTATGTCTGTGTGAGGGATGGGAGGGAGCAGCTAAAATGCTTTGTACATTTACTGTTGTTGGCCCACCTCCCTGGAGGATGACAATCAAACCATCTGTAGCACTCCCCTGCTCACATTACTCTCCCTCCTGACGAGCGCTCAGGGACCATTTCTTTGACAGCTGACATGAGTCAACAAAACTAAACAGGCTTATAAGAACTCAGAACATGACACCACAAAGGTGGTGAGAGGTCAGGGGTCAGTTGTCAATTATTTCCACTTACGGTAACATTGGACATCTGCTTGACGTCTGAGGCTCTTGTCTGGATTTCGTGAGAAGTGATATCGGTAAGCATCAAAATGTAAATGAAAGTAAGTCTGAGCTGGTCCTTAGATTTGAAAGGCAAATTAGCTATACATTTTGCTATGACTGCGTGTATTTCCCACCTTTTTGATTTTTGAAAATATACAGGGCTTCCTTTTTCACATTTGCACAACATTTTTGCACATTTTGTTGGAAAAAAGGAATGACTAGTAAATGAGGATTTTTGCAATAAGATAATGTATCCATAGATTGATGAGAAGAAGCATGTTAGCTGCTCAGAATGGAGGGTGATTTCCAGAAACTTATTCACTGCCAATTTCTGGTTCTTCTGAAATATGCACAATCAAATATACATTTTCTAACAGCAGCATAACATAAAGACTCTCAGATTGACAAAACTTAAATATTCTGCCTTTACAGCTCCAGTAGGTAGATGTATAGTATTCCAGTGGAAAGTGAGAGTGATCTCTGACCCTGCTCTGCGAATAGAAGGGTCCCTCTTACATTGGACTCTTATGTGCGTTGGCCCTGCAGTCTTTACATGAAAAGCCAATGATTTACTGGAACTGAATAAAAGCCTTTGTTCTATTATTCACATAAAGCCACTTTGGTCACACAAGAGAGCTAATCTGGCAAGAAAAGCTACTAAGTATACACTTAAACAGTGTGTTGTCCCACACATACCAAAAGAACTGCTATAATAGCCATATCATTTAGTATTTCTAAAACATCAATGATTCAGTTACTTTGTCAAACAAATATATATGTTGGAAAACTAATTAATATTTTACTTAGGGGATTCTCTGAACATCTTATTTCACTTTTCCATTTTCTGTATTTGAAATAAATTCACAACCTTCTAATTAGCAGCTAATTTCACTCAAATTTAAAGATACTAACAACAAAATGGCAAAAGTACAGTTATCTTACAAATCTCTTTCCTGAGTGAAAACAGGAAGTTCAATTTATCAATTGATTAAAATTTTCATTTTGGGAAACTACATTTTGACAAACCTGCAGATGGAAGCTAATGAGTGGGTTAAACTGGGAGTCATTTTGACTTGTTCTAGGCAATGATATCCTTTTTTTGGTTGTCTCTTGAGCAGCTGACTCCCGGAGAAAACCACGACAAATTGCGGCGTGTGGATTCAAACAGGAAGTCGAGGAGCTTTAGCAAGCAGCCCAGTACTGGGGACTACTACAAGACCCTGGGCAGCGACACGGCCGAGCCCCGTGGGAGCAGAGGCATGGCGCCCAACGAGGAGGTAAGCCAGATCTCTGCCCTTTATGACCACATATCTTACGATGATTAAAATGAAGTACATGGACACATCCTGGGTCTGTGTTTCTCCGCAACCACCTCATTACCATAAACCAACAAGTGCTGACCTGATGTCCGAAAGGAGAAGTATGTGTTAATACTTTATTATGTCATTTATGGTGGTTCAGAGGGCAATTTACAGTAAATTATTGATGGGTACCATGAAAAAATACACGTTTATGATTATATAACACTGCCAGTCATCTGACATCCGGAAGAAGACACGTCCAATGTGAAATGATTTCATACAGGGTTTGATATTATAAAGTTAATATTAAAAAACAAACAAAATATTAATGAATTAAATGTTAGAATTTAATGAAACATGCATTGCATGTAATTTAGCACACAATGCATCATTATTCGTATTGTTAGTGTAAAACAACAGTATTTGGGCCATAACTTGGATGGATACTGGTATAACATTAGTAAAGGGTTAATATACTGTGCCCTGGTTGTTTATGGTTGTGTGGGCATCTCAGCTCCTTTAAGGTCCTTTTCAGGCTGAGGTTTAGCAGGATGATGGTGTGTTGGCATTAGATTACCTCTCTGACAGCAGTATTTGCCTGTGCATTATGACACTCGGGATGTTACATAATCTTGCATCCTCTTGAGCTTTTGTTTGCCACCTGATGCAAACTGCCCCCTCATTTCCCTTGCCTCTTGAGTCTCCACCCTGTTGTGTAAACTGTCTAAGAACATACAATGGAACAAACCCAGGACAATCAGACTAGTGAGAGCTTAGCAGGAAGTCATCAATGACCAGACAGCCTATAAAAAGGAGAGTACCATTGAATCTCATTTTGACTTAATAACCACAGATCTGTTGTATGTTTTAGCTCGTGTTAGTGACAGCTGGTGATTTATTTGTTAGTGTATCAATGAAAAAAAGAGGATGAAGACAGTGTTTTACAAGGGCATAATACAACATTCATTGTAGAAAGAAATCATAGCAGATGAAGTCCCATTACTAAAAAGTGCAAAACTAAAAATCACAAAACAAAGTGAAAAATACAAAATAAAAATACACAATAAAAACGTACAATAAGTGATTTTCTATCAACACAGATTAACTATATTTATTCCTTTGATTCAAATTTTCGAATAAAAGCTTAAACATAAAAAAATGTAATGTGATGTAATGTCACCTTTTTTGTGGGAAATTACAAAGACTTATTTAGTTTAACCTGATAATGCTTCTACAAACTGAATGAAAAAACATCAAACCTTAAAACACTGCTCTGATGATGATCTTTTTCATTTTTGTATTACATAAAGTAAAATAACCTCATTTTGTATTGTCTGATATTCTTTATCTGCGCCAATGTTATTCTGTAAGAATCTTAAGAATCTTAAGATGCAACATTAAAGTTGCCATCGAGGAAAATTTCTGTCTGTCCGCATGTGTTTCCCAAGATTATTTGTTAAACTATTGTATTGCCACATACCTGCACAGGCAGCTTGAATGAATAGTCTGCTAGACTCTCATCAGTGTCCCTGGGGAGGTGTTCTTATAATCTCAAGGGGATCCGGAGTGGGGCTGCTCGGGGTGATACGGGGTATAATCCACATTGAGCCAATTAAGGCCTCAGTGGGGCCCCTCCTGGTCTCAGAGGCACCCTAGCAGATGGACGGGCTAATCAACGGCAGCAACGGCACGTGCTGCCAAGATCCATCTGGACACGGCCCTCCCCCCTACTCTCTGGGGGGCTTGAAGAGTAGAGGGGTCTACAATCACGAGCACGCGTCTGAAGAATAATGGGAGGGGCGGGGAAGGTTAAATGTCAAGGCCCATTAAGTTGCTTCCAGCAGAGTTATGGCACGCTTTCAGAGTGTGTCGGACGCGTGCATGCTGGGAGGGGAGGGGCGCGGTGAGCGTGGGGGTTAAAGCACTATCACTTGCAGTGACAGATGGCTTCCTCCTACTGTTTACCCTCAGAGTTTTCCCCTAGAGATTAGGTCATATTAGCTCTGTTATTAGCAATAGGACATTATGTCTTTATGAGTTGATTAAAGAGGGCAGGAAGCAGAGGGAGGACACATCTAATAGGGCCACATACATCTGTCACTGTCGACAGACTCTGTGCAAGAATTTAATGCTGGCTCAGCCTAGCAGGAGTTTCAACTGGCATGCCTATGCAAGCAGGGAAGGCAAATTCCTGCCAGTTTGGTGCCATAAATAAATTTTAATGAATAAATAAAACATTTTATTGTCATCAAACCTGCTCTAAATATATTTATATCTCTTGAAACTCAGATCAACACTGAGCTTGGCGAATTAACTTTTAGCTTTTTTTGCACCAAATAAATGGAACAAATTACAAGAGGTATTGAATTTTTTTTCTTTTAACATGCTCGAAATAAATATTAAATTGAATTGAAAAATTGATTGTTGAACAGTGTTTGTCTTTGGTTGATTTGTGGACATGTTTGTTATTTATTGTTTTTGTTTGTTTGTTTGTTTTATCTTTTCTACAATGTATTGTTTTTATTGTTACTGTATGTCCTTCTTGGCAGACTTTCTTGTTATTTAGATTTATTTGACTTTTTTGTCATGTTACTGTTTTTATTGTTATTTTTATATATATCACTCTTGCCAGACATGTCTGCTAGTTATTTGCTTTATTTGACAGTTTATTGTTATTACTGCGGTTATCATATATTGTATATATTTCTAGCCCGTATGAATGTGAACTCAGGGGATTGCTGTAAAAGAGCTAAATACTCAGTCAATTTTCCCTGAAGAAACAATGGTTATATATATATTTTTTGTTTGTTTGTTTGTTTGTTTGTTTGTTTACAAGTAAAAAAAATACATCAAGGCAGCAGATAGTGATTATGACTTTCTTGCTTTAGAAATAGAAAAAAAAGATTTTAATTATCATCACTCATGTGGTGTGTAAAATTGGAGACAACATTATTGTATGGGAAACCTGTCACAACCCTGTTATCAGTGAACAAATATTGACTAGCACAGTAAAGCAACAATATGGTTGCTAGGAGAAACATATTAGCGCCGACTACAACAAGTTAATGGGTATAAAACACATCTGACTAATTCTTCTCTGTTCCTCCCTCTTCTCCGACCAGGGCTCCGTGTTATTGGAGGAGCCTACCGACAGCCCCACCTCCAGCTCTGAGAATGGCACTACAGAGGAAACAATCCCACCACCACTTCCTCCACCTCCGCCCCCTCTTCCCCCAAGCAACCCAATGCCAACACCCCCTCCACCTCCTCCGTTGCCCCCGGAGATGCCAACCACCCCAATTCACTCTGCCAGTAACCAGCGACGCCCATCTTCCTCATCAGGAAGTGAGTTTGTTTTTGTTTTTTTTTCTTCAGGAAGTAACTTTTTTTTATTATCATTATTATTATTCTCTTTCTAAATTTTTGTTTCTCTTTCTTTCGTAACCCCTTTTCTGGCAATGAACATCTGTTAGAAGCTATTTAAAAAAGAAAAAACAAGAAATGTATAAACATTTTTCTGGTTAAAGGTGCAGTGTGTAGAATTTAGTGGCAAATGGAATATAATATTCACAAGAATGTTTTCATTAGTGTATAATCACCTGAAAATAAGAATTGTTGTGTTTTCGTTACCTTAGAATGAGCTCTTTATATCTAAATAGGAAGTGGGTCCTCCTCCACAGAGCCCGCCATGTTTCTACAGTAACCCAGTACAGACAAACCACACACTAGCTCCTTTACACAGCCTGTTCAGGATGGGAATGCTGCACCTTTATTCCGTCTCGCTGTTCTGTATAAAAGGTACGAACAAGGAGTTGGGGGGGGGCAGAGTTGCTCCGCCAATAAGCCGGCTACAGAGGTAGTCACAGAGCCGGATCAACATCTGTGTAAAAGGGACAGCCAGCACGGTGGGACAGGTAGCTGACGCTGTGGTGTTACACATCACGCGTCTGAATCCGGAACGCCAGCATGTGATGTCAAAGCACATGCAGTGTTCAGTGTAAACAAGCAGAGGCGGCTTAATGACGGATCTTCCTTACAGCTATAATGTGAGATCTCTGTATGAAAGAGCCTACTGGCACTCGCTTTTTGTGTTTTTCGCGAGTTTCACAGCCACAGTAAGTTCTCCTACACACTTGGACAGGGAAGGGGGGAGAGGGGTTGCAATCCTCAACCTCACTGCTAGATGCCACTAAATCCTACACACTGGTCCTTTAAATGTATGATTATACACATTCTTGTATATTTATTCCTAGAAAGAAGAGCTCCTGGTATTACTGTAAAGGACACAGTCTAATCTCTCTGGGTAAAGATAAGTTGAGTCTGACCCTAGCATACTAAATAACAGATTATAAATTAATGATGCAGGGCTAACATTACCCTGAGAACTGGTTTAGTGTTCAGCCATTTCCTTAAGTGGCCCGCTGACCTAGATGCCGATGCAGTATGGCACATACTGCTCTAGTTGCAGGGAAATTTTCACTGTTGTGTAATGTTGTGCGTTAAAACTGCCTTTAGTAAGTGGCAAAAATTAACTATCCAAGTATAATGCACGAAACTTTTAGGAAAAGAAGTCCACATTGTGGGATAAGATGTGGCAGTGTGAACACTGCTGTATCTTTCTCCAAAATACACAAATTAAGTCCTAGCGTTCAGTATTGACAAGTTCTTGAATTTGATTATGACTGTAAATGTGTGATTCCTGTTAAAGTTCAAGTTCATAAAATATACCTACACTGTTTCTCACAGATATGCCTAAATGGACGTTACAGAAAAACAATCAGCCCAGTTCTAACTAACTAACAATTAACTAAAAGAAAACTATTAATCATTGAAATGATGTAACACATAATAAACAGGGAAGCAAAATGAGGCACAACAGACTATCATATCAAAGAAACAAAAGAAATCTACGTAACCTGTTAAGCTCTCTTGACTTTTGACCCTCAGAGATGATGAGGAAAATGTCCCAAAGTAATCATATCAATCAAGTAATCATTTTCAGAAAATGGGAGAAACTGCGTGTCAGTCAGATGAAAGAAGGATCCTAGACAGCCGGGCTCGGAACAGGTGTTCAGACGTCAGACAACAGTAAACATGGAGAATGACAAGATAAAACATTCGAGACAAACATAACATTACTTTCTCTTCTAGTAATAATAAACAATATCACACTGATGCTGATCCTGATCATTTTAGTGATTGTCAAGCCAACACTGATCTTTCCTTTTTTTCCATTCACCCTTTCTTGTGTATATTTCTGTTTACATGTTCTTTCTCTTACTCGCTCTATCTCCACCTGTTTCTCTCTGTTTTGTGTTTGTTTTTGTCCTCTTTTTGCCTGCCGTGATCTTTCCTCACTGCTGCTCTGTCAAGGCGGGGGTCTCTCTGACTCTCAGACAGAGGGAGGGACACTAAGACAGATGAAGAGTAAGTACAGACTGCAAACCAGTCTTTCAACTAATCACTTAACTCATGCTGTAACACATTTGGTTTTCACTATAGGCTTCAAACTGTCACTTTACTCCTAATCTTTTTAAAATCATAATCTATATCTGTATAAAATCTTGCCAGTGTCTGTTACTGACTGATATGAGACAACAATGATTCAGTCTGTGAATCCACCTAATTCTAAACACAACAACACACATCACAAGAAGTGATGTATTTTCTTTACACCATAACAAAAAACACTCAATAAATAGAGGATATGCCTGATATGCACTATGGCTAGACAGATAAAAGAGCTCCACCTACAGAAAGCATCTGTAACAACCTTAAATCAGCTGGTGATCTTCAGGAGATTCATTATACAAAAAATTAAAAACAACAGAGCAATTAACATGAACAAAGTCAGAGTCAGAAAGATAAAGAAACAATCTGATTCCCCAAAACTGTGAAGTATGAACTATGAAATTAATCAGTTTTCTTGTAAAAGCCTCAATTCTCTGTTAATTTGCTTATATTTTTTACAATATTATAATAATATTAAAAATTGACCATCACAGTAGAAAGTCTCCCCAGTAGACCACAGTTAGGTGTTACATGTTATTAATTTAAAATAAGGAATCATTAATATTTTTATTATCTTAAAAAATAATTTGTTGGTTGTTGAATATTTTTCAGCATACATTACTCTGGTTTGAGAATATACTTTTCTTTTTTAAAAAGGATATTTTCATTATACTGAACAAATTTTTTGTAAAACAGCCACATAGATTACATAAAAGAGTGTGTCATTGACACAGCTCATTATATCAAACAATGGTTTAAGTGAAGGATGAATTGTGGTATGCTCAAAGGGGGAAATACAACATAGTTTTTTATAAACTGGCAATAAACAGAAACATCAGTTAAGCTGTAAATCATTAATTGCTTAATGTAAGCACCTTTTTACAATCTATCTATTTTATCTTTAGGCTTTGTTCACCATGTATCCAAATGTCTTTGTTTATACTCCACCTGATAGCAATGTAACACTTAACACTTAAGAGTAGCAAGTGCTCACTAATGCCATGATTGGTCATTAATCAGGTAATAAACAGGTAATAAGTTCATCATAAAATTAAAAGCCACCAACAGATCTGAGAGTTCAGGATGAATCTACAGCTCTGGTGCTCAGTGATACGACGGCAGCATATGAAGTGTCTGATTGAAAATGCTGCTGCAACATCGTAGATGGTGAGAAGTTCCTCTTTGTTTCTCATTGATCAACATGATGGAGAGGATTACAGTACAGGATACATCTCTATCTGAACTGCAACTAATAAGAGACGCAGCAGCTTGACTCCTCTTAAATTTCCAACCCAGAGCAGAAAACCTTTTGTGCTGTGATTTCCAGCATGAGAGTCTATTTGTCAAATGTTCTCAAATGTTTGTCAAATGTTCTCTACCTGTCACAGCTCCACCCTCCTTTAGTCTCACTCTGGCAGACCTGCAGAGTCCACACCCTCAGCCTAAACAGAATTTAACTAAGACACACACAACCTTTGACCAAAAACACACAAACACATATGAGTACAGCAGTCCAGCGCTAGTTTTATTGTAGCCTTTAAACTCATCTGGTTGTGGATAATCAAGTGTTTTGGTGCTCTACAATGAAGATTTGTCAGGGAGAAATGGATGAAGGTATGTATATATTGTCAAAATTAGAAATTATACTTTATTTGCAACGGATCCAGCTACATTAAGTAAGAAAATATTTTTACAAGAATTAGATTTTTAGTACTACTCATTATAAAGATGCAGATTTATTGAACATAATCTGCTGACTGTAAATTTATAGAGTTGTCACATGTGGTTGTAAAAGTGTTCCTGTAGCTGTTTCCTTTTATTCACAGTCTTATACAGACCACGGTTTGCATGTGTGCAAGTGCACATCGTATGGTGCTCCGGGGTTGTCGGTCACCAGTTTATCTGTCTCTCTCTGTGTAATCCAGTGAATGTGAGGTGAGACAGTAGGGGGAGGACAGTGAGTGCGCTGTATGCATGTCATGAATGCGTGTATATGAGTGAACTGTCTGTCAGGGTTGCTGTGGTGAGGATTGGACCAGTAGGGTGGACTAATGAGCTGGGGATTGAAGGGTCATTGTGTGTGAGTGCGTGCATGTGTGCATGTGTGTGCATGTGTGTGTGTGTGTGTGTGTCTGCCTAACCTCATCCGTCCATGCGTGCGTACGTATGTGTGTGTGTTAATTCCTTGCCAGCTTGCCAATGGCTCGCTGTCACTTTCAGTTACTGGTGATTCCTTTAGATTTCCCCCAACTGTGATGATGGGTCTTTAATAGAAAGCTGCTCTCTCCTCCCCGAGAGAGAGAGAGACAGAGAGAGGGAGAGCAAGGGAGAGTGAGGAGGGGTGGCAGGCTAGCGAGGCTTTGTGTCCAGCTAGACCATTGTGGTCGCCTCAACAGGGAACATTTTTACAGGACTTTTTTTTCATTTCCCAAGTAGAAAATGAGTGATCAATGAGGGACTGAGGATATACAATTCATTTGACGTTTACATTCACTAAAACAGGTGAGGTAGCTGTTGGTTCTTGGTGTGTTTTGGACAAATTGTGTGATATTGAAATTTTGTAAAATAAAAATGTGTAGCTGCTGTTATAGAAGAACAATACACTATGTATTTGATTTGAACATTTTCCAGCTAAAGCTTAAGTTCTTTGGATAGGTGATGTTAAACTAGTAGCTACATTGTCATGGTTTCATATTTTAGTACTTTCCTATTGACATTGTAGCATATTTGTTTGTTTATTAATTTGTTACTGTTAATTGATTAAAGTTTTAATAACATTTAGTGCATGTATAAAGTAACTGTACAAAACTGTGGCACCACATGTAAGCACTACTTTGACATTGCCTTATTGACATTTCAAATTCCTGTAATTTTGTCTGTCCTTTAAAAGTGGAAACACAGTTTCTTTGTAATGGCAATACCAATAGAGGTCGTAGTTGACGTCTGTGTGAATTTGTTGCATTGTTCACTATAAGCAGATTAGGGTCCGTGGAAGCTGAATGCATACATTTTACCACAGACCTACTTTTTAAAAAATCTGAAAGTTCAGTAGCAGCTTAGCTGTATACATTAACGTCAGGTGACACTCTAAGAGACTGTGTGCCTCCTTTCTTTGGGTTCACTGTAGTGAAATAATTTTGAACTGCTCCTCCCCATCTCATCTCAGCTCACTGCGACTGCTGATTGATGCAACAGTTGCCAAATATGCCGAATTCTCACTGGTCTATTTGTCTCTGAAACATATTCAGTGCAGTTTGGTAGCTTGGGAGCCATTTGATGAATCCAAATGGTGTCAAACTGTCTCAGAGAGACAAAACAAAACCCTGAACCCCAAGAGGTATGAAGACAAATGCCCGTAAAAGCAAAGAAATCTAAAAAGAAACATACCCATGAGAAACAGTGACTACACCATAATGACCTGCCATCACTGTACAACACGCTCCAGGTCAGCATTGCTACCTGCCTGATCGGATGAAATATTTAACACTGAAATGCCACCCAACCCCTCTCTTGCTCCCTCTTCTTCAGTGTATCTCTCTCACTCTCTCTTTTTCGTCTTTCTTTCTACCTGGTTTCACTTTTCTGCAGGCGCAAAATCTTTCAACATGATGTCCCCCACTGGCGACAACTCGGAGCTGCTGGCAGAGATCAAAGCAGGGAAGAGCCTCAAGCCCACACCTCACAGTAAAGGCTACACCACTGTCTATTCCAACAGCGGACCAACAGGCAACAATGTAGATCCACAGCCTTTCTACACTACTGATTATACATTTATTTAATAGTTACAAATAGAGAATTGATTAAGTTAGAAATTCAGCCACAGTTTTCGCAATTACTGTCTCCACTTTGTGAGACAGTGCCAGTAAATGCAAAGACACGCTGAGTTAAATGTATGCAGTTAAGAGATAGAAATTAATCAAGTTTTCATGAATTTAAAAACTGCAAGCAGTAGCAAAGGGACGACAGAACTCTCTGAACAGACCTCCTCAACTATGAGAACTATAATACAGTACTTAGATCCCAGTCTCTAATTTTAATGTAGAAACACTTCATTTCTTTGTCACTTTGTTATCCTTTTCCAGATACACAATGCCATACTGCATAGCTCCTTCTAAAGAGTGTGTAGCTCTGTAGTGTTGTTATTGGTCTTTTAAGGCCATAAATGACCTCAGTCATTTAACTCGCATTACAATATCATCATTTATACTGAGTATGTCAAGTGAGTTATGAGTTCTTCAGTTAAATAAAACTTCATCTAAGTAAAGGCTGACTAGAGGAAAGATTAAATCTGTCAGAAAGCTAGTTAATGTCTCAGGATCTGAAAGAAATCTTGGCATTGTGTGACATTAAATTTCGACAAGAATGCATTTTATTGCCCTAGCTACAGTATGTCTAAGGATATAGTCAGAAGAGACGTTACTGGTTTAAAAAAAATCAGTTTTGTCACACTTCATGTTCTCTTGTCCACCTGTGTCTTTATATTCCTCCAGGGAAACACCTCACCTCCATCAGAGACTCGCACTTGTATCTCACCAGCCAAGCCGCCATCCCCTCCACCGTCCAATACGTCTGTCACCTCCCCACCCACAACCCCGAGTCCCAGCCCCAGCCCAACTGGCTGCGGATCTGCAAAGACCATGTCAACCTCTGGAAGCTACGAGCAGCTGTCCTCCAACTCTGTGATCAATGGGAACAGTGGTGGTGGCAAAGCAGGAGCAGAGGCAGGGCGGAAGACAAGCCTCGCAGATGTGGAGGCACTTGTGCCCACTCATGACGAGCAGGGAAAAGCGATCCCTGAGTGGAAGAGGCAGGTGATGGTACGAAAGCTTCAGGTCAAGATGCAAGAGGAGGACGAGCACAAACGCAAGGTAGGGATGATATTTCAAGATTTGTCATGTGTTAGCTATCCCATTTGTGGTCCTGTAAATTTTAAATGCTCTGAAAACTTGGTTACACGGCTTCATTTTAAAATAATTAATGACACAAAAGGGGATAGCTGCTTGGCTTTGGATTTGAGTGTGGATTTTTGTGATTTTGAACAGAGGTTGTATGAATGTATTTTAGCATTCATGCATGACATAAGTGTTGCTCTTACGTTAAGACTTGTCACTCAAACAGTTAGTCGAGTGTGAAACATCCAATGGGAGTCAAGACTACACATTTACAGGTTCATTTAGCATTTATGCTTTCTTCTTGGCATGATGATGTTTTCAGCTTTTTTTGTAGTTTAGTTGCCATCACCTGCCATATACTTATCTTCAGAACAAATGCATTGGCCAGAGTTATTCACAAGGGTTTCAGCCCGCACAGTGGGCTTTCCTAAACAAGCGTTGTGTGTAAATACAATTATTTGGCTTTACAATCTATGAAATTTACCTCTCGGTATAGTCACTGCAGTGTGTGTGGTAATATGTGTATTTAGACATGGTATTAATAAGTAATTTATACTGTGCCAATCTGAACACTTGTTAGTCCCGCGTAACACAGAAGGACTCTATGCGATATGTGATTTGATTGATTAAATTTGATTTATTAGTAGTTTATTGCTTTATTCCTATACTCTTAAATGATCCAGCAGGTAGATAATTCTCTTTAATGTTGTTCAGTAATGCTGACATGTAGCTTTTTGTTTATTTCTTGAGATGCAGGGGCATCATTAAAACGTCTAACTGTATTTTAGTGAGATATTCAGTAATTGCATGAAATGACATTTGACTTAGAAAACTCTGAATGTAGTTATCAGTGTGTTGACTACTTATGTTTCTTTGGGCATCTCTATGCATGTTTCTTTTTTCATATTTATATTCTTGATAATAGCAACAGAGTCTTTGGAGTGCAGTGAATTGAACACTTGGCTACAATGCCCATCACAGCATTAACACACTTGACAGATGGATTCACAGTGTGGGCTGGTGTTTGATGATGGAGTTTTGCGGTTTCAAGGTGTTACATGCCGATTCAGTGGTGTGATGCCGAGCCCATTCACACTACAGGTCAACCAGTACTAATAACAATAACACTAATAAAAATACTAATAATAACTACAATTGCATAGCACTTTACTCTAAAAGTTGCAAAACAGAGCAAATAAAATGTATAAAAACCCTAATGCCATCCCATTTAAATGTTTTGTCTTGTTTTTTGCATGGAGATCATGATCTATTAAAGAGTAACTCCACACCACCACTTTTACTTTTACTTTGTTGCAACGACCTCTCTGGGTTGAAAGTTTCAACTCTGTTGCACCTCTAACCACACCCAGTGTGTTTTAGTATCACTGTTGGGTGTGGACTGAAGTGTGGTCTGTTGCACTGGTGACAGTATCCAATGGTGATGTAACATTGCACTACAGTGCAGTATTACATCATATCTGGGTTGCAGACAGAACATGCAGCAAGATGAAAAGCAGGATTCTCAGCCTTTGTGTAGTTACCCTTTAAACTAAACAAGCACATAAAAACTGATTCATAAAAATGGGAGTGAGAAACTGGGAAAAGGGGGATTAAGCATATCCATATTGGTATAATAAATATATAGTTTGCATATTAATTCAAAAAGGACAAAGCTTTTTGTTCTCGTTTACTCGAAACAAAAGTTTGATGCTTGTAATGAGGCAGTGCCATTGCACCACTAAATCCATGTAAAACCTGTGTGTCGAGAAGGATTTGCACTGAAGCGTGTGTTCACACAAGGAACTCCAAGCTGAAGGAATTCCCCCCCTCCTTCCTTTTTTTTCCTTTTCTTGTGGTCTCCTTTGACTTCTGATTTAGTTTGCGGCAAGTGGGCACTACCAGCCTCAGGAATGGCACTACTCCCACGTCCATAATGCCATTTTGGGCCCATTTGGGGAATTGATGACAGAGGATGACCTCAACCGCATTGAGAAGCAAATTGAGAACCTGCAGGTGATGCACAAGGTCTCAGAGGTTGAGAAGGAGCTGGAAGAACTGGAGCGGGAACTTCACCAGCTTCTACCAGTATCTGCTGCCCTCCATCAAGGGCATTTCTCAGTCAATCCAAAGCAGGTACATGGCCAAGCTGAAGATCTTCCAGGGTGGTGCAGCAAGATTTCTACTCTACTCAAGAGTATGGCCATTCTTCTTGCCACCCTGGGGGGAAAAGAGATAGACATTTTGGATCTTATATGTCCTGGATATTCTCAAGAAGAGACAAAGAATGTGAGTGCAGGTCAAGCTGATCCAGCAGGATCAGTTGGATTTATTGGACGGTCTCAATCCTTCTCAACAAGAGAGGATGTGGAGAAGGAGATAAAGCAGTGTGGAGTTTCAGTGAAGAACCTCAAGGCCAATTATGAAATTCAGAATCAACCGCAGTCTACAGATAACAAAGCAAATAGAGTGTACAAACGCAAGAGGTCACTCCCTGTGGTAAGTGAGTCTAGTTATCGTCCAGAGACTATTCGAGAGGATGATGTCCCTTATTCCTCTGCTGAAGTCCTTCAGTCCCACACAAATGGAGATTTACCTTCAGTGGAGGAATCACTCTTACCGCTTGTTGAAGAGCCAGTTATCATTGCATCTCATGTTCCTCAGACGTATGTGCCCACTGAAATAATGGCTCCAACCAACATTGAACAGTTCAACCAGGTTCTTTCTGCAGACCCCATTTTGAGAAATGATCAACTAACAAGAAGTTTGGAGGTGCAAACAGATCTAAGCTATGTCCAGGAATGCATTGAAATGAGGAAAGAAAGGATTGTCTTCCTGTTCCTTGAACACTGGCGGAAGTATACCATCTCTGAATCTTACCGGACTAAATATGCTGGCAGGAGAGGAAATCATTTAGATGTTGGCTGGGAGGATTACAACCAATTTAGTGCACAGATTGGTGAGGAGATGCAGAGTGAAGACGACAAACTTCTCCTTTTCATGAAATCAAAGCAGGTAGTAGGGAATCTGATTGGCCACTGGAGGACAATCATGAGCCAAGTGCCCACACGCCAGATTCGCAGGCTGAGCCGTGCCCAGATGATCTACTGGCCAGAGCACTTCTTGCCACACATCAGTGGGTCACCTGTGAGCTATGAAAGCCTAACCCTTGACCTCTTCATGCTTGGATACTTCCAACTGCTGGAAATGAACATGTCTCGCAGTGAGCGCAAATTCCGTCACCTCTTGTGCTATGAGATGTTTGATCGTCTTGGTAGCCATAAATGGGAGGTCATAAGGCAGTTTCACAAGGAGGTCATGGAGGAAATTGAGAGAGGAAAACGTGACTGGGCGGATGGTTTTGAAGACCTAAAGCTCAAGTATTTTGGAGACTCAGATGATGGAGGAGGGATGATGACGGCTTCTCTACGTTCCATGTCTCCTGACATGTCCACCCTACCAGTGCAGGAGTCACTCCCTCCCCCACCTTCTCATCCTCCACCTCCTCCACCACCTACCAACCCTGCTTCAGCACCTCCAAATGCTCAGTATACTCCACCTGCACAAACCCCACAATCAGATGTTTCTCTATCATCACCACCTCCTGCACCCCTGGATGGTGTAGCTGTCAATAGTCAGTGTGTGGAGCAGAGAACCCTGCAGGACTCAGCGGACAATGCTCAGGGGGACATAAAAGCCACTGAGCAGATGTCATCAAATGTGGCTAGAGTTTCTAATGGGACAGGTTCAGAGCAGGACAGTATGCAGAATTTGGCAACCGAAACTGTACAACACACTGATGCAACAGCAAAAGCTGAGACACTGCAGGACACAACAGAAAGCACAGGACCAGATCCAGTTAAGGATGTTCCACCTGTTACTGTTAAAATCATAGAGGAACCTCACGTTGATAAACCTCCACCCAGAGATGAACCTAATGAAGACTCAATTAAAGTCATCTATGAGCTCAAAGAGTTCAGCAATGAGGAGATCATCAGATACATTGACCGAAGCTTTGCTTTCTGGAAAGAAAAGGAAGCTGAGCTTTTTGATATCTAACAACTCTGTGGACTATGGGTTTATTTAAAGTATGATCCACATGCACAACCAGAGAAGAAATGCATGAAGATCATGATCAAGGGAACTAACCCGCACAGTGGAGATGAAACTAATCTGGTGTGTTAGCTTTTAGGCCATGTCACATAAGGGACTTAACTGCAGCAAGGCAAAGAGCATCCACTAAGCTGTGCTGACTTCACCACTTGCATATCCCTAAGTGGATGAAAAGAAAGCCTGTGATGTCAAAAGACGCATAAAATTGCTACAAGCCTTTTGAATTGTGTTGAACCAAGTGCTTTTTGAATCTATGATAGATTGCCATGGTACACTACTTCTAGGAAAACAAGTTTTTAAAGGATACGATTTGCCATAAAAGTTGTGTAGAGTGTTTGTTTAGATTGTCTTTGTACTGAAGGACATAATTGGTTAAACTCTACATACCTGGTTTATACTGAATACTTCAGATTGCATTTCATGTTGAGGTAGTTTCATTGATTCACCATCTCAAGAAGGCAAGGGATTCACTTCACTATTAAACTACAAAGAGTACCTGGTTAGACAGTTACTAGGAATACAATAGTGACAGTGAGGGCACAAAATGGTATTGTTTTAAGTACTCTTTTTTGCTTGAACTCAAAGGCAAAGAAACTAGGTCTTTAGTGGCTTTGCTCGAGTTTAAGGTTATTTTGTGGTTCTCAAAGGTTTTTTGTCTTTAAGTCTGTGACCTCATGATTTTGTTCATACAATGTGTGCCTTTCAGTATAGATTACAAAGATTAGTGGGTATGTTAAAGGTCTGGAGAAACAGTTCAGATTCTGTTTCCTTATCATGAGTAATGCAGAACTCCAAAATTGTAAATTTCTGTTAGCAAATTTAAATATTCACCTGACAAATAATCTAAATCTTTCATCAAATAAACCATCAAATTAAGTATTTGTATTTGTTCCATTAAGTTTTTGTAACTCTATTTATAATTTGAGTGTTTTTGAGAGATTTGCTCAAGCTTTCCATAATTAATTTGTGTTCCTTTATTATTTGGTTTCTACATTGCTGTTAGAAATAAAGTTTGTTGACATTTTTGTGATTATATGATTTTAGTTTTTGATTGATTTGATGATTGATTGATTTTAGTTTCCTACATAATTCTACATCACATGTTTAACTTAAACACATGAAAACAGATATCGGAATGGAGAAATGAATATACTTGATAAGACATTATTTGTTTCCATCATGGTAGAGGAACTAAATAATCACACTGATACACGTACCAATGAAAGAGCCACTGACAAACACTCGCTGTGAAGAACCACACTATTCTCATAGTGTTTTCTCCAGCATCAAGATTACCTTCAAATAACCCTCTTAGCACCACCCGCTGTCATGCTATTCATGGCTTACAGAAACCATAATGAGGTTACAGTGAATCTTTATCAACTCACAGCCCAAAAGGGAAGGCGGTCAGCTGGTAAACTTAAAGCTTTATATATATGTGTGTGTATATATATATATATATATATATATATATATATATATATATATATATATATATATAGGTTTGTATTCATGTAAAGTATGTGTGTCAGATTTGGTGAATATAAACAGCTCAGTAAAGAGTATGTGGTGATGCTCTTAGTATCAACAGTTACGTTATACAGTATTAGTCACGTACAGATCTATATTTGGCACCACTTTTATTCTGCCAAGCTTGTACACTGTACAGGGGCACATTTTGTATTTACAGTATTGGTTGCACACATTCATTTGACTGTGAAGTCTACACTTAATCCTGGTCATTAACATATAGCATAAACATACAGTATAACACAGCAAACAACTAAGAATGTCAAGTTCAAACTTTCCATTCATTAAATTGATTGTAGTTCTAAACCCAATTTAACAAAATGTGACCAGACTATACAAAGGTTTATGTATTCCTTGTCTTTATTAGTTAATATATGGAAATATTTTATTGCTAGATACCACACAGAGCTAAATGTAACAGGTAATGGCCCACTGTTTTTAAACCAGAGGTCTGCTCAGACATGAGTTCCCGCATCTTGAAGACTCAACCTGACTGCCAAATTCAAGACCCACTGCAACCCACCAGCACAAAAAACAAGGAGCTTATAACTGCCAAATACCTATTCCTCTATCATGTTTATTAGCAATAACACTATACAAATTGCCCCCAACTGTCACAACATGACATCTCATAATATTATAATAATAAAGCATCTGCCATGTTTGTTAGTTAATATCAAGGTCAACTTGTCTAATGCCAGATGAACGTGGCTGATAAACTCAGATCTTCTTACTCACATGAACCCGACAATTCATAGTCATGATCCAGAACAGTGTGGAGATACCTTTACATGTCATACAAGTTTTGTCTGAATCACTGGGTACTTTGAGAGGCTTACTTGTTCACAATTTTGTATTTCATCCATTGATGGTTGTAATGGATGCTTGCCAGCCTGATGCAATGTACTGGCTAAACTCTCTAGCTCACACTAGTTTTTTTAAAATGTGTGTTGATTAGTGCTTTAGTACATTATAATACTGTTTTTTGGATCTCTGCATCAACACTACATACTGTAATTATTTGTGTATGTTGCTTTCCTAATGTTCATATTACACAGCTGATATTGAATGATGTAATAAGCAAATTAAATGCTCTACATCCAGTAATACACAACAAAGTGCAAAATCAGTTACAATTCATAAGTTTATATAACATTATGACCTTTTGTTCCAAATCTGTTTTAAAATCTTATTTTACAATGTCAGGGAGAAATTTCTAATTCAGACACCTGAAAAATGAAGCATAAGCTTTGTTATGTAATCATTAGCGGTGGCTAATGCTGATGATACATGTAGCCTGTCCATTGGTTTGACTGCCTATAATGCAAATAAGCTGTGTTTAGGGAAGAGGCAGAGCTGAACAAACCCTTTTCACAAAATGTGACAAAAAATGCAGTAAGGGAAAAAAGCCAAGTCAGAATTAGTCTTTTAAAACATGGGCA
This sequence comes from Thunnus thynnus, assembly GCF_963924715.1. Lineage (NCBI taxonomy): Eukaryota > Metazoa > Chordata > Actinopteri > Scombriformes > Scombridae > Thunnus > Thunnus thynnus. Next base: position 12,643,965 of record NC_089522.1, on the reverse strand, counting down.
TATGTAATTCTTTAATCTTTAGTCACAAAACTTTAGGGTGCCATGGGTGCCATCCCTCAGGCCTATGTGACCTATTGTAAGGTAACAAACACAAGTAAATCTGTGACTTGTGGATGGACAGTAAGTGGTAATACAATCCACATTTAACCATGTGAATTAATTACCAGTGCACTTCAGATCACTTTCCATAGTAAATCTATCAGGTAATTTTTGTCTAGATTTTTTTTCTTGCTCTGTAATTCCCAGGGGAATCATTAAAATTTAATTACGAAGATAATCTTACCTGGATTCATGTTTGCCAGGGCAAGTGAAACGCTTTAGAAAGAGGAATTCAAAAGGATAATGTATCTTGTCAGGCAAAGATGAGAAATCCAAGATGGCTGCCCTCTTTCTTGCTCCCCGCTCCACCTCCAATTACAGCCTGAACGAGAGAAAAAGATCCAGTTACCGTATGTGTGCTGTCTGAAAGAACCTCCTGTTAAACAGTCCTGTCCATTTACTTACCATTACTTTACCTTATTTTAAACAAACAGGAGAAGAGTACCTATTGTGAGCTCTGTTTGTTGTTTTAAGTACATACATCAGTTTACGTAACATATATGATTTAAGCAATGTTTAGTCTCCTAAGTCTGCCATGAAGGCAATTTGTCTAAAATTTGACATTTGAGAATGTGTTTGAGCGGAAAGGATGGTCTAATGTTTCATTACAGTTTATTCTTCTCCATGCAAGTGCTTATCTGCCCTCTTTCACATGTAGAAATGCTTTATGTGACACTGCAGGTGTGAAACGCTTCAATAATTTTGTTTTGCACATTTGAAGTGTTTCTGGTATAATGCATAACAGTGGGACAGTTATGATATGTGTTATTTATGCATTACAGACAATGTTAAAACTTATTTTCAACATGGTCACAAGATGTTAAAAGACATACAACATAAAACTAAACAAAGAAAATCCTTAAATTCAAAATGACATTAGCACAATTTAAATAATAAACATCCACATTAAAACACCTAATTTGATGGCTGAAGTAATTGAACCTCTTGTTTTATAACACCTGGTAGTATAACAGAAGGCTGTTTCACAACACATCTCCAGTGTAACTTCTGGCTACATAATTTACTTATGGTACTGGAAATGAACGCACAGCAGCCCTGGTATTACTGGTATTACAGCCATGCTGAGTATGGACGTCTGTTATCTGTGAGCACAAGCGTTGAGGAGCACACCCACTGATAATATTGTACATATGATGCAGCTTCTGTTATTCTACCCTGAGCTGTGCTGGCAAGAGTCCGACCCATCTGAATTCATGGCTATCAACATGAAATAATGTTCGAGGGGATGCATTTAACCAATCCTTAATATTATTTTGCATAATCTTAAGTTTGTTCCTTAATTTAGTTGTCAAACCACTGAACCACACAGGCATTGCAATGAGCATCAGTTGGATCATGTTTAATTTGATTTTCATACATATTGTGATATTAATTACAACTGTAGCACGCAGCTATAACTGACATCATGTATTGAATGTTTCCCCATACAAATATACAGATGACTCCTCTAGACTGATAGGCTTGATGCTGATTGAACCTGTGGCCTTACAGGACACTGATCATTTCACTAACCATCAGTTCGTGATGGTGCACTACAGCTATAAAGACTGTGGTAAATGTTCTGTATTTCAAAAGCAGAGGAGGGTTACAGAGGCTACAGAGGTTTTCTTTGCCCCCACCAAAACGCTTTGTACAATGTTTGTTTGAAAGACAACTTAAATTTCACATTAAATTTATTGGAGGATAATCTGACAGGGAATGAGGTCATGCAAAGCAGGATAGGAGAGCTGGTATTACAATCCTTTACTGACTGGTGTGGACCCCCATCTCTCTCTGTCTCTCTCCTGACCCCTCTGCCCCTCCACAGGCTGAGGAGGAGGCAGCACGTCTGGCATCAATGCCGGCCTGGAGGAGAGACATGATGAAGAAAAAATTGGACGAAGAGAAGTGAGTAATAAAAGCTGTGTTCCTCTACATGTGTGTTTCAAATCTTATCTAGTATCATTATGTCCTGGGCCAGTAGGGGGAGATTGTGTTCATTGTGTCTGTGTGTGTTAGCATGCTCATGGGTGTCTCTTCACCAAGATACCCTTGCAAATAAGGATGTGAAAGAGCTCTTGGGGGGGGGGAAATCACCTTGCAGCAGGTGGCCTGAGTGGAACACTGTGTGTGTTTAGTTTTTGTTATAATTGTCCATAGTTCTGTTTATTTTTCTAAACTCAGTACATCTACTCTGGAGGCACTTTATTAGCTAGACTTTGCAGTTGAGCATGAATTTTCAAGGAAATTATTTAACAGGCTGAAAATAACCCAGAGATTTTAGTCTGCACTGACTGATTACCGTCATACAGTTCCTACTGATTTTTTTGGTGTCAGAGTCATAGAGCCTCATTCCAAGAGGAGAAATATGGAGGCTGTACATGATGCTGAAGTGAATGTCTGGAACAATCTGGAGATGCACACATTTTAATAATGGATAATTATCTTGATGGAGGCATATTTTTTCCACTGTTTTGCTTAACAAGTGCATCACAATACACGATGTCAGCTTTATTCCAGACAGAATGGATCCATGGACACAACAGGAAATGTATGTTGTTGGACGAGGTGGTTTTTAACTCTACAAGCATTCAGCTTTTCTGCTACTACAGACAATCTGTGACTCTGCAAATCATTGTTGTACTAATCCATTGAATTATCAATATATTTATACTTAAAGAATTCATGCAGATCTACCAAAATCTCTTATCAGTGACTGTAGACATAACGCTCCTTGTGATGTTAACTCGTTTACAGAGAACTAGTTTATGGAGCCACACATGTGACAGTCAGAAGCAGACTGATGTTTTGTAAACAGAAAGTTTAACCAGTAAAATGGACAGTGTCAGTGTGAAGTTGAGTAACCATGTTTGCAATGACATTTTGAAATCTAGTGTACGTGCAGCGGGGCTAAGTATTACATTGAATCGATAGTGTGGTTGTGATTATGGCTGAAGATGAAATTCATTAAGAGATGCAAAGTTGGCTGGCAGACAGGATGTTTCTTCTTGGTTTTTAATATTTACCTTAAAGAAGAGATGATACAGATACAGATTTGTTGTTACAAACTACAAAGTTTTCATCTGTCTTTACTTTATTTATTATTTCTGTTTTATTGATATATTTAAGAAATTTCTCTGCATTTTTCTGCTATAATATAATTGTTTTATGTTTGTAATGTCAGCCCACTTTTTGAGTTGGGAAGATTTATAATGGACAGTATGTGGTTTAATGCATGTGGTGTAATTTTATGAGATAACTGTTGTTGCTGTTTGAGATATTTACCATTTCTTTTTGTGTTTACACCCACCTGATGTGAAAGGGACCAGAAGAGGTAAGAAAAAATACTTTTCTTTATAATAATGCTCACATAACATCGAGCTTATTGTAAAATGTGATAATGTTGAAAAGACAAGCCTCAATGATTTCATAACAGAGATCAAGTCCTCCATCTAGTGGCCATAAATTGTCACATTTTGTCCCATGTTTACACAGTATATGAGGTTATGAAGATGAATGAGAACTGATACGGGGGAGACAACTTAAACAAATCTGTTTAAAGTGTTTACAGATTGTTTCCTTATCTGCAGTAACAACCAAAAACTAAACACTAGCTAAGCCTGTGTTAAAACTAGAAGGGAAAAAAGAAAAGAGCACTGAGGAAGCTTTTTACTAGTATCACTTGTACAAAGGAGGTCAAAACTCCAACATTATGTAGTCTAAAGAACAACTTTATTGAGTAAAGTTGTTCTTCTCAGATTTTTATAAGCCCTTTCTCTTCTCCATGCAGCTTGTAAGTAGGTGAAGTTGTGCCAGAAATGCCTATTTAGCATCACTTGTACTGGCAGAAAAAGTATTGCGGTTTTATTGTTGTTACATAACAGCTTATGTCAGTAAGTGTTGCCCCTTTCTGTTTTTCTGTTGTTTGCTTTGCTGACTGAAAATCTCTGTTATACAAATGTATAAACAGAAGAATAATTGTAGAAATCCTCGAAGACTTCGCCCTCAAAGATAAGCTAACATTAGCTATGCCAGGGCTCAATGCTAACGCCATAAACTAAACCCACAACACACCAGACCACCACCACCACACACGCACCTGTCATTTTGGGCCATAAATAACTTCTCCTGCGGACTGAACAGGTCGCATTTGTGGAGTAAAAACGTCACATACGCCATGAATGTTGTTGTTTACAGTGAAATAGCCGGAAACGATATGTCTAGACGCAGTGTTTTTAAAACATTAGGGTAGTTAGCAGGCCAAAGTGACTCTTCCTTGACACCTTGCAGCTGCGTACTTTAAAACTTTCAGTGTCGCGGTAATTTAATCCCACGTGGGCTCATCAGCCAATCAAATGATCACACCAGAGTGACGTAATGTCACGTTTTTCTTTCCTTTTTCCGTCAACGTGCTGTCCTCGGTGCTCAAATGAATGAAGATAAATACAGAACTATACTATATTGTGTACACCCCGGACCACCAGAAGAAAAAAAGTATATAAACGTAAATAAAAAAAACAAAAATGAATACGCACTTTTTCGGCTTTGGGCTAGACCCTCTAGTTATACTGAAGATACATTTTACAGTATACAATGATATTAAAGCAAAAGTGTGTTTTGTGTGGCCCTGCCCTGTTTCAACATGACAATGCCTGTGTGCACAAAGCCAGGTCCAAAAAGAAATGTTATTGTCATTTTGGTTTTGAAGAATTAGACTGGCCTGCACAGAGCCCTGACTTGATGAAGTGGGACACAAATTACCAGCCAGGGGCCATTTATTACCCAGTATCAGAGCTTGACTTCATTAATGCCTTCACAGAAGGGGTGGAGGCTGTTATGGCAGTGTATTAACACACATTGTTTTGAAATGAGATATTGGTTTCCACAAACTACTGGCCATGTAGTGTAATAATAGAGGAAAAAGCTCAATCCTACATGACTCATTAGACAATCCAACTAGAGTACTAACTGTAAACTCTTCATGTAAGTGTGTATCACTATATATTATATAAACCAATGTTGTTTGAGACTTTGGTGATTGAAAAGGCCTGTTAACACATTTTGTAAGTAAACTTTACATAAGTTTCCTATACAATTCTAATATATTTTTTGTTTTTGAACCTTTGTCCTCTATTCTTCATGAATGCATCTAGAAAAGCAGAAGAGCAGGCCAAACAGGCCAAAGAGAAGGAAGAGAAGACGGAGCAGGAGCGACTACGGACCATGGGCTACGACGAGACCAAGCTGGCCCCCTGGCAGCGACAAATCATCCTGAAGAAAGGGGATATAGCCAAACAGTGACCTGGGCCATCTCATCCCTCCTCCGCCCTGCAGCACTCCCCACCCTCACACCCCCCACCCCCAAGGCCTTCACTATACGCATCCCCCTGTCTGATCCTCCACTCTGCTCTGTACACTGGACAGTGGGGAAGATATTGTCTCTTCTAACCTCTGTCTCACTCTTCGGCCTCCTGAAACACAGGACCACACTACAGCTGCTGCTGTCCGCACAGGCTTTGAGGCTCAGCCTGCCTGAAGCACAGCAGTGTGACCCTCCACCTCCCATTGAAAGTCTCATGGACACAAACTCTTTTAGTCTTTTAGCGTTAACAATAGCCGTGACATGCACTGATTGTCCTCACTTAGACATTTGCTATAACTGCGTGTGTCCTTAACTACATTAAGGTTATTTTTAGTTATCTGGCTATTTGCTTTCCTGCAAATCATCAGAGGCTGTTTCACATAGAAGATTTACTCAAACAAACAGGTTTATGATAAATGGAGAGCGGCTATTTGTGAGCATCACTGCCATGGAGGACAAAGCCTGTCATTGGATTTATGTTTCCCTTTATTAGCCGCACTCACCATTATGTAATGAATGGAAAAGTAGCTCCGCAACAGTTGTGTCATCACAACTCAGCAAACGGCTTATTAAACCCTGAAGCAGCTAATGCATTCTGTACGTAGACTGTATCGCATCTTTATCATGTTATATACTTAGTCTTGAGATTTTTGTATCAAGCTCTTAGAAGCACTTTCTAAATGGCTTCATTTTACTGCCAGAGTTGTAATTCTTGTAAGAAACAAATCCTAACACTTTTCAAACTAATCTGTTTTCTTTAGATAAGCTTGTTGTCATTTCTCTGTGGATTTGGAATACTGATATATATCCTATTTTAATTAATGTAAAGATTATGTAGCTGTGCAAATTTTATTAATTATCACTGGAAAACAAAAACGCCGCAATGTTCGTAATTCATTTTTCTATATGTGACCTATGTGTTAAGCTATTGTGATCATGAATGTGAAATGTTGTGTGCATGTGTTGCATAATGTGTATCAAACATGTTGTGATGTATTATTAAGCACATTTGATCCAGGGCCCTGAATTTTCACAAAAGAAAAACACACTATTTGAATACGATCCTGCAAGGTTTCTATTTGAGCATGGCCTTTTTTTAAAAAAGCAGCATCTTACACCAGACATCTCATCTGCACACACTGAATAATGAGCGAGTAGAGAAAAGACATCAGTTTGTCCCGTGTCCTGTTCCAGACATTGTCCCCGTAAACCTGGAGGATAAATCTTTAATGGGCAGATCTACTTACTCTTTCTGCCAGAAACAGGTGTAACATCAGAAATGTACAAAAATTATCAGTAGATAATGCCAGCTGTGTTTCATCTGCAGCCACTAGTGTGAAGAGTCTAGTTTCATGTCTTTGGTCAAACATCTGATAACAAAAGAAGAACAAAACTTACACAATGTACTGTATAATTCACTCTAGACTTCAGGGGGATCATTTTTAGGTGACAGAATTGACACAAATGTCAGGTTGATTATTAAACAGCTTGTTTTATTCATAATTTCTCGGGTCTAAACAGCTCTTAGGATTCACACGTTTGTTGAGCGTTCAACAATTTCAGGCTGAATATGAAAATCTGTGTTGAATGTTTTTGGTAGAACTGAGAAGACGCATGTTAAATCTTAGCAGAGTAAGAATCTGTGCACTGACATTTAACAAGTAACTGGATCTCACAATCATGCTGGATGTCTATTTCTGAATGTGACACTTAGGTATTCCCACATAATGGAAAATATTCTACATGTTTACTACGTTTATGTTGGGTGTACATTTTTACAAATCAAGCGTACACGTCATGTGGTCATTAAAGACATGGTCCTAGTCAGGGGAATTATTTGGAAATATTCTAATTCACTTTCATCGGATGCCATATGATGTTGAAATTAAAAATGATGTAAACGTCATTGCCATTTGATTTTCTATATATATAAATATATATATATATATAAACTCTGTATATAGTGACCCTCTCCAAATTTTGTCATCTCATTGTTTCCATATTGCATTATATTACATGTCTCAGCCTTGCTTGAATAGAATGTTGGCTAATTCATGTATAATTATATTTTCAGACTGTTAAAAATGAAGAAAATAAATCTTTAATCACCAAACAATGTTCAGAGTGTGCTTGTGTTGACTTCAACAGAAACACGTGTACAATAAAATCCACTAGATATTGGTTTTGAAGTTTAAGGGTGTCCATATATACACTAAAAGTGGCTTTCAGTACATTAAAGTTTGTTTTTTGGCTTGTGCTGGTGTGAATATAATACTTCCCAAAAATCTAGAGCAGGTTAACAATATATACAATATCTCTGAGATTTTCATTTCCTACTCCAAACAGTACAAACAACAGTTATGCTTCTTCTCTTCATCATGACAGCACTCTGTGCTGTGTGCATTAATCAGTGACGAAGCTGTAATGCATCTCATTGATCACCAGAGAGCGCCAAAGAGTTAATTGTTGCATCAGTTGCAGGATGTCAACAAACATCAGAAAAAATAAATAGTTAGAATAGTTAGAAATGCGATGGAAGATAATGTAAATGGGAGCATTTTATCTGCGTTTATTTGCAACAGGACCATGAGGACAGATCAAACGTAAACTCTGTTTTACTCTAAAATGTTTTTAATGTATTTGATTTAAAACTGGCTGAGTTTTACGCAGCCATGTAGTAGTCCTGCATCACAGAAACTGCTGAGAAATACAAAAATTAAGCTGCTCTTTAGCGAAAACTTGCTGCGAGTCTCCATTTGCCTGAAACTAAACTGGCACTTATCGATGACTGATTGACGCTCACCTGTGGTGACGTCAGCGCTTAATGGGCGCGTGCAAACACAAGAGGAAGTGAGTAAGAAAGAAGAAATATGTGACAGAGGGGAGCGGAGGACTACAGCTGCTGGTGCTGCACCTCTCAAAGCCCCGGTGGACCGCAGCTCCCCCCACAGCCGCCGGACTCACCTGTGATATCATTTTATAGAAAGCTGCTGTGTTGTACGGTCACCTCACACAGGTAAGACAGCCGTTAAACTTGCTCACAGTCTCGGTGTTTGCTGAGCTGTGTCACCTCGCTGTTATGAACCATGGGAATGTGAGGCAGACATTTTTTTTCTCCCAACCTAATCCGTCTTTAAGGCAGCGCAGTAATTGGAGATTGAGACTTCGACTGGGAATGAAAATAGTCAAACAAGCTATTTATTTGTTTCAGTTTAAGTGTCATTATAGGACGTATTTTAAAACTTCAATGAAAGCTAATTCCTCACCGTCTGACATGTTAATACTGTCACTATAACATGTTTATTAGTGTCAGTTCATACAATTTGCACGGGGCCGGTTAAGAGTATTAATGCGTGTGAATTTGTTTACTTGTAGTTTGTGTGGCGCACAGATTTGCTGGAGCAGGTCTCCCCGTGTGCGCCTTTGTGTGGGCAAGTGCAGTGTAGGAGTATTGAGTCACGGGGTTGAGTGCCTTGATATTAGTTTGAGGAGTGACACAACTGGCTGCTCCGTCCAGGGGAATTGGATCACCGGTAAGGCTCAGTTTTCTGATTGGAAGGGAGCTGGGAGCCCCACTGTAGGTCAGTGGTGGTATTTGAGGGTCATGCAGACAAGAGACACTAATTACCCTGCTACTTCTGTCTCCTGGTTATTCATGTACATGTTATAATTTCGTCCACTCCTGTTCAGACTCCTCTAATGTTGTAGGTGCTGAAGAGGTCAGTGGACCGGGTCAAGGTGACGGCGGGAGGACGCCATGTCCCACATCCAGTCAGACAGCTCCACGGGCGACCAGACCCCTCTAATTCTGGAGAGCCAATTTTCCACAGAACTCCATATATCTGAGCCAGGCGATGACTGCTACCAGCCACAAAGCTCCCCCACACCCCAATCTGAAACATCCGTGCCCCAGGAGGATGTAGTAGACAAGGCGGCGGTGCCTCCGCAGGTGCTTTTGAGCACCCACAGCCCGGCGGCGCTGAAGGTTGGCACCCATCAGCTCATCCCCAAGAGTTTAGCTACAGCCAGCCGACCTAAAAACCGCCACCACACCACAGTGGTGACGTTCCCACTGGGACTGGAGAACTCCAGCAGTGGGACCCGGAGCCGTCACTCCACTCAGGGGCCAGATTTGACCTGGGAGGATTATGACAGTGATGGAGATGGCTTCGCTTTGAGGAGGAACCGCAGGAACAAGTCATACAGAGCAGCTGTGACCAGCCTGGACATTGAAGCCATAGCGATGGGACGAGGGGCTGCGTCCACACTGAAACCTGTCAAAGAGAACAGAGCACCCAGTCCTTGTCCGGCTCGCAGTCCTGGACGCAAGGTACATATCTTGAGGGGGTGGAGGTCAAAACACAGTATTGTACTCTGTCTGTTAACCATGAACTCAGGAATTTGATAGTTGACTAATTGAAAACACAGTAAAAAGAGATTTTTTATACCTGTTTTTATATCAGAAACAGCCATTTTCAAGCAACCAATTAATCGGGCTGAATACTATTGGATGATTATCATGTCATATTTCGAAACTGAAAGAAAAAGCTTTGAAAGGTTGAAACTCTACTATAATACTATTTTGTATTTGAGTTTTCCTTCTTCACACCTGCAGCTCTCTTTGTACAGTGTTTCTCCAACACATTTTCAAATTTGTCTCCGTTCTTTAGTGTATTGGTTTGTTTTCCAGGTTTGAAACCTTGTAAATGGTGATCTGAAAACTGATGTGCATATGTTGGGCAAGAGGTTTTGAAACATTGAAACTTGAGTTTTGAAAGGACAAATCTTTATTTTGAAACTTTGCCGCATGTTCATTAGCACTTGTATTACAGACTGAATTTTTTTCATGTTCTTTTTCAAAACATTATGCAAGTCTTCAATACTTAGTTTCAATCTTGAAAATCATTTTTTTTAAAAATTTGATGTCAAGCTTTGAAACACTGAGTTTCAGCCTTTCAATGCTTTTTTTCAGTTTCAAAATATGACATGATATTCATCCCATAGTATAAAAGTGTTGATTTATGTTCTTCAGATGAAAACAGAGCCTGGCTGATACATTTTTGTTCCTCTTATAGCCTTATAGGTCATATCCAGCATAGCCAATAGCGTTGGCTGTGACCTGTCAAATTCTCCTTTAGTCATAGGGATGATAGTATGTTTCCGCAACTGTTTCCTATCTTCCAGACCAGTGCCAGTGTTGAGGAAGTCCTCATAGGGGTTTTACCAGACTATATTTAAAAAATGTAACATTTAAAGATTGAAAAAAGAAGCAGTGTTGAAGAGAGAATAAGATATCAAGAGAAAAAGGGAGTATAATAAAAATGAAGTATCATCCAGTCAAATATGTTCCATAATGATAACTTAGGCTGTCGTGCTGTGTCTCCTCTAGCGAACCTTGGGGAGAAGGAGGAAACAGAACCACCGTGGATCCTTCAAAGATGGTATGTTCACTATGTGTCACTCGGTCCACTTCTCTAAATATGACCACAAGACTACAAACAATTGGAAAATAACAAAGACCTTTTTTTTTTATTGGATTGTGAAGGAATTATGTGTTGTAAAATAATGTTCACAGAAAACTGGAATTGATTTGTGGATGTCATAGTCCCTGTTTCGCCTATCTTTCCCTTGAGGCAGATCCTTGATCCCTTGATCCTTTGAGGCAACAGCAGAGGACCAAACAGGAAATCACTCGCTCTGAACACTTCCAGCATGTTGAATGTCACATTGTTGAGTCCTGAATATTGGATTTTGATGTCCTGTACCTTCAGTTACTGTCACTTCTCCAGTTTTGAGTGTTTTGAGTCCACTTATAGAGATGAAATCTCACTGGGGCAGCTGCTCAGAAGATGTCTAAAAAAACAGTATAAAGGTGCTAAAATTAATCTTGTTAACTGAAATTAACACTGACACTGACTGTTTTTGGTCCATGATGTATGTCATGGACCACAAACAGAAAAAAAACACCATAGAAAACATCATAATCTAAGTTCACTTGCAACATCTAAGACTGTGAGAAAACTGCTGAAAACTGACATTTCAATAACTTTATGGTCTCTGTATCATTCCAGTAATGAAACACTTCAAACAGAAACCTGCATTTAAATCTAACTCACTCCCACACATTAATTGTCAAAGTGGCTTGTTATTATGTTGAGTGATATCAGCTCTGCTACCACATGATACCTGTGATTTGCAGTGTACATTTATTAGTTTTTCCTCACTCCAGGGTCAGGAAATATTTTCTCACTGTGATGTAAAAATGTGTCTGAAGTGCAAAACTATATCACAAACTGAGACCACTGAATTGACACTGTCGGGATATTTTGTTGTTGTGGGTTCGATCCTCAGCTACGCCATGCCTCTACCAGGAGATCCGTGAGCGAGGGCTGCACTCCACCAACCAGGATGAGCTGCTGGATGATTTTGTGGTGGTGGAGCCTCCCGTTGAGGACCAGGGTATTGTTGTGAAGAGCTACCGACCAGCACAGCTGACCTGGAGCCAACTGCCACAGGTGAACCTCAAACTACACTGACATATAAAGTAGGAGCAAAATCCAGTGCAGTGCTAAGAGTTTGGCGAAGATGCTTGAATTAATAATCTAATTCAGTTAGTATTAAAGCAGACATACATGAAGTACATACATCTATTTCAGTCATCACTTTCTTTAAGAGAGACACTGACAGTCTGTTTGTAATCTGATAAAATATTGTTCCTTCTTTTGCTTTAACTGTGCTGAATTTTTCATTTTGTTTAAAATGGTGCAATATAAAAGCTTACAGTCGCTGCTGCATAAGCTCCCACACTCCATGACCCCTTGTGGGAATGCTGGCTAGGTTTGCTCTTGATGTCAGAACATCTACTGTGTGTGTATTAGAGGCTTCAGACATTGGCATTTTATTTTTACCATTTTTAAAACACACTCTATCTTAAATACGCATCAGAATGTGAGAGCTTTATTCTTTTTGTATCTCTAACAAAGGTGAAGGACACAGGTATCCTGACACTGATCACACCTCAAGAGAGAAAGAGACAGGAGGTAAGCATGTGTATCTGCTGGTGTGTGTGTGTGTGTGTGTGTGTGTGTGTGTGTGTGTGTGTGTGTGTGTGTGTGTGTGTAAGCAAATGTGCATCACTTCCAAGTGTGCCTACGGAAATGTCTTAGAGAGAGCTGAGTCAAACTCAACCTCAAACACTAACACTGCTGAACAATTGAGTTGGGAAATTTGCTTTCTTGCAAGATATTTGTAGGACAGCTCTCACGCAGCTCATGTTGCATTTTGAGTTAGGGGCATTGACAAGATCATGATCAAGATCAACAAAGAATGTGCAGTTTCAGAAAACTGAGCTTTTCTACAATTTAAAATAGCATTTTCTCCTTTGTGATGAAAACAAGTTCAGCAGTGTTGTTCAGTTTCAGTTACATCATCTTTGTCTTCCTGCCACTGAGGTGGAGAGAAAAACAGCCAACACACACAGTTACTGGAATAATAACAACCTGTAGCAGTAACCGTTAATAGTTTTCACCCAGTGATTTAGTATTGCAATTCCATAAACTTTGGGGACTCACAAGACAGTTTTTTAAAAATTATGGTCAAAATTGATGCAGCAGAGGTTGAGATATCTTGACTTTTAGTCTGCATTATAGTGTTTTCACATCTATAGTTTGTTTTCTTTGGTCCGAATCAGTGGATGAGTTTCTGCTTTGTTGCCTTTTCCCTTTGTTTTGTTTTGGTTTCACGCGGCAACATTTCAAGCAAACCAAAATGTATCAACAAAAGCCATGTGGGAGCTGTCACTTTATTCATTGGTCAGAAATCTCGTGGGGTTGGTGGGCGGAGAAAGGAGAGTTTGTTTTTCTTCCTGGGTAGCTATCCAAAATGGACCATTGGCAGGATTGGCATTTCTTCATAATTGGCCATACATCAAGCCAAAATACACAATGGCTTGGTATATAGCACATTTGAACGCACTTCAAGGCAACATCTAGAAAACAATGTGTTGCTTCATGTTATCTGCAGTCGGCTGAAGAGAGAAGGGAGCACATATTGAGCACATACCACGACGTAATGCATTATAGTATAACACAATGTGCAGCGAAGCTGACTACGGGAGCTGGTTTAATCCAAAAAATGCACAATGCTTCCTGCAGTTGGGTCAGATCTTGGACGGATCATGTTCACACCACAAATGAACCACACAAGAGTTTGTTTTAACTGGACCAAGACCACCTCTTCAACAAGGTCTCTGGCTGATTGTTTTGGTCTGCACTTGAGTGTGATTACTCTGTTCATACCTTCCCAAACAAACCCTACCGAGGGGGCAAACGCTCCAGGGTTCAATTCAACCAAACTAAACAAGGCAGATGTGAAAACGTCCATTAGTCAAGCTCCAAAAAAACTGGATCAAATATTTCCCATTGTGCAACTCAGTTGCATCTTTCATTGGACCCTCCCTGCCTCCTAAATTCCCACTTCTTTCAAACCCCACATCTCTGGTTTGTAACGCAGGCACGATTTTAAGCCCAAGCTGATGAGTAATTTTTTCAAGCTTTGCAAATCTTCCCCAGGGCCACAGAAAACATGCAGCTGTTTTTTACTAGTGCTCCTCATGACAAGTGAACTGAACTTAGTATGTAAAAACAATGGAGTGTCGCTTTAAAATATACTTTACAGTCATCTTGACTTTCATCCCACGCATGCCCACGTTGTCCGGCAACAAGTTTGAACAAATTCTTAGAGGTTTTGTCAAAAGACTTTCTAGGAAATGTAGGAACTCAGTGAGCAGAAACAAAGGTTGATATAACAGGTCTAGCTAATATGGGTATAACAGCAAAGCCACATTACATTTCATCACAAAATAACTCCTGGAAAGCACCTAGGCTCCCCAGATTGATAATATCTATATAGTTTATGACTATCTGATGGTGGATTTTCCCTTTAGTTATGCGTCTTGGTTAGCAGTCTCACAGCAGATGTTATGTCAATACCAAAGGTCCACCCTGTGTGCACTACAGCCCCTGAATAAAGCCACACCCTGCCTGTGTAATCAAGCTCAGTCTGTCTGCTGCACATGTGCTTGTCTCACACTTTTGTACCTTAAGTCTCCTCATGGGTCTAAAGGTTCTCTAGTTATAGTCCCTAAGCAGCTTGATCCAGATCTGCAGCTATCTGTAGCAGCATTAATGCTACTTTTTAGGGATATGAAAGCATCTGGGTGAAGTTTGGCGCTACCTAAGAAGAAATACTGTTTTACTACTGGGCATGCTGTAATATCAAGAAGACTTTTGGAGCGAAAAAGTTGCCCAAGATTAGCTAAGTGTACCAGGTTCACCACCACATCAGGCAGACTATTAACTATTCTCTAGTGAAAATTAGAAATATCAATGTTGGTTTGAGATTTTCAGGAAGTAGTGTTATTGATTTAATTCAGCTAATGCCTTTTAGTCCTTTCTGACCTATTAGTCGTGGTGGAAGGTGTGCCATCACCATCTGATAGCTCACCTACTGTAAGATCCCGACCACAAACAGCAGCGGATAATTCAACCCTTTTAATACAGTAAAAACTACCTTGAACACTACTACAAATCAGTAATGTCTGATGTGTTGCTGTTTGGACTTCCTTTTGTTGTCTGCTGGCATATATTTTTCTCATAGTCATGGATAATTGGCAATCCATTGCTTTGTTTACTTTCACAAAGTGAAAAGCAGCAGAACACACAGCTCCAAATCTTGAACACTGTATCGGGTGCACAGTTGTAATAAGGATCAAAACAAACAGAACACCATCACTCACAGCTCAGTTGTCATCTTATTTATTGTAGGCAAAAATGAATGAGTTTCAGCAGCGTCAATGTCGACGTTGATACTTACACAAAGGCCATTTTATTAAAAATGAATTCTGGGAAATGTAAGAAATCACTAAATTGAACAGAACAGGGAAAAGCATGTAGAAGAAAAGCCATCCAAAACAAATAAATTACAAACCCTCATCAAAAAAACGTCTTTAAAATACATTGAACATCAGACTATGAAGATTCTAAGAAAGAGAATCACATTTTTTCCTTTTTAGGAGTTAAAGCTAAAATTCAAGTATGTCTTGCAAATGTATATTTGTTTGGATATGTGTGGTCATTTGACAGGCCATCTTTGAAATCATCACCTCGGAGCATTCGTACCTGCACAGCCTGGGCATCCTGGTGCGTCACTTCCAGAGCAATGAAGCGCTGAGGAAAACGATGACGGTCACAGAGCACCATCACCTCTTCTCCAACATCTCTGTCATTCACCAAGTCAGCAAACGGTAGGTTCAACAATCTCATAGTCTTACTTCTGTGTACATGTGTGTGAGAGGGCAATGGAAAATGTAGTTCAGGAGGAAAAAGAATCTGAAGATGCTATCAGTGTGTGAAGCAGTGTGATGACTGTTTATCTGCACATCTATTGTACTTTTTAGATTTTGCACATTGTGTTTTGCTTTGTTTTTGTCATACAGTTATATTTATTCCCACTGAGATGTGGTTTCAAGTGGAAAGTGGTTTGATTTAAAGTTTGAAGGAGAGTATTTGCTCTCGGCATGTCTTTAGTATCCTGTAGACTCCATCAACATGTTAAAACACGCTAGCCAAACTGGTTCTGCTGCCTAGCTGCTTTGAGTGGTATTCCCAAGCTTTAAGATGATAATGTGCTTAAGAGCAGCCTGTATTGCTCTCTGCATCGCCGTTCACTTCAAGAAAACTTGAATGAAAATAGATTTAGCAAGATAAGAATCTTCCTTCTCGCTTTTGATCTTCTTGTTTGCAAAAAATAGGATCTGTGAAATTAGAAGACAGAAGTCAGTAGCTGCTGTATGACATGTTTTGTCTGTTTTGCAGTATCTGTGTGTGAATGTGAGTCCTGTCGTTGCTTCCTGGGTTGGGCTGTTGTTGGTGTCATTTTACTCTTTTTTGTTAAAAAGGCACTCTGCGAGGGTGTGGCTGAGAGTCATTTATCATTTGTTTGTAATGCTAATAATGTAAAGCATTTACAAGACTTTGGTTGAAGTGATTATCTGGATCTTTTAGCAATGAAATAAAGGTTTAATTTAGCATTTTTTAGTATATTGTGAGTGTGAGAAATCGTTTTCTGGATTGTTCTGAGACTGAAGTTCAAATTTTTGAGTTAAATGAAAAAAGAGAGTAACAAGCTCAAAACTTGTGTCTTTCAAACTGTGACACACTGATGTGTCATGATTAAAAACCTAAATTCCCATGATAACAATGTGTTGTAACAAAGTTTCTAGTTCATATTAGATTGCTGTAACAGACTCCGTTTTACTAATTACATAAAAAGACTGAAAATGTATCTGTAAATTCCTGTCCTTACCACATCTAATATCCTGAAATTAAAAAGCTAGAGGCAGTAACATTCAGCAACTATCATGTCCTCACACAGCTGTGTGTGTATCCTGCTCAGGTAATTGGTCTGTGGGAGGAAAAACACAGTCCTTCCCCTTCATTACTAACCTTCCCCTCTCTCTCCACTATATATTTCAGGTTTTTTGAGGACCTTGAACGTCGTCACTATGACAACCCAGTGATACGGGACATTAGCGATATCGTTCAGAAACACGCTGCCCACCACTTTGAGCCCTACATTGTCTACTGCTCGAATGAGACCTTCCAGCAGAGGACGCTGCAGAAGCTGCTGTGAGTCACAGAACAAACAGCAACATGTTGTTGACTTCCTGCAGTAAAAGTCAGGATGAGCTAAACTTTCCTCTTTCTTTCCGTCTAATAGGACAAGTAATACAGCGTTCAAAGAGACCCTGAAGCAAATTGAAGGGAGCAGTGAATGCGGAGGCCTCCCCATGATCTCTTTTCTCATCCTTCCCATGCAGCGAGTCACCAGACTGCCGCTGCTGCTGGATGTCAGTTGAACTTTTACCTCCCAATGCGAACAGCTCTCAAATTCAAAAGTGAAACGATGCCTAGTCACAACAGCTTTTGGCAGGTGTACGCTTTGAGAATCAGGAACTTTTCTAAATAACTACATTTGCTCTGTCATTCAAGGGTTTTTTTGAGTTGATTGTTAGACACAGAAGTTGTGAATACATATTTATCAAGAGATTGATTAAAAATATTATTATACTATATAGACACCACACTTTGTTGGTTTGTGGCCAGCAAGTTGAGAGCCACGTTATCAATATTCCTCAAGTGGAGTTATTAGTTATTCCATTAAGGTCACTCTTTGCCTGTAACTCCAGTTTAAATATGTATTTGTCACATCTCACAATATCTCAGTCTGTAAAGTATTTTAGTATTTATATAACTATTTCATTTCTTATTTATAAAAGTGTAAACCCACATAATCAAAAAATTAATTTACACTAATGTAAAAGTAAACAAATGAATAAGAACCATAAGTATATACACACGACTGTAACTATGCATGTACTGTATATACAGCTGCACAAAAAATAATAATCAATTAGTTATTCATAGTTTAGGAACTCCAAATTCAGTAGGTTGTCTTGTCTACAGGAATAAACAACCTAAAAGAATTTAATACCTTTGTTTTCTCCTCACAGACAATCTGTCAGAAAACTCCAGACAAGACAGCGGAGTACTTTGCTGCAGTTTGGGCACTGCACGCCATCAGCAAGGTAGAAATGCTCAGAAAACTCAGCTGTGTGCTGAATCTCTAACTCTTTATCCCCACATGTCAAGGTTTTGATTATAATTATTGTGATTTTATTTCAACAGTTGGTCACTAGCTGCAATGATGGAGCGAGGCGGATGGAAAGGACAGAGCAGATGTATACCATCCAGAAACAAATGGATTT
Organism: Thunnus thynnus; assembly: GCF_963924715.1. Taxonomy (NCBI): domain Eukaryota; kingdom Metazoa; phylum Chordata; class Actinopteri; order Scombriformes; family Scombridae; genus Thunnus; species Thunnus thynnus. Next base: position 12,625,678 of record NC_089522.1, on the reverse strand, counting down.
TGGTAAAATCAAGGTAAGAGCGGACCACAAACACCTTCATGCAGTTCACAAGATTTTACATTCATATTAGGTAAAGTGTTGGCTTAGATGTGGATAAAAACAGCAAAGAATATAATGCAACAAGACTGATTTCCTTCGTGTAGTAGTAAAAACATCCAGTTTGCTAACCTGGAGTGACGACTCTTGTGTCCTCACAGCCGTTTCCATTGGTGTCATCATCGCGTTGGCTGAAGAAGCACGGTGAACTGGCAATCTACACCGAAGAGCTCAGCATCTGGAGAGCTTTCAGCCACAGGAGCTACTACCTGTTTCTCTTCAATGACGTACTGATCATCACCAAGAAGAAGAGGTCAGTGGGAGCTTTTTTTCAATATTATTAACTGAAAGTCTAAAATAATATTACTGAATAACACTAAAAATGATTAAATAGGCTTTTAGAAAGTCATATGCTAAGATTTTATTCAAATTTGAGTATTTGCAAACTAGTTATGCAATGCCACAAAAACCCCATAATGAACTAAAAAAAGTGAGCCGATGAAACTGGTTTAAACCCTAAAAAAAAGCTCACATTAGTCTCCCATATTATCAGGGGACATACTGTACCTGACTGATTTTCATTTTGATTCACAAAAATATAGACAAACTGTCAAGTTAATCGAGTCGAGTTGCATTATGGGTAATGTAGGCAACAGGTTTTGACAAGGAAGAAGAATGCATGGAATAAAAAAATCTCTGGTTCTGTGCATTGATTTTGACACTTTTTTTTTTTTTTTACTGTCTCTTCTGAGTCCAACAGTGTTATAGGAGTGCAATGCTAAACTGATGACTCTTGACTCTTTTAAAGCTTCTTTCACGTACCAAATTACTTTTTAGAATCAAAATGAACCTAGCTACATTAGACGAACGTTTGAACCAGTTTATCGAGCATTTTGTGAGCTTTGTGGTTATTTCCTGGTGACTCCTGTGGACACTGAGCAGGTCCAGCTGTTACAGAAACAGAGAGGAGAGGAAGGGGACCGAGGAGGGAGAGAGCATGGATGTGGTGCATGCATACTTGGGATTCTTCAATCTTGCGTTCATGTGCATGTCAGCTCCACAGACTTTCTGTTTTGAGTTAGGGAGAAACCAAACAATGTCAGCTCAGAGGAGGAAGTCGCCCACAACACTGAAGTCATTTTCAGGGTTGTAAAGTCGACACTGTGACCCAGTCCTCAGGTGATCTAGGAAATCCTATTAGCAGATACTCAAGGAATGTGCTTTGAATGTGTTGTGTGTATGTGTGTGTTAACAGTACACAGTAAAATTGTAGCAGAGGTTAGCTACACTATAATGTGCAAAACATGGTCACTAAAAATCACAACATTTCTGTGAATGTTGCTGCATGTTGAGACCAGAGGACACGATCTGTCTGTCAGATAAAAAATATACTTCACATTGAAGCATAAGTGAAAAATGTGTTGTTTCTGGCCAGTGAGGAGAGCTTTGTGGTGATGGACTACGCCACTCTGGAGAATGTGGAGGTGGAGGTTGCGGACGATGCAGAGGGACGGATGTCTCCACCTGCCAAGAACAGCTCCAGCCATCTGTCCTTTAGACTGCTGATGAGCAGGAACAGTGAGGGGAGACCGGAGCAGACCTGCCTGGTGGCAGAGTCCAGGTACTGCTGTACTTCAGAAGATAAGATGTTATCCAAAGTCAGAATTTACATCTGAAAACACTGCATTAAGTACTACACAGTGACCAAGGATGGACATTTATAATAATTACTGTAGCTGAAAATCTGATTTGAAATTATTTGTCACATATATAAATGCAAAGACAGTCTTGCTACCACTGAATGTTGATGGCTTTGGTTAATGTAGCCTTTTAGAAACGTGGTCCTGTTTTGTTTTAAAGACCCTCCACTCAAAAATATGTTTTTCTTCTTGTTCCTACAGTTGGATGTTTGAGTTTCACTGTGCCAAATGATGTGTGTGCAGACTTTTTTACTTTCACTTTTTTTTTGTTTTTACTTTCATCTGCTGAAAGTGGAAAGTTTTATTGTGCTCATTGAAAATCAGATTTTAAGGGGGCGTATCTACGAGCTGACTTTGAAGCCAATCGGTGTCCAATATTCAACTCACACAAGTGTGATGAGGAAACTTGAAGCCTCCAGTGCACAAACACTGAGAATGGACTTTATACTGAAGTAGGAGACATCTTGTGTCCAGCAGTTAAAAATGAAATGAAATATATTTACAGTTTTATAGATAATGGAATTTTTAATGAAGGAGAACGAGAGGAATTTTAAGGATTTTAGTGTGTTAATTATACTTTTTTTTCTGGAAAAAACATATGGGACACATTATGTTCCAAGCAGAGTATTTTGTATGTCTTAATACATGTCTGGAGGGAATCTTTAATCAAAGTCACATTCACAAGTATGAACTGGAAACCAAATGTTTTGTGTCTGGCTCCCTCTGCTGACAGAAGTCTGAACACCCACCTGAAATACTCCCATGAAGTTTGTTCATAAAAAACTGACATTTTGTGTGTATTACCACATGTAGAGTAGATGACACTGGGTTTGGAGTTTAATTGTGCTCTTTTGTCTCCGTTGCCAAGGGTGGACCGAGCTCGTTGGATAGTTGCTCTCACAGAGCACAAGCAGGCCGGAGTCTTCACTTGTAAAGATGGTAAGTCATAGAGCTTTATTTACCAAGGGTGCAAGTGTTTGAAATGCACTTTGAGTTTACTTTGAGTTTGAATGTTCAGTGTGTACATGTATTCTTTCAAAGTTAGTTCTGTTACCTTTCATTTATAAATTACTCATTTGTCATGGAAGGCTTTAAGCAGTTGGGCAATTCAGTTTGCTGCACAGAAAACAGATGGTTTGCATTTATTTTCCATTTCAGTCTGCAACTATTTAAAGCTGGAGTGGACTTTTGTCTCCCCCTTATAAATTCAGTTCAATAAACCAGTTCTTTTTAAACGTTTTATGTAGTGTTTAAACATAATTTATGTATTAAACAATTTCTTATAAACAATTTATTAAACAATGTGAAAAGGCTATGCCTAACTAGAAGACCCTTTGAGCTACTGATGTAAGACAGTGACCCTTAGCACTTTTATCAAAATCTAAATTAACCCAGCTGATAAGTTAAAATAAACAGACATCTTTTATGTTTGGGGTCAAATTGACCCCAGCAATTTAAACCTACAAGGTACCCTTGTGTAAAAGAGAGGAAAAAAATTACGCACAATTCTGTATTCCCTCTCTATCAATTCAATGTTCAATTCAAAGCTTTATTTACTTATGAACTGGACATAAGTCCATTTTTATTTCAATTTGTTATAATTATTTTTTGATTATGATGACTCATATGTGTAGCTCCCTCTGCCGGGATGAACTTGTTGTGTCAGTTGTGGATGTCTATAATTAAGTCCACCTGTTGTGGATTGTGTCGATTGCCAGTATGCACGCTGAGGAAGGGCGCCTGGCCAGAAACGTCTGTGTGGCATTTCAAATCAAAATCAGTTTACTAGGTGTGCTGTCCTAATTCCCTTTTTTATTCAATTTTAATACTTTAAGGATTCAGCACCCGGCTTTTTTGATTGTGAGTTGAGCACGTTGTACTATATATTCTTTATTTACACGAGAAATATGAATTTACATTGCCAAAGCAAGTGTGAAATAAAAACACAAAGAATTGTGATTTTGCTCTATTAATTTTTTTTTTTTTTTTAATGCAACTGCAGTTGCATCAATCTGCCTTTGGTGGCGCTGTCTGACCGCTCTTTATGGGGCGTTTAGGAGCACTGCTATAGCGTCTGAATCCAGATTACTGAAAGAAAAGAACAGAAACACAGTTAATATGACAAAAACAATTAAAATGACACCACAAACGTCGATTATCTATATACATGTGTGTTGTGTTAGTGATCTGTGATAATAGGCATCACTGTCTTGAGGTAATTTAGGTAATTTTACTCTCACTGAGAGAAAGCTACTACACTGAACACCAAACTCAGTGATAATTTTCAATACATTGGCAACAAACATTCATTATTCGTATAATATGACTGAACACATCCACTCAGTTTGATCATTACAGTCTATTCAGTCTAATGAGAGATTTGGCTACTCTGCGATTAAGCAAAATAGCTTCACTTCGACTTTTACAACCAGTTTGCATTTATTTTCCATTGTTACAGGTCATGTAAGCACCATTTCTTCTGTTAACGGCATACTGTATTTAAAACGAAACCATTACACATACAGCACTCACGGTGACTGTCTGTGCTATTGTTAAGAGTGAGTGTATCTATTATTAATATTTGATATTGTCAAAGGGCGTGCCTTCCCAGTTCCTTTACACACCCCAGTAAGTAATATCATGTGTTCTAGATATCCAGTAGTGGGAACACAATGTGTTTTTACAATACAAACACGGACACAACACATTTTTCTGTATTTCATTTTGAAAGAACTAAGAACTAGTTTTATGAGCCATATTGCATTATGGGAATGTGTGTCAGGTCTGCCACAGTACGAGGCCACCAAAGCCTACATGCCAAAGGAACCAGATGAGCTGGGGCTGCAACAGGCTGAGCTTGTCATCGTCCTGCGTCAAGAAGAGGGTGAGGCCGTTTGTCTCCATTGTTACCTGTAATACAACGTCAAATCCAGAACCTCTTATCAGTTCTCCTTGAACTAAAACTTTCTGCTCTTCCTAGCCTGGTGCTTTGGGGAGAGGATGCGAGACGGAGAGAGGGGCTGGTTTCCTGCCAGCTGTGCCACAGAGATCACCAACCCCACTGCCATGGAGAACAACATGCAGCGCATGAAGCGTCTGCGTAAGGAGACAAACGTATGAGTGATTCTGAACAACCAAACTATCTGGTCCACAGGAGGTGGACAACATAGTGTTCAGTGTCTAAGACTGCGTCACTGATGAATCATAAACTGAACACAGGAACTGCATTAATTACAATAACAGTGGCCCACAAGTCCATTACCAACAGACTGAAAGACTTCACACGATGTTAAAAGCCTCAAAGACGGCCATTATTGGCGTCTTGGTGCCCCAGTGGTCCGAGATGGATGCCATGTAACCTGGAAGTTCCTAGTTTGAATACAGCTAGGGTCCATGTTTCATGTTGCTCTCTGTCAGACTGTCTAAAAATTTTTTTAAAAACAGCAATTAGTTTGAATTACTACTGTAGGCTTTTTACTCAACATGTACAGCACTACCCTGTAATTTCCTTGTTGGTGTAAATGTAAATTTAAACTTACTGGCTGTAGTAAATAATGAACCTGAGCTTTAGCTGTTGATTTTATTTAAAATCTAGGAGCTATAAAATGTACTTCTATTGCCTAAATACATTTAACTTTGAATGGTTGCATGCAGAAGAGTGTTAAGTGTTTCCTACACTTTAAGTCCCGTCACTTCACCTCAAGATGAGGAACTTGAATCTAAATGTTGGTTACACATCTTGTTCTATAAAGTTAATTTCAATTAAAGATATTGTGTAAGGTTTGATGTTCTTGTGTAAAAAAAAAAAACAAAAAAAACAGAATTATCAAGTTTTGGTTACAAATATTTTAAATGTAGTTTGGTGTACTGTGGCATCATTGGATTATGTTGAATAACTTACTGCAATAATTCCTGCAACATATGAATATCTGAAATGAACAAACAGTCTGATGGTTTGTGTCATTGTTTTAGAATCCATTTACTAGAAGAAAATAAAGCCAACACTGAAGACCATTTTCCTGGTTTCTGGACTTTTATTTGAGCTTGCATTCTGTTAAAATGTTTTGAATACATAAAAAGTTATTTAAAAATGTCAAACTGACCAGATATCAAATTTCCATTTTTTCTTTAAAAACCATTTGGTGTAAAAACTTAGGACAGATTTAGAAAAACATTTGCAGTTTCCCCAAAACGTTTGTAGCTGTCACATAAAAATAAGGAGAAAAAAAAACAACAGGTCTGCATAGATTCTGCAGGCAATCGGTGGTAATCTGGTCAAATGCATGGTGCAAGCTTGTGACGATCGTCAAGTCAAATCTTTATTGCTCAGATCTTGTTTGATGTTTCTTCTTGTTGACAAAAAAACTGTAAAAAAAGAAAAGCAGCAAATTAGTCTACTGTTCATCTGTATGCTGTATTTTCACTGAACATTTTCAACCATCTGGGTTTAGTCATGTAGAGCGCTGCAAGATAAACAGTTGGCTAAAAATGTGCATCATCACCAGATAGCAGAAAAATAATCCAAACCCCGAAGCTGCTGTTCATATGGAAGTGAGACAATAGCCAGAGGGCTCTATGGTGCCAGACAGTTTACTTTATCAAATCCACTGCATTACCTCATGCTTTGGATCACTATGAGGCTATAGACTCACCCGGACGATGGTAAAAGATGGTAGGTGCCGGTGGGCAGGTTGTTTCCTACTCAGCCCCACCCTGCTGGGCCTCGGGAGCGGACGTTTTCTCTGCAGATGGGTCACCTCCTGTCTTGGCCTCCTTGTTTTCCGGGCCGGGTTTGCCACCAGTCTGTGGGCGTCTGCGGCGGTAGTTGAAGTTACGGCGGTAGCGCCGCTGGCGGGGCTGTTGGTTCTGACCACCTTCGCCGCCCTGATTCTCCTTGTCCTCCTCACCGTCCCGCACCGGTCTGGGACGGGGTGGACCCCTGGAGTGAACAAGCAAAAAGCTGTAAGCAAACATGAAGTATACAGTAACTAAGAACTGGAGATGTCATGCAAAGAATCCACTGAAACAAGATGCGGTTTAAAAGTCACAAGACAACTGCTACTAAAAAAAAAAAAAAAAATTTGGATGCACAGCTGCAATTTGAGTTTAGGCTGCAATAAAGGGAGAGTTTCTCTGCCAAAACAGGTGGCATTTATTGCTATTCAAAGGTTCATTTTTAAAGAGGCAAATTGGTGGACTTTGAGCTTGGACAGCCCAGCAGTTTACTCTCCCATTTTTGCAGCCCTGCGTCAATGAAGCCAACATGCAAACCTTGGTCTGAACCTTGGTCGGAAGCCTCTGTAGTAGTTCTGCCTCACTGGTTTGTTGCCCTGGTCTGGACCTCCCTGGCTCTCGTCACCCTCACCTCCCTAAAAACAAATAGATCAAACAACTACTGACACACAACTTTTTCCAGACAGCACACAGACAAACAAACATTACAACATTTGTCATGTAGTATAGAGCTTAATGTTGAAGCTGATATAAGCATCAGGTGCTCTGCACACCTGAGTTTAGGGGCCTATTTGAGTCAATTTGAAAGATATATTGGCAAGACCCCCGATACACCAAGAATTATTGTTCACAACCACGTGAGTCTTGAAAAGGAGAGGGTTTCCAGTTGCGTATGACATATTAACGCTCCAAACTTTGTCATAGGACGCCTGGGTGCCTGCTTCAGGATTGAAGCCCTGTGACGGCGTACCTCAGTCATCTCTCCGCGTGGTGCGTTGGTGTACGGGGGCCGGCGGCCGTAGCGTCTACGTACAAAGTATGGCGGGTAGCGCCGTCTGCCAGGGTAAGCGGGCCTGCGCTGCTGTTGCTGCGAGTCTCCTTCAGGGGCGCTCTCTCCCCCGTCTCGGCTGCCTTTGTCACGACCTCCGTTGCCTGGCTCACCCTCTCCGTCACTCTGGTAGTTCTCTGGATAGTCTCCACCACGGGGAGGGCCCCTCCTTCGGGGGTAGCGCCGATAGCGGTTTCTGTCAGCGGCGTACTTACTTCCCTGGACTGCAACACCTCCTGGGCCAGTGACATTTGCTGCCTCTGCTCCCTGTAGATTTTTTTAAATGTAATAAATTAAAAGAGGCAATGATCCAAATTAATAATTAATAGTATTTTTTTTTAGAAACTACAAACTACATTTAGAACTCTGAATTTAATCGCAAAACTGACTACATTAACAACCACCTTACCTTCTCTCCCTCAACTACATCAAACTCCACAGTTTCTCCATCTCCAACACTGCGAAGGTATTTCCTCGGGTTGTTCTTTTTGATGGCTGTCTGAAATTATGAATAATTCAGATGTGAGATTTTACATTCATTATTTAAAATGAAATAAATAAGAAAATAACACTTCTTACAACTTACCTGGTGTACAAAAACGTCCTCTTTTGTATCATTCCTAAAAAAAAAGGAAGAAAACAACTTAGTTACATCTAGTTAACAGTATCCTATTGAGCTACAACATTGCATCCGTGGACAGATTGCAACTAAACCAGCGAGTGTAAGGATTAATTAAGTACTGCATGTAACAACAGCATGGAGACCAGTAGACAAATCGTCTGGTTAGCATCGTAAGCAAATCAAAGCCATAATAGGATTGAGAATGTTTCTGCACACACAGATGATTTCAGGGTCTTTGGGAAACTGGGATGGGGGTGGGGTCCACTTACCTATTGATAAAACCATATCCATTCCTGACGTTGAACCATTTGACTGTACCCAAGACTTTTGTTGCTGCAATGAGATACAATATGAAATTATTAACAAAGTGTCATTTCCTTACACTGTTAGGACAACACATGGGGCTTATAAATGACAAGATTATAACTAACCTTGCCACGCTACACGAGGCCTGAGAAACCGTAAAGGAATCAAATAACGACAGATGATGAAAAACTAACCAGGGCTACAGATAATGTGGAAGTTATATTTAACTCCCAACTGTCACTCTTTTTATAGATCCTGATGCTTAGGGGTGCCTTGTGCCAGCTGCACTTGGTGTGAGGCATAAGCCCAGAGTATTATGAGCCAGTAATGACCACACGACTTCTCATGTAGCGCTAAGGGCTTCTTGATAGCCACGTTACCCGTGTCTATGTCGTACGGGGCGGCTGTGATGATAACTCAGGCTGTGTTCCCTGTTCATATTTCAGAGTTGAACATCTACAGACCTACTGCCCCACTTCAAGCCGCGCTGCTCAAACACTCAGCGCTCCCCACGTGGTGGTGTCGCGCCCGGAAACGGTAGCAGGCATCGAGCCCAGCTGGTTTGTTAGCATTGCTACCTGGGTCTCAACCATGTGGTTGGATTGGAGCCAGTAAGCGGAAACTATCGTAGGACATCAGATAGCATCTATTGTGACTAAAGGTTACGTAAGACTGAATACAAACAGATCAATGTCGTTCTTGTTTTCGGTTAGAAAACTACTAAATGGCGAATGAAGCCAGTGGAATTATACGGCGGACATTTTGGGTGGCCCCTTCAGCCATGTAAATAGCTAATGTTAGCTGGCTAGGCTAACGGCCATGCTAACGACACGCTCAGCTAACATAGGCCACAATGGTAGCTAATATATTAGAGCAAAATTTGACAAGCGTTGAGAGTTGTGTTCTGGTGTATTTCTGGAGTACCCTCGGTATGATAGTTTCGCCCACCGTGTTGTGCGAAAGTTAGTGCGTGTGTTTCGACTCTTTTGAACCAGGCTCTTCGGTGTGAACAAAGGGACGGCCAGCAGTTAGCCTGTTTTCGACGACAGTAGTCGTGGCCGGTTAATTGAACTGTGTAAAATTACTTCAATATTAAGTGTGAACCGCGAGGAAAACTATTAATAACGTTAATATTGTAACGTTTCGAACATTCTGTAAAGAATGGCACCAGCCCAGCCCTGGAAACGGCTTGAATCAACTTCAACGGTCGCGCATGTGACGGCCGGCCGGCAACATGGACGTTAGGAGGCCGATGAACCGGGCAGATTAGCCGGCTAACGTAGAAGGATTACCTCTGCCCGTAGTATATTCTTATCTGGAATAAATATCATTCCTGTGAGAAACTGCTAATAATTTACATCTCGTATTTAGTGAAACAAGGCGTGATAAAAACGTCAAAGCCAGCGTTGATGTCACCATCCATCTAACGTTACCAACTGACATTTTTGGAATTTGTGTTCCTGGCTAACGTTAAGACCAACGTTTATTTACCTGACAGCAAAGAGAAAGAAATTTAATTTTAAAATAACATTTCTCAACGTCTATATCCCCATTTTATATCAAACACTAATTTACAGACACCCCCGACAAAATTATCCAAAAATCGGTGGTATTTTGAGATCGGTAAAATTATTTTTTTGGCCTCTGTCGGTTTCAAACACGTTATGTATTTAAACGGCGATGTCAGATTGTTAGCGTGGTGATTCAACGCTTGACTGAGCCGGTGATCGGCTTGTTAACGTTTACAACGGCCGCTTTTGGTGCATCGCCTCTACTGTGTAGCTAACTTGGCTAACTAGCTCACTTCCAGCAGTCTTACCGATGACCTTCTTATCCCCCGCGGAAGCTGCGGCTGCCGGGCTGGATGGGCTCTCCGCATCGGCAGCAGGCTGCGGTGGTTGTTGTGTCTCGGCCTCGCTGCTCATGGTTACTACTGGCTGGTAATGGCTTCTGCCGGCGGTGGCTCTCTGCTGTGTTTCCCGGTGCTAGATGGTAACCTGGGCCGGCGGTGGTGGGGGCTACTGCCTTCGGGCTCTCTGCTTTCCTCTTTCCGCTCCCGTTGCCGATCGAACTGGGCAGAATGTGAAACTGTGCCGGGGAATGTTCCTGGCCGGGGGTCCCGCCCAACTAGTCCGCCAATTGGCTGGAATCTGTAACGGAAAGCAAAACGCACTCCTATTGGTTAATACAACTGTCAATTACACTTGAGCGAAGTGTTTGCTGAAAATGATTGGCTAGAGCAGAATGTACCTGTCTATACTGTCCTCCCCACAGTGATGTCAAAGCCAGACAAGTCAGACAGGTAGCTGTGACACTTAATTATGGAATTTTATACCATACAATATATTTAAAAAATGTGGGTGTCTCTAAGTTTCTAAAGGGGTGTAACTACATTGTTTCTAAACTGCCGGTAAAACTCTCTACCAGCAGACTTGGAAATTGTGTTATGTTCCCAACTTCTCACCACATAAGGATATAATTTGGAACAACAGTAATATTAGCCTACTGTTAACAATAAAATTATATATAAAAAGAACTGGATTGAAGGAGGTATAATCTTTGTTAAAGCTTTGTTTGATGATAAAGGTAACATTTATAGTTATGAAAATTTCCTAAGAGCCAAATCTTTTCTGTTCAAATACAAAATGGTAATGTCCAAGTGCCTTGTTTAAAAGTTGGTGGAACAAAATTAACAGAAATAAAATGTACAAACAAACATATAAGGTAAGAGCTTCAAAACTATAATAAAATTCACTTAAAAGGGAATCTTTTTGGAATTCACAATTAGATAATATAAACTGACGCAAAGCATGGTTATGCCCCTTCCAATTCTGTTTTGAACAAGATCAGAGGAATTCATTTTAAAATCTTACATAACATTTACCCATGTAACACAATAATTTTCAAATTTAATAACAGATGTTAAATTTCCTTTTTGTGGCGCTGAGCCAGAAACAGTTATGTATTTGTTTTGTAACTGCCCCTCTTCATCTGCGTTTTGGAGAGACATAGAGAAGTTTGTTTATAACAAGTCTGGACATTCTATATCAATTATGCCTAAAGACATTATTACTAAATTTGAATGTAATAATAAACCTTTGAGTTACATGACAAATCTTATACTTGTAGTTGGTAAATTTCACATGCGTAAAGCTGGATTCTTTAAGTCCTTCCCAAGCCTTAATATTTTTCTGGTTGAATTCAATTTGTATATAGATACATTAACCCATATAACGAACAAAAAAAGTGAACCCACACTGTTATATTAAGAAATATATAAAGAAATATTTTCCGTAGCTCCTGATTAAGGTATATTGATTTTTTTTATGTTGTTGTTTACTTATTATGTTTAGATACTCTATTTTTCATATTTAATTTGTTTACTTTTTCATATTTCATTTGATTGATATCTACTTTTTTCCACATATAGGAATATTGAATTGTAAAATAATGTCCATTGTACATCCACCAGCTGAATGTCTGTATGTTCATAATGTTCAATAAAGAGAAAACAAAAAGACACTTGTAGTAACAGAGTATCTCTGGTTGTATCATGTTGGTCTTTTGACGGATTTTAACAAAATGTACAAATACTTGCAAAACACGCGCGTCTAGAATTAATATCATGCCTTACTCACATAAAATGACATCATTAAATGGTCTGAATAGACACAGCATGACTTTAATATCTTCATTTCATGTTTTTAATGTTTGGGAAAAGCAGGTCTTCCGTTCATTTGACTTATTCTGCTGAACAAACAACTGTCAATAAAACACCAGATGACAGTTTCCAAAGCAAATAAGTAAAATAAAACTTAAATAGAAATACATTTTAAATAAATTTTCAGTTGTGTCTCTCAAGCCTCTGAATATAATTATTCTTGCCTGAATGGAAAGGTTGTATGTATGTCTGTTACTGACAAAACATTAAATGCCTATAGATGTTGTCAACGCTATCTGTAGCTCCATGTGCTCTGAGTGCAGCCCAGTGGAAATGTATTGAGGGATAACTGACCTAAATTACACGAAGGCTAGTGAGGCCTCAATATTTTATTCAGTGAACATGATGTACATGCTGGTTAGTATCTCTCAAAAATGCACGATACCTTGGAAGATTTAGGAAGAGAGCTCATTTTAGTGTGCAGTACTTAACAGCAAGTCCTCACCAGCAGCAATACACAGACAGCTGAGTTCACTACTTCATACTACAGGACACTTCTAATTCAAATGTGATGTTATTTCTGAGATTAACCCCAATGATTGGTTTACTGTTTTGGATAAATGTTATCTTAAAACACATGACACCCAATTGATGAGTAACTATAATGTTCCTTCACAATTTAAACACCAAGCAGAGTGTTTGTCTCCTGAAATAATCAGGGATTCACAGGGGAGACATTTAAAATCCTCTTTCCTACTTCTGCCAATTGTTTTTTAGATGATTACCCTTCTTAAATTTGAAGGGGTACACAAGTGACACTGAACCCTTTTATAATAACATACAATTTGCTTATCCACTCAAATTGCCCTGCACAATAAACTGGTTAAATGCGGTCATTATCCACAGTGAATTCAGAAACTCCACTTCCAGTAGCACAGAGCAGACAGACCCAGACTGTGAGTGTGAGACAAACCCACCGCAGCCCCCCCCTCCACCTATTGTCATGTTAATGCTCCACTGGCACTGTTTATGAGCACTGGCTGATGTGTGAAGAGCTCGCTGTTAATGGCCGAAGCCCCGTTCTCCCACAGATGGGCTTTAGCATTGACCCCAGAAAGCCTCCCCATGAAGAGACCAGAGACCCCCCCTCCAAAAAAAGAAAAAAAAAAAAAAAAAAAAAACCTTCTTCCTGCCTCCATAAGAACAGAGTCTCCATCTGAAAGGATTCTTTTGTGCTACGGAAACGAGGTCCAAGGCAGAAGAGGGAGAGCGTGGTGGATGGGGGAGGGGGTCTGGTGGCTTGGATTTGTATGGATGGCTGGGATAAGAAGAGGTAGCCATAAGTTCAGCAGAGGATTGCTTGGCACTGGAGTGTGTGCCGGGAGGACTCACGCGCCTTTCGCTGTAAAGTGTTTGCACCCAAAGGATGAGGTTGAGATTATTACCCGCAATCACTTCACCGTCAAACTACGTCTCTGTACAATTCCATGCTGATAAAATCAACCTCTTTCCAAGCTAAAGATCTTGAGGAAAACGTCCCTGTGTTTCTCATGGTCAAAAATATATGAGGAGGGAAGAATTGGCTGACAAAAGCACTGGGAACACAATGTTCCTACAGTATAAAATGTGCAATTCAGAGTAGTTTCAAACCATGGATATGTGGTTTAAAAACATTAAAAAGGCCTGATAGATTCAAACTTTCAGATTTTTGTTACTCATTAATAACAACAGATTTTGTGAAACTGTGGTTGATAGTAATTGAAATTCCTCGTTACTGCTGTGAGCTTAATGTCAAAAGTAATTACACACATCTACTTTAAATGGTATACTCTACCATTTAGGGTTGAGTGGAACAAAAAACCTTTTAAGTATGATGTCATATACAGATGTGAACAGTTTTTTTTCAAAACGAACAAATCTCCTTCAAATGTTTATAAAAAAATGTAAAACAATTTATTGATCATTAATGATACACAGAGTAACTGAATTAGCATCTCATTTGTTTTTAGAAAAAATGACATTTTCTTATTTGTCTTTTTATGTCGGGATACACAAAATTCGTAAAATCATCAATGACAGTGTTGAACATGATATTCAGCAAACAAAACTTGAAACCCATCTGGAATCTGCTGAACTTTCTATAATGTCTTTCAATGTGTATTTTGGGAGAAGGCATCCATACAGGACAAAAAAAAATTTGTAGGTTGAGGTTTGTTGAGGATTGTGAAGTAATAATGAGACGCTACTTCATGTTTACAGAGATTGTGTTGTTTTCCCCTTTTTCCAAGCACGGTGTTTTGAGCGAGCTGGCTCACATCTCTCCACACTGTGCAATGAGGATGGGCAGCTTGGGCTTATTGTTGGGTCCCGTAGGAACATTCTGTTGGGAAGAAGCAGCACAAATTTACAACATAAACATGTAAACGTGAACATCATTTACTGTACGGTAGGACACCTGCTCTGAAATATTTGTGACTGAAGTTTTATCAGGTCAGTGAAGCCTGCATTTGACACACACATTCTGACTACATGTTTTATATATATATATATATATATATAGTTTTCCACATGTATATGAGTGAAATAATTCAGGGACGTGTAACAAGTCAGTACACTGCTGTATGAGGAAGAGAAGGCCTTTAACTTTAAACATGTTACATAAATGTTCATCACTCAGTGATTAGTGTTCAGCAGCTTCCAAACAATTTTTAGGTTGTTTGAATACATTTTCTTATTTTCATGGTATTTTGGTCAATTTAACAGATCAGTCTAAAGTTTCTTGACTGATTTACTTCTGACAAATGGATCACATGATATAATTCTAGCAATGTAGACTATTAAATTAATATAAATCAACATTTAAAATTTGGTTTTTACCTCAATTTTTCTCATGATCAGCAAACCATCGACCACTTTCCCTGAAACAATCATGAATAAGACAATTAAACTCTGACACATAAACAAATTAACATTCATCTCTAAATAAATATGAATATATAATTCATATTGTAGACTTACTCACCAAAAACAACATGCTTTCCATCTAACCAGTCACATTTAGTGCAGGTGATGAAAAACTGACAACCATTTGTCCCTGGACCACTGTTTGCCTGAGAAGCAATATTGAGAAATAGCAGCTTTAAAACAAGGTTCAGAGTTCATTCACTTTGAATGGATCAATCAAATCTTATGGTCTAACTAAATTATTTCATACAGTATAATACAGGATATACAAAAAATGCTTGGAGAGAAATTCTGCAGTAAACCCATATCTAGATTTGTAAAAAGACTTTTTCCTGATACAGGAGTGTCTCTGCCATCAGCGCACTGATGGACACACATACCATGGACAGAAGACCAGGCGCAGAGTGCTTCATCCGAAAGTTCTCATCTGCAAATGGACCTCTGTAGATGCTGCAGATACCGGTTCCATCACCCTTCACAAAGCACCAAAGAGAAAGAGAAAATTATAGGTTCAAAAAGTTTAGATTTGCTGTAATTCACATGTTCACCACTAGAGGGCTGAAGACTAAAGGATTTTTTTTTTCCTGCAGCTCAATTCACAGCTCACAATTCATTCCCACAATTTAGCTCTGATCTTGATTTAATGGTTTGCTTCCTCAAACTACTTGCTTTAATGCTTTTAGTTTAGTCAGTTAGTTTAGTTAATCGTTTGTGTGAGTCACCAGCTTTCAGACTCTATTACCCAAGCAAATCTCATGCCAAATATGAGGAAGCCATAAAGCCACTCCTTAATGAAAAATATGGAGCCGCTGTACAGGTTAAGTAAGTGTCCTCCTCACACAGGACAACGTTACAAACATTACAGGGAGCTTTTTGGATGGTTTTAGTTGGCAGTGGCACACACACAGACCTCTCCGAAATCACAAAACACCTGTCATGTAGGTTGAGTTAAGCTTCCTTCACTGATCTTTACAATTTCTCAGAGTCTATAATGTGTTAGATTAAGAAAATCTTACCAATTATGTTTCTTAATGTGGAGTGTACTACAGCCTGTGAAAGCTGTTGTTAAATGTTATGGAGGGAGCTTTACAAGGAAAATAATCCAGTTATCTTGAGTTAAGGTGCCGTCACATTATATTTCCATCGTATGAATACTCATTTAGTTACACTTTCACTTGTATTGAAGCCTGTTCAACTGACAAATTCAAGTGTGGGTTTCCTTTCACTGGGCGGATATGGTCGTTCGGACAATAGAAACACTTCTGAACTGTGTTTGGAAACGGATAAGTTATTGTTCTAGTGTGTTTCATCACCTCTATCACAGAACCAGACTACAAACTGTAGCATCACTTTTATACACCGTTTATAGTTTATGATCTCTGTGCTCGATATTTATTTCTGACCTGCATCAGAAACATGACATCACATCATTTTCCGGGGGTCATGTGACCGCACCTTCAGGCTTGAGACTTAACATATTTGACACATTACCTGTTTGAATATTGAGGGAATTTAAGAGGCAGGGAACGTCTAATGAACGATGCTGTTGAGTTGCATTATGGGAAATGTAGGATCAAGTGCTTTTGAAGCTTGACTCATACTAGGGACTAAAAGTCAGGATATCTTGGCCTCTGTTGCTTCAATTTTGACCACTTTTTTTTTAATCTGTCTCTTGCAAGTCCCCCAACTTTATGGAAATGCAACTGTAAATTCCCCTTTAATGGATACAAGAAATGTTCGATAATTTCATAAGTGCTTCACTGATGATGGCTCACTTCCTATAGTGACGTAGTGTACAATTCATCTACCACCATGTCTTCAGGTTTGAAAAAAAGCCTTGCTTCTCCAGCAGCTTTTAATTTAACACTTCCTTTGCATGGTTTATGGGACAATCATCTTTTACAGTCAGATCGTTTTAACATTACTGTGATTGCATCATATGAACAAAGCTGTTTATTATGCCATATTATTAAAATCACTAAGCAGACAGCAGAAGTGTGCATGTACTCACATTTACAAAGTCCCCTCCTTGTATCATAAAGTCTTTGATCACCCTGTCAATGAACAATAAAAACATATGAATAAACTCATATTTGCGGAAGTAAAGCTCACCTTTGATAGGAAATAAAAATGTATATGATGTGTTGATAGTCGCTATAAAACAAATTGATATAAAGCAAATTGACATGACTACTGTTGTTTAATCTGGCCAACAGATCAGTGTTTTCAATATACTGTATATTTCATTTTGATGTATGTATCTAGATGGTGCATATACAATATTAAACAAAAAAACTCAACTCAAAACAAACTCATCTGACTGCTATTATTTCATTCTGTGTCCAGGATCGGACTTGTGTTCTTGTTAAATAACTTTAAAAGCCACCAGAGGATGTGGGGTTTCTAGATGAATTACAATCATTCAAAAGTATTAAAAATCATTAAAAATGTTTATCTTTCCAACATCCGAGTACAATGTGAGCTACACACATCAAACTGCCATGTTTGTACCTGTGGAATGTGCAGCCCTTGTAACCAATGGGGACTCCATCCTTCCTGTAGGACACAAGTTTGAGACGGGACAAAATGAAGTTAGCGATAAAGACAAACATATTGTATTGTTTAAAGGCCCCCATGAACTGAAAAATACATTTTCACAGTTTTAATCAAGTGTCCGTGTTCATTTATTTCTTGTTATATGCCAAATATGTGTCAAAAATATCAGCATCACAGTATTTTTTACATCAAAAAAACATCCTGTAAAATGGTTTCAAATGTTTATTGACACATCCTGTATTCAGGAGCGTTTACAAAATTTCATCCAATCAAATGTGACTTTGGGTGAGTAGCTAGCCACATTGGTCATATAAAACTGCACTTCACCATTTGTGGGCCGTAGTAGCTAAAAGAGCAATATGGAGAGAGAAAGGAAGAGATGTGTGTTTGGATATCAGTGAGTTCTCATTTCAAAAACAATTTGGTCTAATTCATTTATCTCTTCCTCTTCCTCCTGATCTAACAACAGTTGAGGGAGGTGTGTGTGGAGCCAACAGGCCTCTGTAGCTCCATCCACTTTTTAGTGGTCTAATCAACAGCAAAGGATTTGATTTAAATCTCTCTTTTAACTGTACACCGCTCAAATATTCGGTTTCACTGGGAAACACATCACAGTACAGAAGCTAAAGACGCTCCGTTTCATGGGGCCTTTAACAAGCTGCCAAATCTTTCCGCTTCTCTCAAAGCAGGCTCATCTATGTATGTGATGTGAGTTTTGATAGTAAATGGCTGGCAGCTGCTCAACAAGCATTTTAACAGGTCCTGTTCTGTGGGAGCTTACTGAGGTGTTCATGAAAACGCTCTCTGATTTTATTATTAATATAAAAAAATACATTTAATTTGTACCACATTTTTCATTCATACTGAAACTCAAAGTGTGTATATGGATGTACTGACTTGACCTACTTTGCATATTAGTAACATAATTATAAAGGAACAGAGTTGGATGCCTAAAGGGGTGTCCTGTTAAATGGTGTCATAAACCTTCCGTGTTATTTAACTATGAGGTAATCCATCAGCCTCATTGACTCGCTGCCAGTAACAATGCACATCCTCTATCATGTTTAGTATTTGGCCACAAACGTTGTGGGTTAAAAGCTTTCTTTGACTTTCTCCAATTAAATCCATTCAGACGTAGACATAATACTGAAAGACAGTTTATGAGACTATTTGTTTTTTTCTTTGATCAGGTTGTCAGGATATGATCTTCTTACAGCAGGATATGGCTCTTTGTGTACCTGTATTATAATCAGGGTTTGTTCCTTATCCCTTAACAGATGAAGGGAAACAGGTTTTACATGTTCATGAATCAAAAATGAGGCTGAAGCCAAAAGCTGGGACTAATCGGATATTTGCATATATAAACAATGTGTAATGTGTGTCTGGTTCACTGTGTGGGATGGTGTAGTAGTGCCCTTCACCGTCATACCTGAACTCTCCAGTGCAGAACTGCCTGTAAGAGATAACAAAACTGTCACTTACAGCTACAAAACTCAAAAATAGTCTAATCCAACCCAACAACAAACAAAACAAACAAAAAATAAACCAGACCATGCAATCCAATAACCTGAGCAGCCTTACCGGAAATTCTCTGCCGTCTTTGGAACCACATCAGCAAACAGCTCAACCTTCATCCGTCCGACATCCTGAAAAAAAACAGTTGAGAGAACTTTTTATAAACAGTTGAGATGTTCAATGAAGATTGAGACATATAAATCAGTTTGGCCTCTGGCAAAAACACCCCATTGATTTGAATAGAATCAGATCATTCTTGTTCCTGTAGGCTCAAACCGGACCGAGCAGTTAAACTCAACAGACTTGAAAACAGCCTCTACCTCTACTGAATAACAGCTGTATGATTCCTTCTCATCTTTCTTCCTTCACATTAGCTTCTTCCTTGTTCGCTAGAAACGTCAACCAGACTCTTATCTAAACAATAGAGGCTATTTTGTCCCAGTTCTGATAGCATTTCTCAGGGGTCAAAGCATAAGTAATGCACAGCTGTGAATGAGAAGAATCCACAATCGTGATGCAACACATTACTGAGCATAAATGCCTCCATGAACTTTATGTTGATGAGAGTGCGTTTGTGAGTTTGGCAGCACGGAGCGTCTGTCCACCCAGGCCTCCCACAACTCCAAGGGGGCATGCAAATATACGTTTGCCGACTGTGAGAACAATGTCTCTGTGTGTGTCTGTGTGAAAACAGACAATATGCCGGTGTAAAAAGATCAGTTTGTCCCCGAGACATCACTGCACACAAACGTCTCACAGTGAAACAAGCAGCCATTGGATCCCACCCGCCGTCTTTTCCATTTAGACAATACGTTTACAGTTTCTAGGCCATGAAATGAAATGTAGAAGCAAAGTGTTGACACAGAACAAACATCGACCACGGAACATTTTATCTACGGAGGGTTTTCTCTGGTCGGGGTGTGACGTCCACTTAAGTCTAATGCCTGACAACAGGTAAGAGAGCATGTAAAAAGCTTCTTCATCAGATCATACAGAGATTTTAGAGTCTACATTTTAAAGAATTTATACAGTTACAATACTTTTGTTGTGATGCTGGAATGAGTGTGTCGAATTTCAAAAAGGTCTGGATTCCTTGAAATACAAAAGAAAATACAAAAACTGTAAAGGAAGATGAGAAAAAAAAGTAGCAAGTGCACTAAACCGATTTGGACACAAGCCTAATGGTTTCATATAACAGTCACATCAAAAAGTACAAACTCCAGGAAGACACCTGCTACACCTGTTTTAACTCTCCTGCAGTTTACTTGACCTATACGTACACGGACATTAATATTTACACAGAAAGCAAATAAACCCAAAGAGCAAACAACTGAGCAGAGATCATGCGATAAAGTGAAATAAAATCAACAAAACAGAATCATATTTTGATCTGCAGAGGTGCGTTGCCAATATGTAGTCGTTTTAAATTGCAAGGCGTTTAAATCAACAACTGTTCCGAGCTATTTTTGTAAGGCTAATTTATAATGTAAAAATACCTAATTCCGTTATAATGCTACATGAAAACTACATATAGAGGAATTCTTTTACATGCTTCTTTACTTTTACCCTAGAGCTTGTGCATCAGGAAGAGCTTCAGGCCAAGTATAACTATAAAGAACCAAGTACAAGATGTATAACAACTGTTCTTGTTATAGTCAGGTTAAGTATTTCAAGGAAGCAACTTTAGGAGGCCCCCATTCAACCCTTCACATGGTTTCATGGGATTATAGTGTAATTGTATAGGGACGTAGTGCGGGCGAACAAAACCAGTGACAGGGCGTGGTTTCAACTCACAAGTATTGTTAGTAGAAGCTGCGTCTCTGGGTAACCTGTTATAGGACATGTAAATTGACATAACCAGAGGTAGTCACCTGGGGCATTTGAGAGGCAAAACAAGCCGGCTTCCTTGAAGACACAAAGAGGGCGTGTCCCAAGTTTTTTTGTTTTTTGTATTCACAATGGGAGGGTGGAGACATTGAGCTGCCTAAACCGCACCATCTGACAACAGTCATACACCTTGCAGGCGAGCCACGAGCATGCAAGCATGCAGGGCTTCTAAATTGCTTTACTGGATGAGAGAGAAGCACCTGGATCTCTGCTGAAACACACTGGACTACAACAAGCCTGGACATAGAGGTACAAGCTACTTCTGGTTTTTAACTTGTTGAGGTAGCTGGGAGGAAATGCTGCATGCCTCCAACAGTAAACTTTGCTTTATTCACCATAAATGTTACAAATCATGCAGATACTAAATGCAGGGAATTCAGGGTGGTGTGTTTGCTGCTGGAGTGAGTAGCGTTGCTGAAAGATATTAACATGGAACTGACTGACTTTGCAAAAGAAGGAAGTTAGAGTTGATTGGTGAAAGAGCCATGTGTGAAGTTTGAATACCACATATTTGAATACCAAGGAGTGTCTCAAGGCTGCAATGATAAAAGCCAATTCGATTCTGTTTGCAAGGATAACAACTGCAAATGTCAAAGTGTCAAATGTATAATTGTCAGTGTACTGTACATTAACAGAATGACAGTTGTATCCTTTGCATTTTAGATGTGCCTCAAAAGTTAAATTTGGTGACTGTGATCAGTGTTTGACTTATTCCTGGTGTCTCCTCTAAGTCAGGAATGTGGAAAATAAATACAGAGGGACAGTTCTGTTAAATGCTCCACACCAAGGATCAGTAATTTAGTTCAACCAATGGCAAGTTTTTTCAGGATTTTTCATTGTGGGGCCGTTAACCGGCACAGACAGACCTATGTTTTGTTTATTTCTTTTCATTCATTTAAGAATATAATAGACTTGTAAGACTGTTAAAAACTGTATCTGAGGGGGAAAAAAATCTGCATCAGCATCAATACACCATTTGTGTTTGTGAAGAACAAATCTGTTCTGATCTCACAGGCTAAAGTTGTGGAATTCACACATTAAACTTTAATTTCTGGGAGGTTTATTAGACTTAATTTCAGCACCGTTCACTGTTCAAATCACATGAAGCAACCGTAGTTTTAACGCCTCTCCTCGTGTGGGGACAGTGTTTGATGTAACAAGGTTATATTACAATAATTAAGAGGAGCCTTGTGTTTATTTTATCTACAGTAGATTTGTGAAAAATTATGTGAAAGTTTTGATGTAACCTATGAAAATCAGAACTTTCATCTGGGGGCCAAATATTTTTGCTGCAGGGTTAGATTTGGCCCACAGGCCACTATTTGCCTATCATTGATGTACAGTACGTGTAACTGAACCTAGTGTGTTGTGTGATAAGAAATTATACTAAGAGGTTACAATTACACCCTATCTGGCAATAAAATAAGGTATATTTAGCACACATTGACCAATCCAATGTGACCTCTCATTGTTCAACCTGCCTATACTTCAATTTAATCTAGTTTTGTCTTCGACGCAAAAAAAAAAAAAAAAGAATTCTGGGGTAAACACACGCCAGATTTTATATATGTATCTGTTAGTGGAGTGCTGAATGAGTCTTTGGTACTCGTGTGTACTGTCAGGGCTTCCCACAGTGTTTTATAGCAGAGGTCGGCCACCTTACCTGAAACACAGACCATCTCAACTAACATAAAACTAGAAATACCACCTCATGGTTGTACGCCTCCACCAACCAGTCAAGTTGCAGTTCACATCCATGTCTGTGCAGACTCATAATATTTGTAGTGAAGACTTTGAAGGAATTTAATAAAAGGCATTAAGTGTGTTTAGTGTCACCAATTCAGTATCCAATCAAATGTGAAATATGGTCATAATCTCCCCTTCTGTTATCTCCCCTGAGTTAGTGTTGAATAATGGCCAGAAAAGTGTTTTTGCATTTTATGATTCAGTTCATTCTCAAGTCCAAGTTGAGGTTTGTGCCAAATTTGAAGAAATTTCCTCAAGGTGTTCCTGAGATATTGCGTTAACGAAAATGGGACCGACGGAGGGACGGACAGACAACCCGAAAACACATTAAAAACATAAAAAAATAAAATTAACTCACTAAATGAACTAACTAACTTTTATTACATTAACCATCAGGGAAAAAGGGCAGTGGTGCCATTCAAACAGCAAAGGCAATAATATTTATTTAGGCTGTTAACGTACTTGTTATTTACTCAACCATCTTTTGTTAGATCATGCCAAAGGTTGTTAGCACATGCTTTTACTTTATTGTTTGTATAGCCATGGTTGTTAACCAATATTATCTTCTCTTTGACAGCATTTCCTGGAGCATCTTGATACTGAACTAAATGCTGCTCAAGCCGCCATCATCTCTCCAAACTATCCACACCGCCAAAATGCTGGCCATTATAGAGCATTGGGAGGGGGAGTCTAGCTGTCACACAGACAACAATAAGCAGTTTCTGTTTCTTATACTTTTCAAGGTAGGACTGGATGCAGCTGTATTGTGCTCATGCTGCAAGAAGCTGAATGCCTCCTTTTTAAGCACGTGCAGCCTGTCCATCGTCTTGGCTGACATGGTGATGGCATTTTTTATGGCAACTGTGTGGTTTCTTGGGGCTGAAAGGTCTCTTGTGCCACCCTGCTACCTCTTGGCTTATGCCTCGGCAACATACGGAGCGCTGCCACTGCCCATGATGTGCCTGGGTTTAATGGACTACTATTTGGAAGATACCTGCATCGGCAACCAGAGCACCTTCTGCAAATCCCTAAGGAACGTGGTCTTGACATTGCTGGTGTGGATGCTAGCTGGTATTTACTCCTATGGTTCTGTCAACGGCAAGCTGATGGAACTGGATTACGTGACAGGGGTAAAGGCTCTGGTGTGTGAAGTAGAGGAGGCCAAACTCATTACCTACTTCACTTTGGTGATTTTCACTGCAGTGATTATCACAATGGTGCCCTTTTGGTCAAAGATTCCCCAGTGGGTGAACAAGGTTGACATGTTGTCTGAAGCGAGGGAACAACAAGAGAACATAAGGAGCGACTTGATTTTCACTTCGATCACCCGCGTGGAGACAAAAAGTGGTGAGGAGAATTATCTGGAGGGGTCCATCCAGCCACGACCGCCTCTGTGGCTCAGCCTAACACTGGGCTTCAGTACATTTTGGATGCCTTATCTCGCTGTGACTGTGGCCTGTACAGTCTTTGGCTTAAGTGTACCTGCCTACATCACTGTTAACCTTCTGTGGTTGGAGTGCACCAACAGTTTACTGGTGGGTGTGATATTCTGGGCCAAGAGTGAGGCGCTGGAGCCATACAGCCATCTACCAGAAAATGTGTGCTTATGGCATCTTTACTGGCATCTGAGCAAAGGAACCCAACATTCCCTTCAACCGTCACAAGGGAAGAGAAACACTCTCCTCTATGTCTAATAGAAACCTGTTACACAGGGCTCGACATTAAGGCTTGTCCGCTTGTCCGGGACAAGTGGATTTTTTAATAGCACAAGTGGAAGAGAAATTTACCTGCCCCACTGGACAAGTTAAGTCATTAAAAAAAAACTTGTCCTCACTTTATGTACAGTGTTTCCCCTACCATTGACCCCGCCCCTCTCGAAAGAAACAAATAAAAACAAATGTAACTTATGCTAGCAGTATAGCATTAGCGCTGACCACACAAAAACGCTGTTTAGCCACCTTTCAAATTCAGAAATAGCATTTACACTTTACAGCTGTTAGCTCAGACTGGCTTCCTACTGCAGTTTGTTGTAGCTTCTACACCACTGACTCCTGCTATTCAGGTGTTTAAAACAAACAAACCCTCCGTGCTGAAGCTAGCAGGCAAACTGGAGCCACTTTCATGGGGCAGACAAATGAATCAGAGCTCAGAGGAACATATATGACATTAAATGACGTTTACGGCATCAAATAACAATGTCAGACATTAGACAACAAAGTAAGTAGCTAGAAAAGCTCTTCAGTGAAGCTAAAGTTTTTAAAATTTACATCAATGTTGTTTCAACCAACTAGTTTATCAGGTGCTGCTGCTTTACATTACATTGTTAATGTGACGTTAGCTTGATAGTTTGGATAGCTGGACTGCTGATGCATTCACACTGTGTGTAGTTTGTCCACAATTACTGTAATTAACACCGTACAAGTTAAAGTTCTGCTTCATGCTCTGTCAGATTTTTAAAAGGAAGCTTTTTAGATTTTCAGAGTGAGTGAAGGAATCAGGAGAGAGAAGACACAAATGAGGAAAAATTGCAGGATGTAACTTAATGGTGTTTAAAGAAAAGACCCAACTGATTCAAGATGGAAAGAAGAAGTTTAAGGAGAAAAGACAAAAACATAAATAAGGTCTGACTTCCACCTGTATGTAGATGGATTACTGCTCTGTAAATATTTTTAAAGGCACCATCTGTCTCCAAATGTAAACTAAAGGACATCCTAACAAACAAAAGTCAAAGCACAAGATTAAAACATGTAAAAGGATTAACAGACCTTTTAATACAAATACTAACACTGCACATCAACTCTATTAACATGATGTTTTCTTCAACTGTTAGACGGTTGTTGACTTCAGTAACTTGTAAACTCAGCACTAAAACTGAAAGTTGCGGTTATTAGGCAACACAAAATGCTGATTCGTTATTCATCTGACTGATTCATCTATAGGTCAAACTGTTTTCTTGATTTGGTTTGACCGAATTACTTCCTCATAAGTCAGTTTCGTTATTTTGTTTTATTGCAAACATTGATGTATATCAAGAACCATATAGACAGTGTGAAAATGCAGATTTGTTTTTAAGATGGAGACTCACTGGTCCATCTGTCATCCATAAGGCCCACATTTATTTATGTGTTGTGAATTAATATTGTTAATATTTTAAATTTAGATAAATAGATATTGTTAATATTTATTTACCTAATTTTTGTGCACTTGTTTCACTTCAGCTCACTATAGAGAAATACAGCGATACAGACAACCGCCTTACTGTGCACGTCTATGACGACACTGTCGACACCTCGTACCCATGACACAGCCACTCCATAACAAAACTAGTAGTTTCAGGGCGCCTACCACCCTCCCAACAGAAACAAATCCTAGAGGAAACACTGTCAATCATCATTATTAAACATCAGAAGGATCATCAGTGATTAATCTATAGAGCTCAGACTTTACAAAGTATTTCACAATTCAGGATCAAATGAAAAGATCATTAACAGGGAAGTAACGGCTTTAATAAAATTCATAAACTGAATCATTTATATGTTGACACTGTTGGGATGCTTTCAACTGTTTGTTCGTCTGAATGAAGTAAATTATTGTCATTTTTACCTGGACAAGTGACTTTTGTGCCTGGACAAATGAAAGACAATTTACTTGTCTGAAGGACAAGAGCCTCAAAAAGCTAATGTCGAGCCCTGTTACATATCAGATCTCACAGCCGTGCTACAAGGAAGCGAATAAAGACTTCATGAAAATGAGTGAGCATCTATGAATGGCTCCCTGTGTGAATGCTGCGTTAGAGCCAACGTAAAGTGACTGACAGTTCTGGACGCAAATGCTGGACGTCTCACCCCTTCACCAGCACACGCAGAAGTGCTGCAGAAAAAAAAACTGAGCAAGACGCTTAACTTCTGTAAATATTTAAAAATATCACACATTTTCTAGATTCATTTGTATATGTTTGTCACATATTAGACTAGAGGGAAATGCTCTGGTGACTGATGAGTTATATCTATAGCCTTTTGACCCCAAGCAGGTATTGCTTTAAATAAACATCCTGAAACGCATCACTGAACCAGAACCTCCTGTAATTCTTCATCTATATAAATATCGACCAATTCAAAGTTGGTTCTTGACCTTGAGGCTCCAGAGCAGCTGCTTAATGGACCTTCAGGTAAGAGAGTCTGCTGTTTCCAAGCTCAAGAACCTCAGATTACAGTAAAAAGCTGAGGTTGTACTGAAAGAAATGTAAACAGCTACAATTAAATCTGCTGATGAAGAACAAGTGACCTAACTGAAAGCTCCAGAACAGCTAGTAGCAAGACTGCTTTCTCAGCTTCTTTGTAGAATTTGCAGTTTGTGTCTTTCTCCATTACTTTTCTACAATGTTTACCTTTTTTACACATCAGAAAACATCAATAAGTCGAAATTTAGTTGTTGTCTGTTAGCCTGTGTTAAAAAGAACTATCAATAAAAGAGGTGAATCGTTTCCCAACGATCCTCACGCTGTCTGCATTCACGCAAAGAAAATTAGTATATGCTGCAAATGTTCACTGAAATGAAAAATGTCCTCTGAATGTATATTATTTTATGGCAGCTCGAAATGAAATCCTAACATCAGCTACCGGCTGATGCTGCATTTTAAAATTGATAAAATGTTGACAACCATTTGTGCTGACATGCTCAAGGCAAAGCAAGTAATACATTTCCATTGCAGAGGTCTGAATACCAGCTACAACAACAGCTACAACGCCTCAGAGGAAGACATGCAATCACCAAACAAGAGAAGAAGTTAAAGGATAGGTTCATCAGTCTGTCTTAAAACAACAGTCAGGTGCCCAAATGAACATTGAAAGAGGTTTTCCTTGCTGTAATCATTCCTCCTGTTCATACTGGCTGTTAAAAGATCCCCTTGAAATGTGCTTTCAATGTAAGTGATTGGAGCCAAAATCCACAGTGTGTCTGCTATGCAAAATGAAAAAATGCATTTAAAAGTTGATGTGAGGCTTATGGAGGCACCAAATTTCCTCTTTGTGTTTCCTCTGACAGTGTTTAAGTGTTGTGCTGTGGTGGTACAAGTATATATATAGTAACAAAAAGAGGAACGTTGGCACTAAAAAGACTGTAATGTTGAAAGATATCTACTTGATTTGACTCAATTGGACGACTGAAGCTTCATATTGGCATCAGATAAACTTTTGAATCCATTTTTGCACAGAGGGAGGACTGTGGACCCTCAAGAGGAATGATTGCAGCGAATAAAAACCTGTTTCAATATTCATTTGAGCTCCTGACTTTTGTTTTTAGACAGACTTGAAAAACTGTGAACTTGTCTTTTAAGTGTCAATAGAAGTGTCAAGAGGAATCATGTATGTACAGTATGTTGTAACGTATGAAAGATGTGTTACATTATTATCTTCATATAAATATTTTAAAACTACCATGAGAGCAGAATTCTACATTTCTTTTTGTATTTATTCTTCCTCTATACGTGGTAGCTCCGATTCTAAACAGCTCATGTGTAGTTTTGTGCAAAGGATGCAATATTTGTTTATGTCTGAAGAGAATTTGCACAAAGGCATGTGGTTTTTCAAACACATTGTGAGCTTTATTCCACCACCTTTCGTTTCAAAAACACTCCTCCAGCACACCTTCTTTTGCACGTGTAGCATCTTCAACTTTCCTACTGTTGGTCATAGAAAATCTGTTTGGGATGTTTAGTATCTGAAAAAATATGTTAAGCAAAAATAATAAATATATAATCAGCAACATTCTTGTCTGTCTTCTTGATGATTAAACTCGTTGCCTTTATATTAGTGGATGTGACACCAGGGTAGGGCTGCAACTAACAATTATATTTTTCTTGATTAATTGATTAGCCCTTTGGTCTGTAAAATGTCAGAAAAGGATGAAAAATGTAGATCACTGTTTCTCAAAGCCCAAGATGCAACCTAAAATGTTTTCTTTTATCCACAAGTGAAAGATATTTAGTTTAATATCAAAGACGATTAAAGAAACCAGAAGATATCCACATATAAGAAGCTGGAACCAGAGAAATTTGCCTTTTTTTTCTTTAAATACTACTCAAATTGATGAATCAATAATTAAAACAGTTGGCAATTAATTTTCTGTCAATCGACTAATCAATTAATCGATTAATCATTGCATGTTATAAGTATCCTAAGTTTATAAAATAGAAGGAAAGTATTTCTTGAGCTTGAAATAAACATGAAATAATTGGATTTTGCACTCCACACCCGTCTGTAATTTTCATTCATCCAAAAGTAAAAAATTTTCAAAGATGGCGATCTACTGGCTTATTTCACTACTTCACAGGTCCACATGTCACAGTTCTCATAAATATGTAAAGCAAATGCAGATATTAGGGTCTAGTGATGCAAGATTTCCGACCAAGTGTGACAGTCTGGAACATAAAACTGGTACACAGAAAACTAAAAACAGAAATTCAGACCTATGCATACATGCAGGGTTTTCAAAAGTGAAGTGACTAACAGCTGATAGCTGATGTAGCCTCTGTGCAATTTTGATTAATAACTTCACAATTTATTTAAATTATGTGTTTCCAGTCGCATGGTGGGTTCAGGTCATGGAGGCAAAGAGAAGGACTTCACTTCATTTTTCAGCCACAGGTATGCTTATCAATAATGCTGCTGGGCAATATATCAATATTATATCAATAATATGATAAAAGACTAGGTATCGTCTTAAATATTGGATGTCGTAATATTGTCATATGGCATAAGTGTTATCTTTTCCTGGTTTTAAAGGCTGCATTACCGCAAAGTGATTCATTTTCTGAACTTATCAGACTGTTGTAGCTGTTATCTATTATTTGTCTTTACACACTTAGTCATTATATCCACATTACTGATGATTATTGATCAAAAGTCTCATAATATAAATGTAAATATTTTGTGAAAGCACCAATAGTCCTTACAATATTGTCAAAAATATTGTGATATTTGATTTTGTCCATATCGTCCAGCCTTCTTGTGCAGACAGTTTCAGACATGTTATCATAACCATTTTTAGTCACGTGGGTTCTCATAATGTTTGACCAAGTAAACTCCATAATGTCTCGATTAGCTGTCAGATGAGTCCCCTTAACGACCACAACAGACTTAAACAAAATGTTATCTTGTTAGGAACAAACCACTATCATTGTGTGAAAGCGTGTTCACCATTTCACCGCGGACACCGTAATTACACTACAACACGCTCAGCATTTTAAACCCCAATGCAAAGACCGCATTGTTTGTTGTGCGCGTTACAGGTTAGTCGTTTAAATAGCACCAAAGTAGCTCATTTGGTACAAACTTTGACTTAAACGTGGTTATGTTGAACTTGGTGAGACGCGGTGGCGTTAACTCGACGTTAGCTGTGAAGTAAAGCAGCTGCTCTGCTCTGCTGACTGACTCACCTGCCCTCCGATGGTGATGTCGAAGAAAACAATCGGGTTGTTGGGATTTGTTGATTGAACAGACATTGTGGCACTTTCCTCGCTTTTTAAGACTAAATAAATATGCTGTTTGCTCGATTATACATAAGCTTCGTTTGAACCATGAACATAGAGCTGCGCCTGCGCCGTTTGGACCTACGGTGGCTCAAGAGAGACATGCTACGGCTCGCAGTAGGGGACAAAATACTACCATCGCGGAAAAAGCGCTACCGGAAAGGCTTAGGTGATGCTTTTGGGTTTAAAGGTGTAGAATAACAAAGCGACATTTACTGCAATCATCAGGTAGCTTCATGTGTACATTGACCTTGTGAAGTCAGTAACTCTACCTTTATTTAATTGTTTTTATGGTCCAACAGCTGCACATAGTCCCCAACATGGACTCCTGTTAACACAACAGTCCATCAGCAAAGTTAATAGCTAAATAGCTTATCATTAAGCTCCCTTTATAGCAATTCCCGTTTCTTAAAACCTTTCCAGTCGTCCTTTCTCACACGTGACTGTTTACTTTGAGTGTGTTAAAGGAGCTGCATTTCACAGATTTTTAAAAAAAGTGCCTTTACATTTGCAGAACGTCAGTGAACTTGTAGCATTCAGCTTGAGTTGGATATTGTATAACTCTTTCCAGCAGTGCATCCTCTACAATCTCTCAATCTCACAGACACCAAGGTTTTTATTAAGGGTTTTATTTCCACAATGAAACGTAATTTTACAATTCAACAAAATGCAAAGGTGGCTCCACAAAAAAAAAAGAAGACAAAGTGACTACAAAGATTTGTCAAAGCCATACTAAAGCAGCATGATAAAAAAAAAAAAAGTCAACACTCTAGTAGGTCAGCAGGGATGTAAAACTAGCTAAAGCAAAAGGCCTTGAAGACAGACAGCTCTATGTGAAGTAATATGGCTTCTTGACATTGACACCATATTCTGAGAGGGCAGGAGTCAGGTCTTCCATAGTCAGAGTGTACTTCTTATCCTGTATATGGAGAAGAAGAAAAAAAATTAGAACTCCACACATGATCAGAAATACTTAAATACACGGACAACGACCTCCTTCAACCATCTTGTAACAACAGCACTGTCAAGATATCGTATGGAGGTTTTACATTTAAAGCTTATGTTAACAATGAGAGAAACACAGACCTTTGTCTTGCTCCTTGAGCTTCCTGAGGCGGTGCCCTTCATCTTACAATACTGCAGCGCATCATTAGCGATGTCTGAGATGAACTTCTGAGACGCAAGGGAGATCAGACGGATTCTAAAGAAATGAAAATGAAAATAATTGTTGTGTTTCTTTTCTGTCTGTACACAGCCAACTCAATAAAAACACATCATACATATCTGACAAGTATAATGATTGGTTATTAACCAGACACTCCTGCAGACATACGATACACAAAGTCTCTTCTATGGAAACCTTGTCTATGAATTCCTCTGGTCTCATTTTTACTTCCGAGCAATCATAACAGCAACTATCACAAAAGTTACGCAATTAATGGTTTAATAAATGTAAGAGTATGTATGGAGTTTAGTAGCAGTGTATACAGATATACAGCAGCTTTTCTGAAACCCTGTTGTGATCAAAGCCAATTTAACATCAAGGCTGTTTTTATTGCTTGTAAAAAAAAGAAAAGAAAATTACATTTGCTTTAATCACTCAACAAACCACATGATCTTCCAAAGTACATTACCTGACTGACAGCAGATGAACTAATATCAAACACTGTGGTCATTAATTCTATAAATAAAACAGTTTGTCTGAACTAGTTCAGCACATGAAGCTAAATAATTTACTTTCCAATTAATGGTAAGCATAAGGAAACATACTAAACAGGTTTCAGGTATGAAACTGTTACCCACGCGGCAATGATTGGATCCGTTTCATTTCATTTCATTTAATTGCACTGATAAGACGATAATGTGTCAAGCTGTGGCGTGGCTCTAGCTTGTCTCAGGTTAATGATTAAACATACAGCAGAGAGCCACATCATTCTTTTTATGACTACATGTTCACTGCAGTTTAACTTACTATTTTCTTTTTGATTAATAATTCATAATTTACTCCGTTTCTTAGATCTTTAACCTCTTAAACTTCACAAGGACGCCAGTGTCCTCCGGCTTTCAGAGGCTGTAGCAGGCTCAGTGTGAAGATTCTGGTATCATATTAAACCACAAGACCTACGGCATCCAATGGTACCAACCGTGTCACGCTTGCTTGTGGGGAAGGGGGCTAAATAGCGCTCCAAAGTTAGCCTACATTTTAGCAAGAGAAAAACTGGCATTGCCATTTTCAAAGGGGTTGCTTGACCTCACACCTCAAGATATCTGAATGAAAATGTGTTCTATGGTTACCCACAAGTCTCACCTTTACAGACATGCCTACTTTATGTTAATACCATGCAGTTTTGGGCAAAAAAACATGCAGGTTTTTTTGCATGCAGTATAAATGTGTTATTTTCACCTACTCTAAAAATGGTGTACTTTAATATTTCTGCATACTGGGATCCCTGAACGGTCTTGGAATTGCATAAATTTGGTATGACTGGAAAGCTGAGACTCTCATGAATTCAACTGGCCAAACGGTATTAATATGTGATGATGTTAGTCCCCATAGTAGCCATTTCATTGTAGTGAGATCATTATTTGAAACTTGACCTCACTGTATAAAATGGCATATGTTGACCTCTAGGATAATCACAGCCTCATGAAACTTTACAACCACAAACACAAGACGTAGGGCATTCAGAGGATAGATGGCTTTCCCAGGTATATTGATAATAAGGAGGTTTCTGAGCAATTTCCAGAACAGAAGTGCTCGACATCCAATCGCCAAAAAATGCAATTCTTACAGAAATCTCCAAATGTCAAAAGTTTTTGATACCAAATCACAGCATGAAATTTTCTATGGTGTTCCTGAAGGTCTCGGTGTCTTAATGTGGTATTTATACTTCATAGAGTCGGTCTTCATATTACTTACATTCTTGGATCAGAAGCTTCAAAGCCAGCCCGGTTGAGGTAGTAGCCTGTAACTGCATCAGGAATCTGAAAAAATAAATAAAAGAGCAGACTTGAGCTTGTAGAGAAGACCCCCATAGTCTGCTTTCACTGCTGCTGACACTTATTTGTGCTGAACATTATGACTGTATGTCTGCTATTCAGTAATAATCAGCCAAATAATCTAATAAGAGTATTGGTGCAGTCTCTGAACTCTGATGGACACTTCTCTAAGGAGGACAGGAGTTGGTAAATAACAAACTGTCATATTCATCCGGCGTAGGGGGGATACTGTAAGAGGATGTACATTCTTAGACAGCAGAACATTGTAAATTATTTTATTTTCTAATTATACTGTGTGTACCAAGGCAAATTATCCTGCAAGTTTGCTTTACGCTAATATTTGGTGACAGTGACAAGCTAATTTGGCTGGCTGGGTAAATAAACCTGCCAGGTGTTTCCCACATTAACCACTATTCAGCTGTTAATGGGCTCGTTGGAGACGAGCCAGGCCTGCACAGCATCAGCATGCTGCTTCTGTCCGACAAATTCTGTTACCTACAAGTATTATAGGTAGCCTACAATACGAACATTACTTAGTTATTTAATTCTTGCATTATGAAGCAACATAAAACTTTTGGTAACAAGTGGGATCTGAGTATTCTTAAAAAACATCTGCACAGATGTGAAACCTCGCCAGTCTATGTATCTGACCGATCAATTCTTGCATTTCTGCTTTTCCTCTTCATGTAGTTTAACTATAGATTGATGTTTTGATTTTCTTTATTTCAGGATGTGAATGGGTTTGAGGTGAGGCGACAGGTAGAGGTCAGCCCTCTATAAAATATTTAGTAATATAAGACCTGATTGCAGTATTCTGTCACTTCCTCCTGCTGCAGCTGCCTGATGTTGTCCGTTTTCAAGGCGAGGCGCCACTCGTCTCTAATGAGCCTAATAACTTCTAACAAAACTAATACATTTATAGTCTTTCTAACAACATACTCCTATCTGTAAAAGTAGTAGTGTTGTAAATTGACTGATAAAACTTACTGTGGGAGTGTATTCTTCCAGCTGCAGGAGGAAATCAGCCAGGGGCGTGGTGGAAATGGCAGGCTTTACATCTCCATTGGTGATGCCACCAGGAACATAGACGCCATTGGAGACAGATACATCTGATGATGGTGTCACCATGGCCGCTGAGGCTGAAGCTGTAAAAGTTAATCTGAAGTTATTAAGATGACCTTATGCTGACATAAAGAAACGAAAGTGTACACTTATCTGCTGCACTTCACAACTAACAAGAGGTTACAGTTTTTACTTCTAGAGAGAGGTGTTTTGCAGTACTGTGAGGTCCAAAACCTTGTTTACAGGCATGTTACAAAAAATCTCTTATCTACACATCGTTTTGTACCGTCTTTTTATCTTTTATTATCTTTTTGTCTTCTCTTTACTGTGTTTTAGCGTCTTTTGTCTTCTTGCCTTAATTTTGTCTTGCTTTTGTTTTGTTTTGGCCTGACTGTTTGGCTCTTTGTTGTTATATTGTCTTCTGAATACTCTGCTTTCGCTTGGTCCGTCAAAGCACTTTGTATAAACTCTGTTTTTAAAGGTGCTATATAAAAAAGTTATTATTATTACTACACGTGATGATGCATGCAAAAATGATTAGCTTATTGCATACATGTAGCGACAACTCATCTTCTAATCTATATAACTAGAAATAACTAGTGATAACCCAACTGTTACCTTGAACTAAGTGTCGAGAAACAACAACATGGACAATAACATTAGCCGAAGTCACATAACGTTAACTTACCATTACTGGTGACCGAAGGGATGCTACTGACATTAGTTGTTGCATTATCATTTGCGATACAATTGCTGGAAGTTGAAGACGTCGTAGATGACACTCCAGTTGTGACAGACTGATTAACGTTGTCAATATTCATGTTGATGTTGTTTTCGTTCTTTGCGGCGTCAGCTAACACGCTAACCTTGGCTAGTTAGTGCAGTGAAAATGTCCAAATATGAACAAACCTGCGATTCCGTCCTGTACAGCTCTTACAACACTCTTCTACAGAACAGTAAATTGTGGTTAATACTACTTTTGCAACTGGGAGGATTTGAAAATTGCAGTATCATGTGCTAGCTAGCGCCAGGAATGTTTGTAGCTACCGTACAGCGGAAAGCTCACGCTGCAGATAGTAGCGTCATGTGACCTCAGCTTCGACCTGACGAAGGTAGCCGAAGATTTCCGAAGATTCTCTGTCGACTTTTTTTTTTTTTTTTTTCCAAACTTTATTTCATTACATACTTTATTACACAGGTTTACTGGTGAACAAAATGCCAGAGAGGTTCACGTACAACACATTAGAAATAGAAAGAAAATTAAATTTAAAAAAAGAAAAATAATAATGAATAAAATAATCAATAAAAAATAAATACATTAAACAAAGAGTCGTTAAGATATTAAAAAATACACTTAACAGTTGTTTACAGCCTTCTTATTAGTGCAAGATTTAATGGTCTGTAAGTACTGCTCACATTCTTTATGAAACTTAGCTAAGATAATGACAATATTGATTATGTGAGCTTGTCTTATTCTCTCTTTTGTAACTTAAATAACCCAAACAGTACATGTTTATACAATAAAGCAAAACCAGCCATAAATGTAACATCAATAAACTTAGACACCTCTTGCCACAGTCTTTTAGAATAGCAACAATGATAACAGAAATGAGGCGCAGTTTCAGTGTGTGCAGGGCAAAATGAACACTATATTAATGTTATTCTTAAATCGTTTAACAAAATATTTCACAGGGTAGAATTTGTGTGTAAGCTTAAAGGACACATCCTTTATCTTACTGGTGATGAGATATTTGTGAGGCAACAGCCAAACCATCTGCCATCGATTATCACCATAGTTGGTCTTATTATACATCCATGAATATCTCTGACAAAAATTTTCCACTATCTTCTTCTTCTTTAAAGGTTTAACGGCAGCATTACTGCCATCTTCTGGAGTTAATTAACTCCTACAGACTGCGGATTGTCAGACCCTCCTACGTTACAACCAACATTATTTGATGAGTATTTGTCCCACCTTCGTCTGCTTGTTGTATTAAAGTCTAATTTGATTCAGTTGTGTCAACGACTGACTAATTGAATGTAGGTATATAACAGGTAGCCAATAAATAACGAGTAACGGGGATTCATAGATATATTTACACGTGTATTAATGATAGGATTAGGGCGACTTTACGTGTTATGACGAGTGTGTACCCTGTAGATTTATCACATGTGTTATAATAATCACAAAAGACAAAACTTGTAAGATATAAAAATTACAATCCTCTGAAAAGCTAGCTAAAATGATGTCTTGTGTGCACACAACTGAAATGGATCTAAATGCCTTAAACGGTCTAAAAATTGATTGTATGAATGGTGAATAGTCTTCAAAACAGAAAATACAGCCGCTCAGCACTTCTTTATCGTATTACTTGGATATCTGATAATTTTCCAGGTGTGTGAGTTCTATATTAGGGTGTATTTTACCTTTAACCATGTAACAAGTTCCGATGTTTAAACTAGGAAGCAGGAGTTTACGAGGAGCCCTGAACGCAGCACATGTGCATGGTGCAGCAGGGGGCGTCAGGCAGCTGTCTGATTGCTTTGTGCCTGTTTTTATTGTCCGAGGAAGTGAAACTTTTCACTATTGTAGCCGATTCTTGAGTTGCAGTTATTTATTCAGTGGACTGTGTCTGAACAAAACTGGACCAACGTGGAAGACCGTCTTATGGGACAAAACAGGTACAGAACCAGCCATGACATTAAGTGACAGATCTTATTTACCAGACAAATGTTTGGTTTATGAAATTTATTAGACTCTCATACTCTATTAAGGTCTTTAACCAGCTCATTTGTAAGGAAAGAGAAATGTTAACATGGTAAATATTTCAGTTGATAATCAATATCTGGAGATGTGGTTAATGATAACTCAGATAATAGAGGTGTGGTGTCTCTTACAGAGACTGTGGAGGTGATCACATATGACTGAAGAGTGTTTATCAGGCACTGAGCACAAGAGTCTGAAAGCTTTGATTTGTGTCAAAGTTCACAGGGTGTCAGCATGACTTCCTCTGTCCGTGTCATCGTGGTGGGAGCTGGCAGTCGAGGGGAGATCTACTCCAAGTTTGCCTCCATCCACCCTGAACGCATGAAGGTCAGTGCAGCCTGCATTTAACAAGGAGGAGATTCAGTAACACAGTTATCATTGTGGATTGTTTTCTTCATTGACTGCATTGATAAAATTCCTGTCAGCCAAGTCATCTATGATGAGATGAGATACCCATGAAAATAAAAACATGTACCTTGTAATAGAAAAGAAAAATCATGTCCTCTAATTAATGTTTTCTATAATCATACAGGTTGAATTAAAATAGTCCCTCAACTGCTTTAACTTACATTAAGTATTTTGCTTTCTGTTTCCACTGCTGCCTAAATGTCATCATTGTCCAGGTATTAAGTTGTAATGATTGACAGACATTAACTCAGCTTCACTATTTCAGGTTGTTGCAGTAGCTGATCCCAGAAAATTTGCTCGCACGAAACTTCAACAGCAACACAAAATTGTAGATGAAAACATATTTGAAGGTGAGCATTAAAAGAAGTAAAAACAGCATTTAAATAGTTTATAATTATCTGCCTCATAATAAGTTATTTAATGCTCTTGTTTCAAATCAGACTGGCACAGTATCGTTGAAAGAGAGAAGTTTGCAGATGCTGTGTTGATTTGTACTCCAGACAGCCTTCATAAGGTAAATATATTTATGTATATGCTGTACGTGATTTGTCGTTTGTGTTTTCACACACTTATTGGTCTGAAATATTTGGAAACTTTGTCATTGTTCTGTGGAAAATCACTTGATTAAACTAGTTTATGTTCCTCAGGAACCTGCGGTGGCCTTTGCAAAGAAGGGCTACCATGTACTGCTGGAGAAACCAATGGCAGTGAGTGTAAATAATTATAAACATAATGTATGACGTTCACTTTGATATTGGTGTTATTGATCATACAGATTGATTTTGTGTTTTGTTTTAATTCATGAGTACATTGCAAATTTCAGAAAAGATACTATTTCATCCTTCAGTGTCTGTTTGTAAAATACTAAAACTCTTTCTACGTTTGCATTTGCACATTAATGTTTTCCATGACTTTAGACGACTGCTGAAGACTGCACAGCGATGGTGGAGGCTTGTGTGCAGAGTGGTGTGATGCTATCGGTGGGTCATGTTCTCCGCTATGATCCCGTCATCCACAAGATTAAGGTGAACAGTTTCTGTCACACTTTATGTTTTCTTCACCAGGCGAGGGTCAGGGCTCTGGGGTTAAAGATCTCAGTCTGGGTTCTTGTGAAAGAGTTAGGATTATTGATCCCTAATTCAAATCAGCAACAAACTCACAGCATCAGCAGTATCCAGATCAGCTGATCATCCCACAAATAAAGCTCTCCAGTTTGTTTGACTTGAGTTTTGTTTAGTTGTATTTCTATTGGGAGTAGCAGCACCTCTTGTACATGAAAATGCTAAATTGTCTTTACTTGTGATGAATCAAACCATCAATAGAGTTGATTAAAGTCACTTCTGAAGATCTGATAACTGTAAACCTGAAACTGAATTTTAAGCAGGAAAAGCTAATTATAGTTTTGGTTGATTCAGTCACAAACACTGAAATGTTTCTTCACACTGGGACAACTGGTGAAGAAAACTACAAAATCCAACTGAGGATTTGGTTTTAAAAGTGAAAATGATCTTTTTTTCTAGGAGCTGATAGATGCTGGTGTTATTGGTGATGTGATCCATATTCAGCACCTTGCGCCGGTAAGAATAGAAATAAAATAATATTGTTAATCGTCAGAGCTCCTTATTTAACTCTTTAATTTAACTGTATTGTTGCTTTTGTTCATGAATTTCTTAAAATCATTAGTTTTGTCATATTACTTTTCTTTTCTTCATGCAGTTCAAACTGATGTACACGTATATTTTACAGAGAATCTGCATCGAGAGATGTGATTCTGTACAAATTTGCAGCTGCAGCAGATTTGTTGTTTGAGTGTTTTGATCTGTGTTGTCAGAGTCACCCAAAAGCTTCAATGAATACAAAGTTACATTTATACAGTGTGTTTAAAAGTGGAATCAACCTCTTGTTCCAGGTTGGATTTTATCACTTCGCCCACTCATTTGTTCGAGGAAACTGGAGGAATGAAGCAGAGAGCTCTTTTGCTCTTTTGGCCAAATCATGTCATGACATCGACCTCATACATCACTGGGCCGGAGGACACAGGTAAACAAACAAACAGCTGTCAATGATCAACTCCAAGCTCGTCTGATGTTTAAAGTAAGATGCAGTTAACACTTAAATACTGAAATAAGACGGTTGATCAGCTGTGTGACATCAAGAATATTTATTTGTCGATGCCTCTATCCAAACAGAGCCAGCAGAAACTAGACCCCTTACCCAG
Source organism: Thunnus thynnus (assembly GCF_963924715.1). Classification (NCBI taxonomy): domain Eukaryota; kingdom Metazoa; phylum Chordata; class Actinopteri; order Scombriformes; family Scombridae; genus Thunnus; species Thunnus thynnus. The sequence goes on along the minus strand of NC_089522.1, from coordinate 12,585,920 downwards.
TCTCTGCCTCATCAGTGGATGTGGTTGTTTGCTGTGTGTTTTGTTTTTCTTAAAATGAATCATTAACATCACAGTTTGTACTTGGCAGGTGTGTGAAAATGTCATCATTTGGATCCGTCAGCCACTTCCACAAAGACAACAAGGTGTGTAGTCTGTTCACTTTATGTGGCCCAAAACAAAGAAATCACCTTTATCACCTTTAAGCAGCCACTGCAGATAAGAACAAACTGGTTGTTGATTGTGTTTATTTTGTGTTCTCTGCATTATTTCTAACAGAAATCTCCACACACACTGAGCATGAATATAAAATGTAACATTTCTAGTTTATTTTGATCAGCCAACAGGTGCTGCAGATCGCTGTCTGGATTGTTCAGTAGAAGCAGTCTGTCCTTACTCAGCACGCAAAATCTACCTGGACAGAGTGAAACAGGTTAACATCTCAACACATTATGCAGGTTGAAAATTGTACTTTGCTTGCTTTGCAAAGTGTGTGCGTCTTTGTGTGTGCTAGGGTCACACCGGCTGGCCCGTATCAGTCATATGTCCGAGCTCGTTCCCAGACATCGAGTCAGTAACTGAGGCACTGAGGACTGGACCATATGGCCGCTGTGTCTACGAGTGTGACAATGATGTCTGCAGTAACCAGGTTAGAAAACACATTTGTAGACTGAGAGAGCAACAAGAGTTTGAGGATGGTTCTCAATCTCCACAGCACAGCGTACTGTCACTTTCTAACCCGTTAACTTTTGTTTTTGCTTAAAAACATGTTAAACTCAAATTCCATCAGAGATGCACCAGTATCCATGGTGATATCAGACATAAGGTCAAATAAACTATAAGTATCTAGACCCAAGACTGACCTGACATGTTAGAAAACCATCAGATATCAAAGAATATGTCGATCTTATCAAAAGGCCAAAAAACAAGGTAGTATTATTATTTTTTGTATGTATTTGGTGGTTTTCACATGAAAGAGTGAAGATGTGGCCTCGTTGACGTCTCCATTATATTTACCAAATCATCTGAGATGCTGTCTAGAAGCAGCTGATTACTGTGTGGCATTACTGAAATACACAGGCTGTATTGGTTTGTTACAGCTGTTTAAAATCTTAACACATCTGCACTTTTGTTGTCTTGTCTTGTTTATCTTCTCGTTCAGGTCGTTAACATGGAGTTTGAAGGGGGTCTGACAGCAGCCTTTTCCATGGTGGCGTTCAGTGAGGAGATATGCAAGAGGAAAACAACTATGTATGGCAGCAAGGTAGGACTGTGAGGAACGTGGACAGAAGAAACAGAAAGAGGGAGGAAGTGCTAATACTTGAGCTACAAGAGGTTCTGCAAAGAAAGAAAATCTACATGAAGAAGATGTAGATGTCAAGTATTAGCTCACATGAAGCAAAGTCATTCTGCCCAATCAAAAGTGTTTGTAGACAGGTGATAATGAAAAAAAATTAAATATCACAGTAGTGTTGACTACACACACTAACTGGCCAAAAGTATGTGGACATCCAAACACAGTCGTATATTGAACATGTCTTTCCAAAACCACCACTATGACTCTGCTGCTGTAACATAACAGGCTTCACTCTTCAGGGAAAACTTTTCACAGGATTTTGGAGATTTGCTCCCATTCAGCCACAAGACATTAGTGAGGTCGGGGACTGATGTTGGGCGTTAAGGTCTGGCTCACAGTCATTGATCCAGAACATCTCAAAGGTTTTCAGCAGCTCTGCCGGTCAAGTTTCTCTACATCAGACTCCGAAAACCATTTCTTCATGGATCTCACTTTGAGCTTGTAGCATCGTCATTCTGATTTCCTCAAACTGCCACAAAGCTGAATGTACACTGTTGTCTAAAATATAACTGTAAGCTGAAGCTTATAGGGGGTCTAGTCCATACCAGGATATGTGAGGGGTCAAAAAACATTTAGCCATAGAATTTACCTTGATATTGATATATTGTTAATCTAATTAATATGTTATCTATCAATTGGCACTTAAAATATTTACACACCTGAAAGTTTTGAGAAAGAACATCATTAGTGCTGCATCTGGATTTGATGAAACATTTACTTTATTGATTTCACTTCGTTCATAATGCAGCTTTTATGACCAGATAAAATAATAGTGTGATGTTTGTTGCAGAGCTTGAACAATGCTTCTAAGATGGATGCATCAGCTAAATGCTGCTGTCTTTACAGGGGGAGCTGTCATATGACGGCCATGAGATACATGTCTTTGACTTTCTGACCCAGAAATCCACAAAACACACAGCACGCAATAACGCTCCCGAACACTTTGGCATGAGTGGACACGGTGAAGCAGACTACCACCTTATAGAGGCCTTTATCTCTGCTGTGGCGGTGAGAGCTTATAAATGCATATTAGTTTTTATTAATATAGAGTTTCCTGTAGAGCTCATTTGGTTGTTTCAATATTGGAACAGCTTTCGTTTGAATCTTTATCTTTTATGGACAGTTGAGTTGAATTTGTAGTTGTAGAAGTTCGGCCACATTAAGGAATAACGACATATAACAAAGACGCTGTATTTACATTTGTGTAACTGTTGCAGAGGTACTAACACTAAATTAATGTTAAAGATTTGGAAACTGTGATGGTTGATTAATCTGGTGTGTGTGTGTGTGTGTGTGTGTGTGTGTGTGTGTGTGTGTGTGTGTGTGTGTGTGTGTGTGTGTGCAGAACAACAATCCATCTCTGATCCGCTCGGGTCCTGAGGAAACGCTGCTGAGCCATTTGCTGGTGTTTGAAGCGGAGCGTTCACGACTGGAGAGCAGGGTGGTTTACTGTGGTGACACAAGTCAGAGCTAGAAGACTAAAAATCATTTAATCTCATCTTAAAAACAAACACTATAATGATCTGAATGATTGATGAAACAATTCGACTGACGAATGAAAGGCCAAATCTTGAAGTTTAATTCACATTGCTCAGGGATTTTAATTGTGTATTTATAATCTGTGTTTATGAATGAATGAGTGAATCTGTTCAGTTTTTAAATTATATATGTACTATGTCAACATTATTTGTTTGTTAATTTGTGATGTTATTATAATCTCTTGATAAGAAGTGTTCATGTAACAGACTCATGATCTCCACTGAAAATTGTGAATCTGTTAAATTAAAATTGTCTTTGATTTCTAGTTTGCTCTTAATGTCTCTTAATGTCATCTCACACACAATATATCTCAGGATATTCAGGACTGTTGACCAGTTTGATGACAGTTGACGTGTCACTTTTTACTAAGATGCTCAGAGCTTAAATGTTAAATAGAAAAACTACTTGTTTATCTTTATTGAAGAGTCAGTATAAAACAGATGCACATAAATATACAATATACATAAAGATAAATTAGATCGTATTCTCTATTATCTATTATATATCTATTAACTATCCTATTATTCACTTCTGTTAAGTCAAAGTTACATGTGACATTAAAGGTTGTTCCATGTTGAATAAGTAACATTGAAGTTTCAAAACATATTCATGTCTACCTAAATATTTGTTACACCATCTACAGATAGATGTATGGTGTATTTTTTCTCAAAGCATACAGTATAATAGAGCTATTAAGAGATTTAAAAGCTCAGTAGACTTTCCAGTGGCTCAAACTAGCAATGGCAATGTTTTTCTGTTACTCGGAAATGAGAGCAGTAGCTCATGGCAGTAACAAGGAGCCGCACCAGCTGTAAACGTCACGTCAGTCTGTCGCCTTCTCCCTCTGAATCTGAGGGGAAAATAAGACAAACCCTCCTTTTTCTCATTCTGCTGGCAAAAGTAATAAACCTAATAAAATTAGCAATTGCATGATAGCTTTAAAGACATGAATATTAGTGAAAAACAGGCTGTGTAGTCACAACTTTTACTTTTGCATATATGTACATAGAGACAGGAGTTACATGTCATAATCTTCATGCAGGCTACCACAGATGCATAACTTCAATACAAAAAATATTGTCAAAACTGAAAGACTGCAGATTTTGCTTGGTATAAAGATATATATTTTTGATTGTTTCAGTTATACTCACCCTCTTACTGGCCAGTGTAAGGAGATCCTCTCTATTCATTGGCACTTTCATCTCCATCAGCACTGACTCCACTGATTCTGGGTTGTCACTGGGGTATCGCAGATAATTTCAATTCACGTGCAGTTTTTTTCAAGCATACGTCAAACCAGAAAGCTAATGACAGGCTGACTTTGACTCTGCAATTGCTGAGATATTTTTCAAATAAAAAAAACAAAACACCTACTCAGGTGCAGGGGTTGTAGCTGCTGTGGTCAGGTTGACAGCCGGGGGGTTTATCCCCAGGAGCTGCCCGGCAATCTCATTGTCAGTGTCCTGGAAGTGAGAAAGTACAGTAATGTACACAAGTAATGGATCATTTCATCTGTTTCTAGCCGCCTGTGTTATATTTTTTGTATTTAAATTCATCAATATGTGTTTGCCACAACACCACCGAGTGGCATTTAAAAAATATAGAAATCTACACCAGAAAACATGTGGTGGTGTGTGAGAGTGACTGTTTAAAAGACACAGAAGAATCAGTGAGATGGGAACGAGGCAGCAGCTGAAAGGCATCTGGTTTGTACTGGCTGTTGTGACAGGATCTAATCTCCACTAACGAGGTGTTTCATGTCCACATACCCACTGGCTAAGGTCTTCCTGGAAAAGAAGATAGGAGCGCAGAGTAAGAAGCTCATTGGTTCTGTCCTCCACCATCCTCAGGTACTCTGCGATATTTTCATCCTGGACTCCATCAGAGGAGCTCAGCTCATCGCGGATCTCTGAGCTGTCGTAGCTGATCTGAAGCAATGATTGAACACCTAGAAAAAGAAGTGAGAACATTTTTTTTCAATTAATATTTTAGTTTAATAAAATGTCAAATCACAATTTCCTTAAATCCAAGGTGATGTCTTCACATGACCTATTTTGTCCAAAAGCCAAACATATTTACTGTCCTTGTCTATGCTTATTAATTTACACTGTAGTTGGTGACAGGTGTGATCTAAACTACAGCTGCAGTTGCTACCCAACATAGAAGAGATTTACATCAATCAACAACACAAGACTTTACAGCCTCCCGTTGATTCTGTGCATATTCTCTAAACCTTAACATGTAATTCTACTCTTTTACCATTTTGAAGGGACACTTCTCTTGTAGAGCAAAATTCCCTTAACTTTGTTATGAGCTACATCCAATTCACAAAGCAACAGTTATTCCAGCATTGTCTGTTTTTTGATTGTAGCACAGTCTGCATGCTGCTGCTCTTTGATGGAATAGGATAATATACATTTTTAAGTAAGTGCTGTGTTGGGACTAGACGCACACTGAAGCATATATATCCTGTATATAGTTATATATGAAATATACAGCATGTATGCTTTCTAGTATCCAAAGACAGATACAAAATTGCTCAACTTCCTCATACAGTTTGACATATTTGTAGTGCACCCATTCAAAAGGACAACGTCATGCAGGGGTGCCCTATGTTGTACCTTTTTTGAGCTGATCTAGGAGCTTTTCCATGAACCCTACACGCTGTAGATAAACTGTCAGCTGTTGCTCAACAGCCTCTTGCTTGATGAAAACTGTCCTCTGAAGAGACTGATGCTGCTCAAGCTGCCGCTGGTTCTCAGCCACAAAGATCTCCATCTCATTGCAAAACTTCAGTCCAAAACATAACAGAAGACAGCATACAAGACCAATGATGTGTTTATTTTCTTCTTTATGTGTAATCTCTCTCTTGAACACACACATACACCAACCTCAGATATCTGCCTTTCAATGGTCTGTGCTTCATTGTGCTGATGGTTGACAAATTTCAGTAAAGTGTAGTTCTGCTCCTCCACTGATGGGAATATATCACAAGATATTTTGATTTCTGAAAAAAGCAGAACTTCCACAGCAACATTAATGTTTAATAGAAACTTACTATGTATGAAGTTCCTGACCAGTTTGTCCAGGTCACTTTCACCTGTCACTCTGAGGATTGTTTTGATTGCATCCTCAAAATCTTCCAGTCCCCATTCCTTAAATTCCAGTCGCTTGTGCTGCTCCACTATGGGGACAAATGTGAAAGTCAAACTCGTACACTACATGGTGCTCACTTAACCTATCATACCCCATGGAGGAATCCTGCACCAGAGTTGTTGTATGTAAGGAAAGATGTACAGCAAACTTTTTTTTCAGCGTTCAAAAACGTTAGGATTTTGTCGACTATGCCAAGCGTTTATTGCCAAAGCAGTAACATCTTTTAAACACAAGGTGTCACTAGTGTATTTCATTAGAAGTCAAGACATTTGGTCTGACGTGACTGGAGGGACTGTAGTCTGTGGAATGAAACAATAGTCTGCGATTTAGGACAAGCAGACCTCAAAATGCTGAGGAGTGTCACAGCAATAATGAGGAAAAGGTGTAATGACCACATGGAAAAGGCTTCCAACAACTGTCCACAAGAGAAAGCTGGTAGAGCCAAGTAGCTTTGACATAGATGTACATATAGCCACACTTGAAATAACATTTTCATCAATTAGTATGAGTGTTTTCACAGGATAGTACGTGATTTTTTATGTTTTAACATGCAAACTGGAGTGTATTAGTTCTCATGGTTATTTAGGGATTCAAAATGATGTGTGAGAGATACATATAGTCACCTTTTCCGTGGTCCACGTCCTGGTTGATACGTGCAGAGGCCTTTATGTCCATAAAAACCTCACAGTTAGAGTAATGGGAGACTTCTCGCTCCAGTTTTCCCCTCTCTTTCATGTACTGAGCCACTTCCTTATCATTCTGGTCACTCAGCATCTTTTGTTTTTCGTGGATCTTCACACTAGGTGTCGCCATAAATATACAACACAGTAACATAGTTATACATGGTGGATGTACTTTACCTCTATGAATCTATGCTGTTATCTAAGAAAAATATATATTAGATAAAAAGTGAGAAGACACTTATGGCTTTGGTAAATGAACTTGACTGTCATGTATTTCTGTTTTTGTTGTCAAGTACTCAGTAATGTCCTCCATGCTGACAATCAGCTAGTGGTGATCCAGCCTTTAACATTTGTTATTAAAAGAGCTGAATGTGAGTGCAACTGATTCTTTATTTGTCACAGTTGAAGTCCATCATCTGTACCTGATGATTAGAAATATGAATATGCACTCTAACCTAACTAGATTTAGATTATGATTTATTACTGCAGAATGGTTCACCTGGTATTGAAGGCTTCAGTGCACTCAGAACTCAGTTTACAAACATCCTTGTGAATTGCATGCAGCTCCTGGGTGAGATAACACACAGTTAACTGTCAAGAGTCTCAGTATTTCCCCAATAATCCCCCTTTAAAGGAGAATTCACATCAGACGGTCAACAGACAACTTTTGTTGGACACTATTCCCAAAAGTCTTTATCTTTAGGGAAAGTGTTAAATATTTTGTTGTAAACTAATTTAATTATTTTTATGTGTGTGATTTAAAGAATATTTACAAGCAAGAGGGATGGAAGCATCATTCTGGCACTCCTTCCTTGATATCCTCCTACTTTCTACACACTTGGTAAAATGCAGCAGCAGCAAAATGCAAATTTAGGAACTGGCTGTTATTAACTGAACCTACATTTTCTAGATGAGATTTAACACGTAGGAAGTGTTTCTTCTCCTCCTGCAGTATCTTCAGATCCTCCCTCAACTGTCCATTCCTGGTCATCAGCTGATTGAAGCGTTTGCAACCCTAGAATAAAACATGTTTGTTTGTTTTTATTAGTAACAGGTGTTAAACACACAAAACAAACCCCAGAAACTGTAAATATGAAGGTCAGCTTGAAAAATATGAAAATCTGATTTGAATTTATGGTCAAGTGGATTCTGGGTAACACTAACCCTGTCCAGTTTGTTTTCCATTGAGCAGGTGGTTTTTAGCAAGCAGCTGTTGTCAGATTTACAACTGCGGTGTGCAGTTCCCCCACTCTGTCCTGCCAACTTCCTCTCCCATTCCAAAATCTGAAAACAAAGCCAACAAGTAGGGTCAACTGTGGTAAGAAAATCAGGAGGAATTCACTGTGCAGCACTCTGTCAATGGTATTCACCTGATCTTTCAAAGATGCTACTTTTCCTTTTTCTTCTTTCAGCTCCTTGTCTATTCTGTCTTCACAGGCCAACATGGCAGTAAGATCTTCAACAACACTAACATCATTCTGACGGTTACAAGGACTCTCAGTGACTCTGAGACTGCGTAAAAGCTCTTCCTGTTCATCCTGGAGCCTCTGGATCTCTCGTCTACCACCGACACAAACAAATACGTACACACACAGTTTGGAAAAACATGAACAATATTAATTGTTGTTGTGACTCTCACTGCTTTGAATCTACAAGGCATCCTAAAGCGGCATAGTTTGCTATAAGAGATACTTATGTCTTGGACAGTCATTTTAAGATGACAGTCTGCATTTTATTGTCACATATTCATGAAGACATGAATGGTTATATAATGTTAACTAAGTCGCTAAATATTAAATAATATTTCATCAAATGTATTAAATCTGTTAAATTCATATTTAAGATACTGAACATGGACTTAAATATCACTGTAATCACTTTATCTCTGTAAAATGTCTATGGAACTGTGAGGTATTGGTAAATAAAGGAAGGTACTTGCTTGTCTCTGGAAAGGAGTCTTTGGGTTTTTACACTATATGCCCGTTTGGCTTCCTCTGCTCTGCGATACTGCAGCTGCAGTTTCTTCAGGTCCGTTTCAGCTGCATTAAAACACAAGGCTGTATGCTGCAGCTATATGTCCCTTTACATAACTATTGTTTATTATAATTTATATTTGGGACATGGCATAGATAGAAACTAGGCATTTTCTATCATTGGTGGTGTGTGACAGCTATGAGATTATCGTGGATGAAGGCGGTTATTAATAATTTACTATGTGCAACAAGGCCCTTCAAGTAACTGTGAACCTAAATTTGTTACACAAAAATGCAATAACCTGTATTACTGGTTCAGACTGGGATTTTACACCATTTATGTTGGGTCTGTCTGATGTTCTACACTGCGTGTAACAGTTAGCTAAATTAGTTTACGCTAAATTACATGATTAGCGAACTGTATAACTTACAAAAATCTTCAAGTAATTGACTTCTGACAGCAGATGGTCGCCGATTCATTTTAACTGATGGTCCGGTTGAGTCTGTGACATTAGAACAAGGATAAAACTTTATCTTTTTTTTTAAACTGTAAAAACATGGTGACAGTTAAAAAGAGCAATTTACAACTAAACTAACGTTAGCCTAGCTTAATTGAGTTGGGTTGGATTTTAACCAGACTGCCATGGCCACTAATAAATAATGTTGCATTATCTAAATAATATAATAGATTTAGTATACTAAATGAGATAAAATTAACAATAAACAATCCCAAATTGGCGTTAGCTGGCCAATCAAACTCCGCTCTCAAACTGAATTAGCTAAGGCTAGTTAGGTTACCTAGCAACCGAGCTAACGCCAGCTGGTTTCAGTTGTGACCTGTGGTTGTGACATTAGCTTCAATGTGCTAGCTCGTTAGCTTAAGATGGAGACTTGCAACTCGACCCCGCTGTGAGACTCGACTTACTTCAGACTTGAAAGCAAAAAGCAGAGGAGACTTGGTTTGGTAATTTGGTGACCAGCGACTACTGTAAAAATGCTACAATAAACGTATTGTGCCCTGTGGAGCGCTGCTAAACTGTCCTGAAATCAAAACATAACAGAGATACGAAACGTATCCTTAACCTAACGCACACCAGAATAAAATGGAAAAAACTTCGATTTCATTAAAAAATTAAGTCTTTTTATTGCATACACATAAATGAGTAGCTCAATAGTTTCCCCTCCTATCGCTTATTTTCCTCCCTGAAATCGTGATAATATTCTGATGCAGAAATCACTTATTATATATATATTTGCTAATTCATGCTTTAAGTCATTAAAAGGGATCCTTTTCGTTTTTGTGAAATATAAGATAAATATATAAGATAAAATATAAGATATATAAGATTAGGTTAAATGATCTCTCCTGGTGTATTTTTTGTCATCATATTGACTTATATAATCAGTACATTTCAGGAAAATGAATTATAAATATTCAGCAGCAGTCCGGCACCGAAACAATCACTCAGAATCTGTCACAGTTTCTTCTTGTAGATTCAGAGAAAAAATAAACGTGTACTGTGTGCTGGTCAGCCGCTGTTTGCTGACATGAGATGTGTTTTGGGGGGCATGAATGACATTCACACACGGTGGCTGTTTGATATCATTATGGATTTGTAAAAATGTCGATTGATGTTGTTTTAAGTTGTTTTTTTTTTTGACTCAATGAAAACCATAAACATGCACTATCGTAGACATTTTTTCATAGAAAAAACCACCGGGTTATAAATTTAACTGGGGAAAAATGCGTATTATTAATACTCCGCTGTTTTATTCCACTGCTACATTTTCCTGAATGTAAATAGTAACAAGTAAAACTTTTTATAAAGTGCTCAATTTAAACTAGTCAAATCTCACCCATGAAATGTCTTCTTCACACTCACTGCACTAGTGTGAAGTACATTGTTCTATCATGTACCATTAGATACAAAATAATAATAAAAATCTTTCCCATAAACCAACACAAGGCTTTCAAGCATTCTTACTTGCTTTGGCGAGGTGATGCAAACAATCAACCAACTCCCCAGACACACACTTTATACATACAAAAATGATTGTGCCACATGTTTAGCTTCCAAATCAAAACTAAGAATCAATCATGACATCCTGTCTTTTAAATATGTCATAAAAAAATATTTGATTTTTACAAATCCCCCAAAACACAGATATCACCCTGAGCAGAACTTTTTTATTATTACTGTCTTTTATCAAGGATATTTGCAGGCGGATGCTGTAGTGCTACCCTCTCATCCTCTCATACCTTATCACTGTTATTAGGAACTAATGGGGAGGTGAGATTCAGGTAGCCCTGCTCTGATGGCTGGTGTGTGGAGACAGATGCTCGAGTGCCGTCCACCACCGCATGCTCGCCAACCTTCATACGGCAGATTGAGTCCAGGATGTCCAGTGGGTCACACGAACCTGACGTCAGACTAGTGACAACAAGGTGGGAAGAAATGGCAGAAAATGCACATAAAAGCACTCAATGTAGTCAAACACCATGTATGTGAATACGTTGGAAATTCTTTGAAGAATATAACAGAGCTTTCTAACACTTTTTTTCTTCTAACAACAAAAATGAAGGTAAACTACAACTAACAAATATTGTTTTAGTAATTGTTTCAAACAAAATTGTGAGCTTTCTTCAAACTGCCTCACCTTAACGTAGATGTGTGCAGGATGCCGTCACAGAGACTTTCAGAGGGGAGCACTTTCTTGGCATTCTGTTGAGCATTTGAACCATTAAAGATCAACAGACATTAAAGTCTCCTTTTACAACAGAGGAAGGGACATGTCACCTATTTTACATTTGGTCAAACCTTGGTGAAGGCCCCTTTTTTAACCTTGGAAACATTCAGTATCAGCAGTGACAATTAAATTTGAAATTCTTCATCTTTCAGTACTAATGTTGTAAGAGCCATTTTAGAAAATTGGCCTTGTGAATTTTTGGGTGGCATGTCCCAGTAAGACTTCAGGCATAAAGATCTGTGTGTGGCGTTACCTCCAGGCTGTAGAACGACTGGTTCCTCAGGGTGCGCTCTAAGGAACTGACTTGATTGGACAGCTTCAGGGTTCGATCCTGTAGGTGTCTGTTTTCCACTTCTAAAAGACTGACCCTAGAACACATTAATGTTCACACTTACTCACAATATGAATATGTCTTCACTAGGGCATGTAGAACACAATAACTTAATTCAAACCCCATGAATTACTGACTTACTTACTGTTATTTTATAGTATTCATTCTTTAAATACAATTAATTTTAGAATTCATGAGACCGATCAATGACAGCAGCAATGATGAGACACTTCAGTCATTTTAACATACAGTATGTTGATTTGATATCCAATCCTAATACTTGATTTCCACTTGGAAGAAAAGGTACTCTACTTAAAGAAATACTCAAACTGCCACCTCAAAAGAAACATCTGTCAAGCATCTGAGCAACAAATTTCAGTCATTCATTAGTGTGATTCAATACAATACCTGTGTTGGGCTGTGGACGCGGCCCTCATGCCGTTGCTGCCCATTTCCTCTGCCTCACTTATCTTCAGCAACAGCACCCTCTTCTCCCCCAAAAGCTTCTCGTTTTCTTCCACCACTTTATGGATCCTCTCCTTCTCCTGTAGGGCGCAGTACATTTATTAGATTTTATACACTTTACAATACATTTTATAAAAGCAGAACATCTGCTCTGAGCAACCTTGCCCCAAGCTGTGAAAACTACAACAACACTAACGTCTCTTCCTGAATATTTAGAAGCTAAAGGGACTCAGGAATCATTCTGATAAAACAGGAAGTGTAACACCTGTTTCCATAACATCAGTGACATAATGACTGGATAGTGACATCATCATGTGCCTGACCTTGTGTGAGAGGCTGGAGGCCAGCGCCAGGTCGTTCTCCAGTCTCTGGATGGTGCTGTCCCTTTGTGTAGTGGCCTTGAGAAAGACCTGCTTGGCCTGACGCAGCTTTGTCTTGTGCTGACTCTGCTTTTCATTGTACTTCCTGGTTGGAGGAGCAGAGGAGCATGGGAAAAGCAACCAAATCTCCATGTGTCTTAATTAGATTATACTATGGACTGTACATGTGTGGGTGTGTCTAACCTGACGTGTGTGTCCAGTTGGAAGAGAACCTGCTGCAGCTCGGCCTGCAGTCTGTCATATTCCTGCTGACTGGCCGCCAGCTCCTCTTTCAGTCTGTGGCTCGACGTCTGACTGTCTCTCGCCTAGAGGACAAATACAAAACATAGTTTTAAACTAAATTCAAACTGGATAAAACACATTTTTAAGCTTCAGGGGAAAAATTACTTTCTTTATTTTTTGTTGTTGAAAACTCCTATAAAATACAATTCAAGCCACAATACACAATGCATAGTTTCAGCAGTTTAATGTAGGGACTATGTTTTTATGCAAATTCCAACAAAAAGTCAAGTAGCACTAAATGATTACAACATATTTGAAAAAACATAAGACTACAGTAAAAAGATACGAAACAAGCAGGGTCTTTTGGGAATTTATGGGGTTGCAGCAACTGATTGAACAGCTTTAAACTAGAAGTATAGATTAAGTGACAGAGCTCAACCAGACTGTATAAACATTGTTCTGGATATGAGCTGTCAGCACGACACCTCTGGAAAAACAAGGCATATAACACTCCTGTTTAATACATGATGAGAACTTGTGCTTGGGAAATACAAACTTATAACAGGGCAGAAAAAAAGAAAAAGATCAACCACCTGCACAGATGTGATCCCATTGAGAAGCTAAGTAAAGACTGAGAATGTGTCAATGGATGTAAGTTGTGAATCACATTTGATTCTAATCTTTGTGAAACCGACATAGTAGGAGTGTAAAAGACGCTTCAGGAGTGGAAACACCCTGCAGTACTAATGACATCTGATCGACTGTTGTACACTGTTCGTTACCTCCTCTCTGGCCTTGTTAAGTTCAGCCTCCAGGATGGATAGACGGGTGTCCAGCTGCTGGACACGGTGGCTGAGCTCTGCATTTGTCCTGGTCAGGGACGCCTCCTTCAGCCTCAGGGAGAGCACCTGCTGCTGCTGCTCTTCCTCACGCTGCTCTATCAGCTTCCTGAGGGAAGAATGAAGGAGAAGATGGATGGAGGGAGGGGGAGAAAGCACTTCTATGTAATATGAATCAGCATCATGTCCGAAAACTTGCAGTGTTGATTATGACAATTTTTCTACTGATGAAACTAAATCAAACTGGGCAGTGTCAGCAGCTCTGCAGTGTGTGTGACCTGGTGATGTGCTCCTCCTGCTGCTGGGCTCTCAGGGCTGACAAGGTGTTAGACAGATCCCTGCTGTCCCTCTCCAGGTGGATGCTGTCGCCAGCCCGAGCTTCCTCCATGCGCAGCTGGTGCTGGGCACTCTTAAGCTGCTGCTGCAGCTCCAACACCTGCCATCACAATAGAGCCACAGGCTTCACTCAGTGAGACAGAAATCATATCGCAAATTTTAAAAAATGGCTATTTGCAATATCATATCTGCTGTGTAGCATTTCAAGACACAGGAAACCACACCACTACAACCACAAGGACTGAGTACGCAGGTTTTCATTCCAACCAAAGACTACGACAGGGCTCAAGTAGAACCTAAACCATAGAGGAAGAACTAATGAATAAAACCTGAGGCCTTTATCATAAAGTAGGCTGAACTAGTCTAACCATGGAAACACCAGGCAGTGATTTCTTGCCCCGGCACTGACCTTCTTGTCAGCAGCAATGAGCCGTGCCCTCTCGGCCTGCAGGTCCTCCTGCAGACTGGTGGTGGTGCTGCGGTTTGTGGAGTTGCGTGCCAGTTCCAGCTCCAGTTCCCTGATTCTTTGCTGCTGACGTTCAGAATCAGCCGCCTGAGTGTGGACGCTCTGCTCCAACTGGACCAGCTTGGTCTGAACCTGCTTCAGCTCTGCACAAAGCTGAAGGAAGCAGAATGAGACAACAGAGCATGAACACAGAAAAGGATGTTTAACACCAATATAACAAATATATTATAAACTATCTAACAGTTAGAATTATTTGTATAGCACCTTTCTTTCCTGTTAACGTTTATGTTACAGTTTCACATTTGCTCATCATAATAATTAGTATTCACAGTGAGGTGACTGAGTGACAAACAGAATGATGATTAAGTGATAACTATCAGTGGCATTCAGGAAATTCCAAATGTGCTGTAATTAAATACCAACTTTCAGTTTTTCCTGGTCCAGCAGGGTGTTGTGTCTCTTCAGGTCCATGTTCTTCTCCTTCTCATAGCGCAACTCTCTCTCTGCTGAGGTGAACAGACTCTGTGCCCTCTGCAGGTCCTGTTTCATCTGTTTAGCCTCCTCTGACTTCTGGCTCATCACTAAGTCCTGGGACTAATGAGGGAAACAAGAGACAGGGCTGTGATATATTCAAATCGGCTATTAACTTAAGTATGAATGCACAATGAAGCTTCCACGATATGAAGAGTAAAGCAATGAAAAGCCAATCATATAATAAACTGAAACTTAAACCTAGTGAATACATAAGGAGGTATTTTAAATTGAGCTGCAGAAACAGCATGACTGTTTGGGAATGTTAATGATGTTTTAGGATAAGATGCACCTTGATTCGTGCCTGGGCTTCATTGATCTGAGCCTGCAGAGCCAGTTGGTGCTGAGAGGCCAGCTGCCGCTCCTCCCCCAGCTTGGTCTGCAGATGATTCAGCTCCTGCTTCAGACATGAAAGCTACACACACAACACACACATGTAGTATATAAATCATATATGATTCTGGCAGAGGAAATGCCCTTCTGCTACAAGCAGGTCAAAGGTTAGGATCAACTACAGAATAGTGTCTTTGAGTTGGTGGGGAAATTACCCTAGTGATGGACATGCACTTACCTGATCCAGGCACTCATCCTTAGTCCTCTCCACTGGACTAAGCCTACACTCTATGTGAGTTGTGAGCAATTCAGATTTCTGGTTGTTACTAAGTGCTTCCTTTGTCGAGGAGAGCTGCTCTTGATGCCACTGGATCTGCCCCTTGAGGCGCTGTACCTCGAGCTCCAGTCTCTCTCTTTCCCCCTCAGCCGCCAACTTCTCCTGGAGACTGTTGCTCAGTTTGGCCTGGAGCTCAGCAGTCTGCAGCCGCTCAGAAACCATTTCATCCCTGCAAAGTATGCACACGTATGCAAAACAGGTAAGCTCCAGCATGCCAGTCCTATCTTGTGACCGGCCAAGAAACAAGATAGAAGTACCAGCTGCAGCAGTGCTATCATGTCTCTCCCAGCTCTGCTCCATCTCTATTTCAACCCACATGTTTCAAAAATACAACTGCATGATACTCTGAGCACTGTGAAGTCTAAACTGACAACAACCTCAGTCTGTTGTGTGCTGTCTGGAGGCTGCTGAGTTCCATGGTTAGCCGGTCAGCCTGCTCCTGTAGCTGGTCAACCTGCAACCGGTTTTCCCGCAGGTCCTCCTGGGTCTGGTTACTGTCCTTGTAGTGCTCTGCCTCACTCTGGAGTTGGCGGTGGGCGCGCTCCATCTGGGCTACCTGGCAGACAGAGAGTCAAAGACAGAAATTCATTTTAATGGTGTAAATTTCAATATGATGCAAGTTTTGGCAAATCCTTTACATATGCTGTAAATTAATGTTGACATATTTTTATGTTGTCAAGTCAATTTTCCTTGATTAACACTGAATATACATATATATTATATTATGTTCACATTTTAAGACTATTTTTTTCTTTTTTATAAACACTTAATTTAAGTAAACAATGGAAGTGGACATGTTTTTGCTTATTAATGTTAATGTCTACTTTGCACTATTTCCACTAAAACCTAATTTTTATCTCTTTAAATATTTCCTGTATTTTATAATCATTCAAGTTACATCATGTTTAAAAAGACTTATGCAATGTGTCAGTGGACAAAATTAACAAACCTTTTCCTCCAGAATGGCTTTCTCCCCCTTGACTTGGTTGAGGCTCTTGATCAGTGTTTTCCCTTGTTGGCATTCAGTCTGAAGGCTGTTGACCTCGAGTCTCAGCTTCTTCAGCTCTCGCTCGCCAATCTGCAAAGCCTTGTATGTGTTGAGAGTGAAGAAAGTTTGTGCTGTTAAAGAAAATATGTGGTTTGTGACAGGTTAAAATTGACAATTAACACGCATGGCACTACTTCCTTTTTTCCATTCCTGTTTTAGTTGCACGTGTGTTTCCAGTAAATATTTTTATTTTTAATAATATGACAAAAAGCTTCAGAACTAAACTTCTTGAACTATAAATTTAATTGCACACCCTTGTGTATCTGTGGTGTTATTATTCTTTCTGCACAGTCAGATGAAGCATTAGATATATGTGGTGTTTACCTCCTTGTCTTTTTTAAGTGCGGCCTGGGCAGCACTGAGGTCCACCTCCAGCTGTTTCCTCCAGTCCTCCTCAATCAAACGAGCTTCTAGCAGAGCCAACCTCTCCTGTCTGCTGTCCCTTAAGTGCTTCATACACGGTGAAAGGGGAACACAATGCAATTATAAGTTGAATTGAGGTGAAGTCTATATTTTTGAGGTCGATTTGAAGTATCTAAAATCTTTTGATGTACCATGATTTATCTTCGCACACTGATGGTTAAGGTTTAACATTATTACTCCTTTTAACATTAACTTTCTATGTGAGAGGAAAACCTGGTAAGAATTTTATTGTATAGTAAAACTGGTTTCTATTTTATTCTATTTGAATTGAGAGAACATTCAATGGAGAACATACAATGTCAAAGAATCATGCATGGATGATTAAAGTGGGAGTAGTACAGCTGGTGAAAATATTGCAAGTTAGACTTGGAGATGCAAGTGACCCAGCATGCTGTTGTCAGAGACATGCAGTTTGAAGGTGAGACTCATCATCAGTGCGGGCCTAGAGAGAAGTGAGGGCAAATAAATTAATAACTTGTATTTCAGCAGTCATAGCGGTCATGTGCACATCGTCAGCTTGTTATTTTAAAAAGTAGTGCCACTCTGAAACAAGCCAGTGATGCCCCTGTTTGGCTTTTTATCACAACACCTGTGTTAGTTATGTCAGTATAAGCTGTGAGGTGGGAACCTACAGGGGTAATATTGTGTTTGCTCTGACCAGACCTGCGCAGCCCAAACAGCTTCTTCCATGGACTCTGGGATGAACCCTGCTGAGAGGAAAGACCAGTGTGTGCAGAATCACACTAGACAATAAATGAGTTATCATTAAAAGTTAAAAGAAAAGGAGGAGGGAGGCAACACCCCGATGTCTTCCACCAGCAGCACAAAGAAGAGACAGAGACTCACCTCAACAAGTTTATGTGGTTTCTGCATTTGCTTAGGATGGTTAATCATTACAGTTCACTACACATGAAGCCTTTGGAACAGGTTCATTTGAAAATGAAGTATTACCAGAGACTGTAAATTCATTATTTAATATGGTAGAGGCAGTTCAAATGATGAAAATTAACTACACCACAGCATTTACTATATTCACATTGCCTTTCCTTTCAAGGATATTCTGATGTAGGTCAGTCCTTTACCTGGAGGTGGACCTCCCTCCAGTTGTCAGGGAGGCTCTGTCTGTCCAGCCTCCTCACAGCAGCTTCCAGCCTCTCCAACAGTGTCGTCTCCACCAGCAAGTAAACCATCTGTTCACTGGGGCTGCTCAAGCCCATCTCTCCAAGGTCCTCCTGAGCCGACATCTCCGCCAGCTCCTTGCTCTGGCGCTCCAGAAGAAAGGGGAGTTTTCACTGGTCAGTAGTTTGTCAGGCAGGACTATGAAATAACATTTAAGACAGTATAGAGCTATTAGAAATACTGTTGTATGGCGGCAGACTTAGCATAAACACAGATAAAGGTGAAGTCAGTCATTCTGGAGAAAGATTGTTGATATTTGAACTCAACACCCAAACAAATACAGCCCTCCCTGTGTGCTCAAATCCATGGACACACATTGCCAAGGAAACAATACTAACAACTGGCAGTGATGCCAACTTAGCAATTTTGTTGCTAGAATTAGCAACTTTTTAGACTACCATGGCAACTTTTTTTTTTCAAAAAGCACCTAGCAACAAATTTAGCTACTTTTAAAATGTATTTATTATGCATATTTTCCCTCTAAATGACACAAAAAGGATTTCTCTGTCACAACACATGGTCTGCCTGCCTGGCTGCAAAAGTGCATTGTGAGTGACGTCAGCGGTAGTGACGTCTCAGCTCAATAGACAGGCACAGGCAGCAGCAGTCAATTGTTTTTTGGCCAATACAGTGCTTAAACTATAATTGTTCAGAATGTGTAGTTTTACTAGTTGATAAGAAAATAATTGTTCAATAATTCAATGTATCGTGTTTAAAAATAAAAAAATATCTGATCATAAAAAATGTGTTGTGTTATATTACTTTTACAAGTAAAAATATGTGATAAACAAACAAATCTAAACTAAAAAATTTCAAATCATAGTTTTCGTCAAGATGGACAGTCCATTTGAGTAGAAACTGTCACTCTACATAATGACAGTTTTACGTCATCACGCAATGACAACTTTTTTTAGCAACTGCTCCATTTACCAACTTCTTCAGTCAGTTTTGGGAGTACAACCACTTGGTTCACCCAGGGGGTGGTGCCCTCAACACGTTCTGCAATGTCCATGTCCACCAGTTCTTTTATCTTTTCCTCCACAGCCTCCTGGAGGTTGTATGGTATGTCTCTGAGTGGCTGGGCCACAGGTTTCACCTTTAGGTTGATGTATAGGCTAATCTGCTTGGTGTTCAACTTTCCCACTCCATTTGTGTATTGCTGCTGGAGTCTATATTTAATGTCTGTAACAGCTGAGACATTTTCACCCGTTTTCAGAACTCCTAGCTTCATGGCTGTCTTTTTCCCAAGGAGTGGTTCACCATCGCCTTTAACAACAATTAATTCTGCCTGATGAGTCCTGTTACCAATTATGATTTTATACTTGAATGCCCTCTTGACTGGCAGTGACTGACTGGATGAATATGGGTACAAATTTCTCTGTTCTTTTGGCACATATGAATAGCATTTTATCTTTACTGCCTTCAGTCTGTCTCATACATTTTCTCTCATCACATCACTTGTAGCACCTGAATCTACTAACATTTTCAAGTCTACGCCCCCCACACAAAAGTTAAGTCTCTCTGATATTTCATCCTCTTTTACAATAAATATAAAATCTTTTTGTTCTACCTCAACAATGTTCACATTGTTTTTTTTTATCCTTTTGTGTGGCACATTTTTGAGAAATGGTCTTTTCCATTACACTTGTGACATGTCTGTGTGCAGGGCATTTGGGATCCTCTCCCATATGATCAGTGTAACCACATCTATATTTTTTTCTCTCTGTTTTGCCCTCTTCTTTATCCATTATCTTTCCTTTCGTTTTCATGTGCTTCCCTCCTTTTTGTGTAAAATGATGAACAGTTTCTGTCTCCCTCTTTTCTCCATTCATAGACATAGCGGCCATCTGTTCCTCAATTCTTACACACTGTGAGGCGAGTGTTAGTCCATGCCCTTCCTCCAGTAATTTTCTGTGCACATATTCTGACATACACTTACACAGAGTTGCACCCTTATCTGGTTATCTGTATCTGCTTGAAAATCACAGTCTCTTGCTATCTGTCTAAGATGTGTAGAAAACTGTTGCATGTCTACTTATTGGCTTTTATGCCAAAGCTACTTGGCTCTACCAGCTTTCTCTTGTGGACAGTTGTTGGAAGCCTTTTCCATGTGGTCGTTAAACCTTTTCCTCATTATTGCTGTGATACTCCTCAGCATTTTGAGGTCTGCTTGTCCTAAATCACAGACGTTGTTTCACTCAGCAGATGGCAGCTCCTCCAGTCATGTTTTCAGACCAAATGTTTTGACTTCTAATAGTGACACCTTGTGTTTAAAAGATGTTAATGCTTTGGTGATAAACGCTTGGCATAGAGGACAAAAACATGGATATTTTTCTGTTGTTACCTTTAGAATTACGCATATAGGTTTAGAGAATATGACCAGAATCAAAGGCAGGCTGTAAAGGCTTGTGTTGTTAATTGATGTAAATCTCTACTATGTTGGGCAGCAACTGAAGCTGTAGTCTGGATAACACTCTGCAAACAAAAGTAGAGCACCTGTCATCACCTGTCATTAAATTAATAAGAATAGACAAGGAGAGTAAATGGCTTATTTCACTTTTAGATTATGAGTTTCATCTTATTTTAATCTTATTAGATAAATAAGATCAGTCTTGTAACTGTTGACTTTTGAACTGAAACAATTAATCGATCGACAAAATCTACCAGCGACAATGTTGATGATTGATTGATCATTTCAATCATTTTGGCCTAGCTCCAGCTGCAGCTAGTAAGCAGGATTTTTTGCTTTCTGACTGTCTTATGTGATGATAAACTGAATATCTTTTTAGCTTTTGGATGAAACAAGCAATGTGAAGAAACCCCAGTAACTGATGAAATGATCCATTGCTTGTGTATATTACTGTACTTTCTCACTTCCAGGACACCGACAGTGTCATTGCTGGGCGGCTCCTGGGGATAAACCCCCCAACTGTCAACCTGACCACAGCAGCTGTGAGATCACATTAAGAGACATTAAGAGCAAATTATAATCAAAGACAATTTTAATTTAACAGATTCACATTTTTCAGTGGAGATCATGAGTCTGTTACATGAACACTTCTTATCAAGAAAACATCACAAATTAACAAACACATAATGATGACATAGTACATATATAATTTAAAAACTGAACAGATTCACTCATTCATTCATAAACACAGATTATAAATACACAATTAAAATCCCTGAGCAATGTGAATTAAACTTCAAGATTTGGCCTTTCATTCGTCAGTCGAATTGTTTCATTAATCATTCAGATCATTATAGTGTTTGCTTTTAAGATGAGATTAAATGATTTTTAGTCTTCTAGCTCTGACTTGTGTCACCACAGTAAACCACCCTGCTCTCCAGTCGTGAACGCTCCGCTTCAAACACCAGCAAATGGCTCAGCAGCGTCTCCTCAGGACCCGAGCGGATCAGAGATGGATTGTTGTTCTGCACACACACACACACACACACGATTAATCAACCATCACAGTTTCCAAATCTTTAACATTAATTTAGTGTTAGTACCTCTGCAACAGTTACACAAATGTAAATACAGCGTCTTTGTTATATGTCGTTATTCCTTAATGTGGCCGAACTTCTACAACTACAAATTCAACTCAACTGTCCACAAAAGATAAAGATTCAAATGAAAGCTGTTCAAATATTGAAACAACCAAATGAGCTCCACAGGAAACTCTGTATTAATAAAAACTAATGTGCATTTATAAGCTCTCACCGCTACAGCAGAGATAAAGGCCTCCATAAGGTGGTAGTCTGCTCCACCGTGTCCACTCATGCCAAAATGCCCGGGAGCGTTATTGCGTGCTGTGTGTTTTGTGGATTTCTGGGTCAGAAAGTCAAAGACACGGATCTCATGGCCCTCATATGACAGCTCCCCCTGTAAAGACAGCAGCATTTAGCTGATGCATCCATCTTAGAAGCATCGTTAAAGCTCTGCAGCTTCAGCTTACAGTTATATTTTAGACAACAGTGTACATTCAGCTTTGTGGCAGTTTGAGGAAATCAGAATGACGATGCTACAAGCTCAAAGTGAGATCCATGAGGAAATGGTTTTCGGAGTCTGATGTAGAGAAACTTGACCGGCAGAGCTGCTGAACACCTTTGAGATGATGTGGAACAATGACTGTGAGCCAGACCTTAACGCCCAACATCAGTCCCCGACCTCACTAATGTCTTGTGGCTGAATGGGAGCAAATCTCCAAAATCCTGTGAAAAGTTTTCCCTGAAGAGTGAAGCCTGTTATGTTACAGCAGCAGAGTCATAGTGGTGGTTTTGGAAAGACATGTTCAATATACGACTGTGTTTGGATGTCCACATACTTTTGGCCAGTTAGTGTGTGTAGTCAACACTACTGTGATATTTAATTTTTTTTCATTATCACCTGTCTACAAACACTTTTGATTGGGCACAATGACTTTGCTTCATGTGAGCTAATACTTGACATCTTCATCTTCTTCATGTAGATTTTCTTTCTTTGCAGAACCTCTTGTAGCTCAAGTATTAGCACTTCCTCCCTCTTTCTGTTTCTTCTGTCCACATTCCTCACAGTCCTACCTTGCTGCCATACATAGTTGTTTTCCTCTTGCATATCTCCTCAGTGAACGCCACCATGGAAAAGGCTGCTGTCAGACCCCCTTCAAACTCCATGTTAACGACCTGAACGAGAAGATAAACAAGACAAGACAACAAAAGTGCAGATGTGTTAAGATTTTAAACAGCTGTAACAAACCAATACAGCCTGTGTATTTCAGTAATGCCACACAGTAATCAGCTGCTTCTAGACAGCATCTCAGATGATTTGGTAAATATAATGGAGACGTCAACGAGGCCACATCTTCACTCTTTCATGTGAAAACCACCAAATACATACAAAAAATAATAATACTACCTACTTTATTTGACCTTATGTCTGATATCACCATGGATACTGGTGCATCTCTGATGGAATTTGAGTTAAACGTGTTTTTAAGCAAAAACAAAAGTTAACGGGTTAGAAAGTGACAGTACGCTGTGCCGTGGAGATTGAGAACCAGCCTCAAACTCTTGTTGCTCTCTCAGTCTACAAATGTGTTTTCTAACCTGGTTACTGCAGACATCATTGTCACACTCGTAGACACAGCGGCCATACGGTCCAGTCCTCAGTGCCTCAGTTACTGACTCGATGTCTGGGAACGAGCTCGGACATATGACTGATACGGGCCAGCCGGTGTGACCCTAGCACACATAAACACACACACACACAGTTTGTAAAGCAAGCAAAGCACAATTTTCAACCTGCGGTCAAGTTCTAAAGATAATTGGTGTAAATAATGTGTTGAGATGTTCACCTGTTTCACTCTGTCCAGGTAGATTTTGCGTGCTGAGTAAGGACAGACTGCTTCTACTGAACAATCCAGACAGCGATCTGCAGCACCTGTTGGCTGATCAAGATAAACTAGAAATGTTACATTTTATATTCATGCTCAGTGTGTGTGGAGATTTCTGTTAGAAATAATGCAGAGAACACAAAATAAACACAATCAACAACCAGTTTGTTCTTATCTGCAGTGGCTGCTTATTTCCTTTGTGATAAAGGTGATTTCTTTGTTTTGGGCCACATAAAGTGAACAGACTACACACCTTGTTGTCTTTGTGGAAGTGGCTGACGGATCCAAATGATGACATTTTCACACACCTGCCAAGTACAAACTGTGATGTTAATGATTCATATTAAGAAAAACAAAACACACAGCAAACAACCACGTCCACTGACGAGGCAGAGACTGGGTAAGGGGTCTAGTTTCTGCTGGCTCTGTTTGGATAGAGGCATCGACAAATAAATATTCTTGATGTCACACAGCTGATCAACCGTCTTATTTCAGTATTTAAGTGTTAACTGCATCTTACTTCTAAACATCAGGCGAGCTTGGAGTTGATCATTAACAGCTGTTTGTTTGTTTACCTGCGTCCTCCGGCCCAGTGATGTATGAGGTCGATGTCATGACATGATTTGGCCAAAAGAGCAAAAGAGCTCTCTGCTTCATTCCTCCAGTTTCCTCGAACAAATGAGTGGGCGAAGTGATAAAATCCAACCTGGAACAAGAGGTAAAATATATGTGTGCATCAGTTTGAACTGCATGAAGAAAAGAAAAATAATATGACAAAACTAATGATTTAAATTCATGAACAAAAGCAACAATATGTTACAGTTATATTAAAGAGTTAAATAAGGAGCTCTGACGATTTACAATATTATTTTATTTCTATTCTTACCGGCTCAAGGTGCTGAATATGGATCACATCACCAATAACACCAGCATCTATCAGCTCCTAGAAAAAAAAACAAAACTATAATTAGCTTTTCCTGCTTAAAATTCAGTTTCAGGTTTACAGTTATCAGATCTTCAGAAGTGACTTTAATCAACTCTATTGATGGTTTGATTCATCACAAGTAAAGACAATTTAGCATTTTCATGTACAAGAGGTGCTGCTACTCCCAATAGAAATACAACTAAACAAAACTCAAGTCAAACAAACTGGAGAGCTTTATTTGTGGGATGATCAGCTGATCTGGATACTGCTGATGCTGTGAGTGTGTTGCTGATTTGAATTAGGGATCAATAATCCTAACTCTTTCACAAGAACCCAGACTGAGATCTTCAACCCCAGAGCCCTGACCCCTGTTCACCTTAATCTTGTGGATGACGGGATCATAGCGGAGAACATGACCCACCGATAGCATCACACCACTCTGCACACAAGCCTCCACGATCGCTGTGCAGTCTTCAGCAGTCGTCTAAAGTCATGGAAAACATTAATGTGCAAATGCAAACGTAGAAAGAGTTTTAGTATTTTACAAACAGACACTGAAGGATGAAATAGTATCTTTTCTGAAATTTGCAATGTACTTGGAAGAATTTTTTGCCTCATGAATTAAAACACAAAATCAATCTGTATGATCAATAACACCAATATCAAAGTGAACGTCATACATTATGTTTATAATTATTTACACTCACTGCCATTGGTTTCTCCAGCAGTACATGGTAGCCCTTCTTTGCAAAGGCCACCGCAGGTTCCTGATGAACATAAACTAGTTTAATTGACTGATTTTCCACAGAACAAATATTTCAGACCAATAAGTGTGTGAAAACACAAACGACAAAACACATACAGAATATATGTAAATATATTTACCTTATGAAGGCGGTCTGGAGTACAAATCAACACAGCATCTGCAAACTTCTCTCTTTCAACGATACTGTGCCAGTCTGATTTGAAACAAGAGCATTAAATAACTTATTATGAGGCAGATAATTATAAACTATTTAAATGCTGTTTTTACTTCTTTTAATGCTCACCTTCAAATATGTTTTCATCTACAATTTTGTGTTGCTGTTGAAGTTTCGTGCGAGCAAATTTTCTGGGATCAGCTACTGCAACAACCTGAAATAGTGAAGCTGAGTTAATGTGTCTGTCAATCATTACAACTTAATACCTGGACAATGATGACATTTAGGCAGCAGTGGAAACAGAAACCAAAATCCTTTATGTAAGTTAAAGCAGTTGAGGGACTATTTTAATTGAACAACATTAATTAAAGGACATGATTGTACTTTTCTATTACAATGTATATGTTTTTATTTTCATGGGTATCTCATCTCATCATAGATGACTTGGCTGACAGGAATTTTATCAATGCAGTCAATGAAGAAAACAATCCACGATGATAACTGTGTTACTGAATCTCCTCCTTGTTAAATGCAGGCTGCACTGACCTTCATGCGTTCAGGGTGGATGGAGGCAAACTGGGAGTAGATCTCCCCTCGACTGCCAGCTCCCACCACGATGACACGGACAGAGGAAGTCATGCTGACACCCTGTGAACTTTGACACAAACCGAAGCTTTCAGACTCTTGTTCTCAGTGCCTGATAAACAGTCATATGTGATCACCTCCACAGTCTTTGTCAGAGACACCACACCTCTATTATCTGAGTTATCATTAACCACATCTCCAGATATTGATTATAAACTGAAATATTTACCATGTTAACATTTCTCTTTCCTTACAAATGAGCTGGTTAAAGACCTTAACAGACACAGTATGAGAGCTTAATAAAATGTATAAACCAAACATTCGTCTGGTAAATAAGATCTGTCACTTAATGTCATGGCTGGCTCTGTACCTATTTTGTCCCATACGACGGTCTTCCACGTTGGTCTAGTTTTGTTCAGATACGACTTCAAAAACAGAAGTCCACTGAATAAACGACTACAACTCAAGAATCGGCTACAATCGTGGAAAGCTTCACTTCCTCGAACAATAAAAACAGTCACAAAGCAGTCAGACAGCTGCCTGACGCCCCCTGCTGCACCATGCACTTGTGCTGCGTTCAGGGCTCCTCGTAAACTCCTGCTTCCTAGTTTAAACATCGGAACTTGTTACATGGTTAAAGGTAAAATACACCCTAAATAGAACTCACACACCTGGGAAATTATCAGATATTCAAGTAATACGATAAAGAAGAGCTGAGAGGCTGTATTTTGTCTTTTGAAGACTATTCACCATTCATACAATCAATTTTTAGTCCATTTAAGGCATTTAGATCCATTTCAGTTTGGGGCACATTGAAATATGAGGTTCATTGAGGCCACATAGCCTTTATGTACAGAAAAGCCTCTCAGTTGGAGTAATGGGAGATTTCTCGCTCCAGTTTTCATGTACA
Source organism: Thunnus thynnus (assembly GCF_963924715.1). Taxonomy (NCBI): domain Eukaryota; kingdom Metazoa; phylum Chordata; class Actinopteri; order Scombriformes; family Scombridae; genus Thunnus; species Thunnus thynnus. The sequence goes on along the minus strand of NC_089522.1, from coordinate 12,558,862 downwards.
GAGCTACTTCCTTATCATTCTGGTCACTCAGCATCCTCTGTTTTTCCTGGATCTTTACACTAGGTGTCGCCATAAATATACAACACAATGAGCAGTTAAACTGTACTTCATCTAAGCTAAGAATAGTAATAGTAAAAATTGAGCAAACACTTGAAAATGAACTTGACTGTCATGTATTTCTGTTTTTGTTGTCAAGTACTCAGTAATGTCCTCCATGCTGACAATCAGCTAGTGGTGATCCAGCCTCTAACATTTGTTATTAAAAGAGCTGAATGTGAGTGCAACTGATTCTTTGTAAACAACTTTATTTGTCACAGTTGAAATCCATCATCTGTACCTGATGAGTAGAAATATGAATATGCACTCTAACCTAACTAGATTTATATTATGATTTATTACTGCAGAATGGTTCACCTGGTATTGAAGGCTTCAGTGCACTCAGAACTCAGTTTACAAACGTCCTTGTGAATTGCATGCAGCTCCTGGGTGAGATAACACACAGTTAACTGTCAAGAGTCTCAGTATTTCCCCGATAATCCCCCTTTAAAGGAGAATTCACATCAGACGGTCAACAGACAACTTTTTTTGGACACTATTCCCAAAAGTCTTTATCTTTAGGGAAAGTGTTAAATGTTTTGTTGTAAACTAATTTAATTATTTTTATGTGTGTAATTCAAAGAAGATTGACAAGCAAGAGGGATGGAAGCATCATTCTGGCACTCCTTCCTTGATATCCTCCTACTTTCTACACACATTGTAAAATGCAGCAGCAGCAAAATGCAAATTTAGTAGCTGGCTGTTATTAACTGAACCTACATTTTCTAGATGAGATTTAACGCGTAGGAAGTGTTTCTTCTCCTCCTGCAGTATCTTCAGATCCTCCCTCAACTGTCCATTCCTGGTCATCAGCTGATTGAAGCGTTTGCAACCCTAGAATAAAACATATGTTCGATAATAATAATAACAATAACAGGTGTTTTACACACACACACACAGACACACACACACAAAACAAACCCCAGAAACTGTGAATATGAGGGTCAACTAAAAAATTTTTTTGAAAAATATGAAAATCTAATTTGAATTTATGATCAAGGGGATTCTCTGGGTAACACTAACCCTGTCCAGTTTGTTTTCCATTGAGCAGGTGGTTTTTAGCAAGCAGCTGTTATCAGATTTACAACTGCGGTGTGCAGTTCCCCCACTCTGTCCTGCCAACTTCCTCTCCCATTCCAAAATCTGAAAACAAAGCCAACAAGTAGGGTCAACTGTGGTAAGAAAACCAGGAGGAATTCATCATGCAGCACTCTGTCAATGGTCTTCTGGAAAACAGACTTCACCTGTTAAGATGCTACTTCGCCTTTTTCTTCTTCCAGCTCCTCATCTGTTCTTTCTTCACAGGCCAACATGGCAGTAAGATCTTTAACAACTCTAACATCATTCTGATGGTTAAAACCACTCTGAGAGACTCTGAGACTGTGTAAAAGCTCTTCCCCATCATCCTGGAGCCTCTGGATCTCTCGTCTACCACCGACAGAGAGACACAAACAAATACATACACACACAGTTTGGACAAAACAGGTGAAACTTGCAGAGGAGAATTACCTTTCAGCTAAATATGAAAACACAGAAAAGAGGCAACTTCAAAGACAGAAAACACTGGAATGTGTCTTTGCTTAGTGAACAAAAAGTAAAAGTGTTATTTAAAAAAAAACACACACACTCAGTGGAAGATTTGGAATCAAGGGTGCAAACAAGAGGAAAAAATCCACTGCGCTGGGTTCAGCCATGTTATATTAAAGGCATTTTATTGTACCTCAAGACTCAGAGTGCCTTGGATTTTTCCCTCTCATTCACACAACAGATGCCTTTAAAAGCACCAGCAGTCTTTTTTTATTCACTGTTGTTGTTTTGACTTCATAGTTTTGATACTTAAGATGATCCTGAAGTGTGATACAGTAGTTTGCTATAAGAGATACTTTCATCTTGAGCTTCCATCTGACCCAGAAACATTCTGCATGTCTTCCACTTTGATCTTATCTCCTCTCTTGTTCTCCGATATTATTACTGATATCATACAAAAATATCTGTAGTTTTTTCATTGACTAAAAATACAATGAAATGTATTGTCACATGTTTATGGAGACATGAATGTTTATATAATTATAAAAATTTGACTGAATGTATTAAATCTGTTTATTTCATATTTAAAGTATTGAACATAAACTCAACATCATTGTATCACTGTAAAATATCTCTGGGATTTGTAAGTTTTGGCAAATAAAGGAAGCTACTTGTCTCTGTAGAGGAGGCCTTGGGTTTTTTTTTCAATATTCCAGCTGTCAGCTGGAATACTGGAACAATTAACATCTATGTGATTCAGCTGTTGGCACCCGAAATTATGATACTGGACTGCAGGTCTAAACTTGTTGAGCAAATTATGCCAGCAGGTATCTTTCCAGAAGCATCTGCTGCTCATTGTTTTTCCCATCATCATTTTTTTTTTTCAGTTTGGGCTTAAAATACAACCATCAGTATTACAGTATTAAAATCTAAATAAGTACAGCTAAACATGTAATTACATACACACACAGTGTACTAAAGTCAGTATGACTCACATCGCATCATGCTAATGGCTCTCCGGTTGTATGAGGAAATCACATTCCTTCATGGAGGGAGGTGTCCGTCTTAATTACCTTGTGATCATAATAATGTCAACAGCACTGAAAAGTCTTGGTTCACTTCCAGGATGAGTAATGCTGGAGTGTGTCGCAGGGTCCATACTTCAGATAGATCACGTTGTGTTGATGGTTGGACTGACACAGTTATACTACTGTGGCAAGAAGGGTGTGTAGAGCAAACTGTAGAAATGATGAAATGATTGAATCTTTGACCTGCTGCCAGGACGGGATTACAGCAGTAGTGTGAACAGACACTCCTTTGGGCAAAGCTCGATTTTCCATTTGATGTAATCTATGCAGTAATTCTTTCAGAGGTCTCTGAGAAAATCACAAACATTTCTTTTCTGATAGAATGAAACTTATATTAATAACATCTGTCTAACTTTTCTCTTTTTCTGAGTAATGAAGATCAAACTGGAGGAGTTTCCTTCTCCTCTGTCTTCATGAAGCTATATGGTCCTCACCAGAACAGGTCTGACACATACACACACACATACACACGCAAACACACATACAAAATGCCAGATAGACTGGCAGCTTGCTCCAGGAGACAAGTTTGCAAACTGAGTCAGCAGCTGTATTTCTGAATGACTCAACCAGTCCACCACAGAGCCCTTTCGTTTATCGGAGCCCTGCCCTCAATCCTCCCTCACACACAGGCACGCACTGCCTACGTTTTATTCGTGGCCTTACCTCACCACAGCATCACTTCCTTCCACCTAAATCAGCAAGGATATGTCTTCAAATAGCCAGCAGCAATAAGTCATGTGAAAATCAGTGCTGGTGACGTTTTATGATTGGTGTGGTAAAATCAGCAGAAGTAGTTTGTCATGGGACGGTTTATGTAAAGATTTAATTTTTATCCATCGACTCTGTGGTTTCTTACAATTCAAGGATGTTTTTTCACTTTCCTTTTGTGCTTGAGACTCTATTTTTCAGTAATGATATACGATGATGACATGCTGTGGTGAGTGATGTGGTGAATTTTCTGCAGAGCTAATAATCCTATGATCCTGCGAGTCATTTACTGCATGAATCAGTAATGTTGCCAGGAAAAGACTCCTACGTCTGCTTTGACTTTTCTTGGACGCTACCTGCTTTAATGCGGTAATATCTGCTGGAGGGCTGTTTAAGTGTCACACTGCATTTTTCTCCCTTACAAGACAGGCATCCGTGAACAAGGAAGTGGAGGAGGAAAGCAAGGAGGGGAGCATTAAACTATAAAAACATGGCATCGTGCAGTCTGGGCTTTGTCGGTGACTCAACAGGAAATGACGGAGCGGGAGTAAGTAAGGTGAGAGAAGGAAAGGGAGGAGGGTGGGAGCGAGAGGAGAGATAGAAAGAGGGAAAAAGGGAAGTTCGAGTAAGTCATGCCTCAGGACTCTGAGCTATGTTGTGGGGAGAGACAGACAGGGAGAGATCATACCATGGTTTTCTCAGGAAATCTGTAGGCCATGAAAACACAGATGGCCTCGTCATCCCCCCACCCCACACACTACTTTGCACAATAGAGTCGTGACGTGTACACACACATGTTAAATAATCAGCCTGCTGAGCAACAATATTACCAAATTTTGCAGTTTTCCAGAAGGATGACCTTGTATGTCATGTGTTGATTCAAAAAAGACTTTGACCGCAGATCGAGTTGTGTAAACAGCAAAAGCAAATGTTGACAGTGACGTCCTGTACTGTTAAAATTAAAAACACTATCTCCATGACCTGATGAGTAAACTTGGGTTACTGCGAACAAATAATTATGCTGATGATATGAGGATTTATGCGGAGAGTTGCTACTGAAGAGCTACATAATATAAAAGTTAAACCCACTGCTCATACACAGCATCTCTGGATTCAAGTGTGAGGCCTGTTTTCCCCCCTTTTATCCTCTGAAACTCTTAATGAACTGGAGATCAACTTCACAGGCCTGCGGAAGGACACCCGCTGGGCCTGCAGACCCTCTGCCCACATTGAGGCCTGGTAGGGAAGCTGCCCAGGCCTCCAGTGTTACATCCTGGGCAAAGAATTGCTCTTTTCAGGCTCGGGTCTCAGCCATTCATTGAAGCTGTCACCATGAAATCAGATGTCAAAGAGTTTAAATCACTTTAATCTTCACCACTTCCTCAATCACTTCTTTCCCCGATGACTCTTTTGTTTGTCTGTTGGTATCCTGGGAAAGAAAATCTTTCGCTTTCTTGTCTTTTGTAGGGATGCACATGTGTGTGTGCTTGTATATGTGTGGCTTTCCAACTCTAATCAATTCGTTTGGTTGTAGCAACAAGAACTAAATATTTACATGACGCATGAGCAGCCTGTGATTCAATTTGTGTGATTAAAAAGATACACATCGATTTTGTATGAGAGTGGGTTTCTCAGAAATCATTTTCTTTTGGCTCTCAGTGCATTTTCTAAGCTATCCAGCAATCGCAGGCAGCGCAAACATCACTCTTCAGCCCGTCCTTCTCCCGGTGGCTGTTGATTCTGCGATAACTGAGCTGTCCTCTCTCGGGATGAGGTCAAAGGCCGTGGTACGAAGCCCACTCAGACATTTGAGGAGCTTTATTCCTTCCTGACGCCGCCAACTTGTCAGACCCAACTGCAAATCCATTAAATTAAAAAAAAAAAACGTTAAACTGATTAGACTGAAGGAAGTTGTAGGTGGTAACAAGGAAGTGCAAAAAGCTAGACACACTGTAAAAATTTCTTTTTCACGATTGCTCCATTATCAGTCCAGACTTGGATGACGGTGCCGTTTATTTCACCATTGCTGCCTCACTGATGAGTTTACTCACTTAGTCAAAAAACGGATAGGAATTTTGATTTCTTACACATGTAGCAGCTGTAACCGTGGGTTTTTTTTTTTTACAACATTTTATCATCTAGTGTAAATGTGTATATCTCGTAAACGTGACTCCAATACAGGTGTTTTTTTATTTGCTATAGCCAGTGACAGAAACGACAGCATTAAGAGGAATGTGAAACTCAAACATAAAACAGGTCGACCGTGACTTTGAAAACAGCAGCAGGCTTGTGTGTCTGTAGTCTGTAACAGTGCTCTAATTACTATTACATGTTTGTACACAGCTGGTTCCTCTATAAGAGAATTCCCTGTCTCACCATGTCAGCACATCAACCTACACAAATGTATTTACCATAGAACACGTATGTTAACACCTACTTACTTTATTTCCTATTCCAGCTTGATACACTGTTAAATGAGTGGTGGGCAGACATTCATCTTCTGAGATATTTTTCATTTTAGGGGTTGTTCAAACTATTATCTGAGATGAGATGTGAAACAGATCTGCTCGACCTCTCCAGCTTGATATTTCAAGAGTTATTATTGCTGTTTATCATCAAGTTATTCTCACTATTAATTCCTGCTTTAACCTCCATGTTTCTTGGCTTTAATCGAACTGAGCTCATAAAAAAAAAAGAAAAAAAAAAAGGGATGAACAGAAGTAGTTGATTGTGGTTGAACTTTTTCACGGTCCATCTTTAATTTTGCAGCAGCGTGAGGGAGTTCCTCCTTCAGAGCAATCCATCACATCTTTGAAAAAGCATAAGAAAGGAGGGTTACAGATGTGGGAGTTGGGTTTCTGACTACACTGACAGCTGTGAGGGACAGAGGTCTCTCAGAGCAGGAAATGACTTGACCTCCCCTGTGGGAGACTGGCCCACCCCGACAACAACCCCCACAGCTCTGAGCATCCTGGGACGCCACAAGCGCCCACAGAGGGGCCGCAGAGCAACAGCAGAGCAAATCTGCCGGTCCAGGTGGCAAAAATTTTAAAATTGGATGGCGCCGAGTCATCTTGACACAACAAAACAGAACAAATGGCTGAACTAAACTAAACTGTCCTCTGTTACAAATAGTTTAAATATCAAGATGCGAGCTGCTCTGTTACTCTTCAAAGACAAACTTTTACTTTTGTTCAGTGCAGTGTCACGTCCAACGGCAGTTCAACCTCTTTATCTCAAAAACACAGTGGAATTACAGGTGTAACTAGTTTCATTGCACAACAGGAAGTTGATCAAATGGCTTATTTGCTAAAAAGTATGAGTATTCCTTTAAGCAAACAAACTACGGCGGTGGGCACGGGACAGTCATTGATTGCAGCAATAGAAACACATTACATGTGGTATATTTATTTTGTGGGTTGGTGCTTTATGGGCATATGGGTATAAGGCACTCCTTAATCCATACAAGGCCCTATATGGACTTTATTGGAGCTTTACAACAGTGGAACATTTGAACAATTGGGAAGAAGGAAGAGGTCATTTGGCATCTCTTTTATGCTTTTATGAGGTTATATTATATATTATATTCAGCTCTTTACAATACTAATGCCTCTATTTGCCTGGAAGGATTTATTCAGATAGTTACCACAGATGAGAGATTATTAGGCAATCTGAGGGAATACTGTAGGCTCAGTGTGGTCTGGGCCCTGTGGTTAAAAACAAGAATGGCCTGCACCCACTTCCCCGTTATTTTCTGGTAAATGGCGTTCTGTATTGTCCTCCTGCTTCTCTCCGCGTGGGCGAAGACAAACACAGACAGTGAACTCCAATGTGACAGGAAGGCTTCAAAACAAGCCCTCATCCACCATGACCGGGCTGCCAATCTTGTACTTGTTCTTCTCTATCAGTTGTAGATTGTACTCAGGCCAAAAGCCACCCACACACTCTCTGACTCCCACACAGGTCACACTAAAATTGTTTACTGCCTTATGAAGGGCAATTTCCCATACATTCATCACACAAGGAAGATAAAATTATTCTAATTCTGCTTTTGGAGGTCGCTGATCATTTTTGGCCATTGACTGCCAGAGTTTTTTTGTGCAGGGGGAAACATTGTTTGCAAGAAATGGAAATGTGGCTTTCTGATTTATAAACAGAAACATATGAATCTCCATGGAAACAATGAAGCACCAGTTTTTTGCCTTGAGGTATAGTCACATGTCTAGCTTGTTGATTTCCACACATTTTCTATTCCACTAGTAGTGAGGACACACGTTTCGTGGATGATGACAGCTGCACCTGGAGTCATTTTCTGTGTGATGATTGGCTGATTTGATTCACATTTATTTTAAACGGAAAATCCACCAGGCTGATAATCTTCTCTGGTTTACCCTAGTGGAGTAAAGTAGAAGTGGCAATACCAAAGCACAATACTGCATTAAAAAGTACAGGAGTATTATCAGCCAAATACCAAAAATACCAATTAAGCAGAATGACCCGTTACAGAGTGTTATTGGATAATTATTGCTGATGTATTCATGGACAAGCAGCATTTTCATGTTGCATTTTATAGATTTTTTTATAGTACTTATAGTGTTATAGTTTTTTTTATGGTACTTAATGCCTAGTATTTTATGAGACCATCATGTGTTTTGTATGTAAAGGCAAAGTAACCAGTAACTTGGGTGAAAAGTACAATTTTCCCTTTGTAAATGTTTGTGGTAGGCCTAGATGTATAGCCTGAAGCAGTGGTTCTCAGAGTGGGGTCTGGGGACCCCCAGGGGTCCTTGAAGGGGTTCCAGGGGGTCCCCAGTAAAAAGGAGAATAATTTATTTTAACTATAATTCCATCCATAAGTAACACAATGACAATGTATGACTATTCTGGTCATGTTGTTCATACACTTTCTGTAATAAAAAACAAAAATCTTATCGGATGGGGGAACCTGTGACAAGATCTTATCAAATGGTCTAATTTGGTCCATGGTCTAATTTGTGTCAGTTTAAGGGTCCTTGACATAATAAAGTTTGAGAACCACTGGCCTAAAGAAGCATAAAATATGAATATTCAAGTAAGTACCTTAAAAATAGTCTATAGCCTTCATTCCCCAAATGTATTTTCCACCACCTCTGGTTTATAAACCATTACCTACTTTTCCTTTCCTTTTTCATTTCGTTTTTCCAAACGCTTTTTGTGTTTTGGGGGATTTTTTCCCTTTAAGACGGCCTTTGGGTGGAGTTAACGTGTTCAGGGTGCTGGGTGTATTTATAAAGAGATGAGGAAAGACGCGTCACTCTGACAAAATGAGTTTCACCTCCCAGTATTGTTGACAGGAGGGATGCTGCACATGGTTCAGTTTGGACTGGGACACTGACTTTTACTGGACACACAGATTTTCATTTTCTCTTTGGACACAGATCGACCGACCCGGCTGTACGGGATGGAGGATTAGACTGACTTTCATGGTAAGATTTATTTCCATTTAGCCATGAAAATAATACTTTAGTTAATGGAAACTGGGCTTTAAATACTTAAAATGAACGATCAGGAACAGTGTTATATGAGATGTGAACGGGACAGCCTGTTCAAACAAGACTTTAGTCAGAAATCGGAGCTACAGTGAAAAGACTAGTTGTTCAAAGAGCCGGGAGACGCGGTCTTAGGTCGAAAATCACTTTCCAATAGTTCAATAGTGAGAGGACTGATTCAGCTGGTCTGTCTGGGATCGTGTTCTGAGAGCAGCAGGAGGGTCTGCTGTCCTGATCCACTGCAGGACTCTCTGATGTCCGCCAGGTCAAGTCCCGTCGAGGCGGGATGGGTCTTGCCTGCTCAGCGGCACCTCCCCGGTCAGCCGCTGGCGGGCGCTGGACGCTATCTATCTATCTATCTATCTATCTATCTATCTATCTATCTATCTATCTATCTATCTATCTATCTATCAGTGTTGTTCATGGGGGGCAACACAGTTTTACAGGCTACTTTACTGTATGTTGTCAGTATAGTATTTTATTTTTTGAGTACTTTACTTATTTTAAGAGTAAAACAGATTCATACAGTGTGTTTTTTAGAGTTGTATCTGAGTGAAGATAGTGAGTGCTGACAGAGTTACAGCAGTTTATGTTAAACTCATTTGGTAAAAAAATAACTCATACACACAAATGTATGTTTTGTGCTGCACTATGTGCCTTAAATTGTGATTTATGGGTCGTCCACACTCAATAAACTGTGTCCTGTTCCTTTTATGGTTGAATGAAAATGTTGTTGCCTTTATTAGACTGCTACCTATTTGTATTTTAGAGATTTGGCCCCACGGGCTGCTACAACTGATCTACAGAATACTTACAGTATCTATATGAATCTACCTGGTTATACCTACATTTAGCCCATATGTATCTAAATATTTATGCTTACAAGTAAACTATAGAAAATGGAGTCTATGTGTAATGATGTGATTTCAAATGCAATGAAAGATCTATTTATCTATTTGTACAGGATTGTACCCATCACATTCATGAGTTTATGCAGATAATTTGTAGATTCAATTACATCTTGACAGGTGATCACATGTGAAAACTGGATATGAATTTGTTTGAGCAAATACAAATGTGGATGGCTGTAAATAGTGCAGCCTATAAATATTAAGCATTTTTTCCAGTTCGTTTTTATTCTACCCCTCAGAGTTACCAAATTATTAATGCAGATTTGTGAAGGTCTGGGGTGAGTAAGTTCATGTAAAGCATAAAAATTAGAGTCTACAGCAGTCACTCTCTAACTCACAAAGTGTCGAATTTGATCCAGCCTCCTGGGTCACTTTTACACCTACAAGCTGTTAGCGATCAAGAAGCATCTGCGCTGTAATTCGTTTTCTTTTCTACCTACAACACCTACTAAATCAGCTTCAAAGAACAAATCAAATACGACTCTTAATAACGTGATGTGTCTGGGGGATTCATATCATAAACTGCTTGACCGCTGTTGCAATAATGGTAATTACTCATTACTCATGAGTAAACGCCGATATAGATCATAAATTAAATGAGCCAATCCCAGAGAGGAATGATTCACCACTATTGGTCCCACAATCTCAGGAGATTTGAAGTCAGCCAAAGGACTGGGAATCAGTGATTTTGCAAATGATAAGGAGAACTATTTTTATTTTCTTAGTCAGATGTTCCACATGCGTCAAGGTTGACTTATTCCACTTTCTCTCCAAATGGACTTTAATGTACTGTGCTGCTAACTGGTCTTTCTTTTTTTGTTTTGTTTTTGTTTTTCTCTTTGGGATTTACATGTTTCTATTGTTTTTTTAAGGGATTTTTAGACATATATATATATTTATCCTTTCTGTTGTTATCATGCTCTATGCAGTGAATGCTCTTTATAAGGGAATGGTTTAATGAACTGTATGCATGGCCCTGTCACATATATAGCCAGAGTCTCATACATCTGACCCCTGACACCAGTGCATGGATAGTATACATGTCTACTGGTCTGGAGTGTTTAATAGTTTTTCTTTAATATATCTCTTAAATCATTTATTTCTTTCTCTTTAATCTTGGCTGCCAATACTGGTCCTGAGAGCAGTTTTTTTTATTGTATTGTGTGTATAAGTATTGTGGCCTAGTGAGACTGTGGTTAAAATATTTACATTAAATTCATTTAATAAGATTTACATATCGCCTGCTAAGGTGTGAATGTTACTTTACAATAAGTTGTAAGTACAAATAGGTGATGTAAAGCACCTATTTTATGCCAGGGCTTTAATTAAATCATCTGTAAAGGTGCAGTCAGTTGAAAGGCTTATTTCCTGAAAAAAGTGGCGTGAAGACTTGCCAAGGACAGCTCATCAAGGCTCCTGCAATGAGATAAACAAACAGGTTTTTTTTCTGCTTCTGGCTTGTCCTTCCAACAGTGCCAGCACACGCATATCCTCCTGCATAGGATTTGTGGCACAGGCTCATACCTTGGCCGTGTCTTCTTGTCTCCATGGCGTATCTTCAGTTCCAACCTCATGGGAGAGTTCACTTGGATTTTCAGGCTTGCTTCGCTGCGCACCAAAGTGACACAAAGGCCCATTCATGCCTGAGAGTGGCTCCATTCATCGGACACTGAGTAATTGCCGGTAGAATTCATAATTGTTCAGCATCTTCCATCTCCGAGGTTCACTGGCGGAAATAACGCCACAGTCGGTTGTTTTAAGGATGACATGAATATTCAAATAGATGCACGGGTCACTGTTTTGTTTGTAGTGGGTTTTTTTTTTTTGTTGCATTATGCATGCGCTGCATTGTTTGCATCCCACATCGGTCGTAAACCTGAAATGAAACAAAGCAGGACTCTGAAGAATAAGATTGCGCATGTGACTATAAAATTGTGACTTTTCGGCATCCTCCTGCAGGCGAGGAGGAGGAGTAGGCTTCTGTAATTATTGGTTTGAAAGTAATTTTGGTGCACCGTTCAATTCTATAGAAAAAAGACAAGGTGTAGTGTATTTTCCAATGCTTCAGAAAGTTCATTTTCAAGTCTGAACAATAATAATAACAAAAATAACTCAACATGGTTTTGCATCAATATTATTCTTAAACTAAAAGCTATTTAAAAATCAGATGTCCAGTATAGGTTGAATGGTACTTTCTGATCATTATGATAAATTAAGATATCACTTGATTTGTGTCTGTCACGACAGAGGTCAGGGTCAGAGGGTCATGAGCGGCATCCCTGGAGCTGGAGGGGGCTAAAACTGAACACACAACTTTCTCTGTCTGTACAACTGTTCTTTAGATACTCTGCATATACTGTTAATGCCAATCTTTTTTGGTCTTGTGTGTTTACTTTTTGTCATTCATTAATCTGACTACTATCATTTATCTCCTTAAAAAAAAGACCTGATAACATTTTTATAAGATATTTCCTTGTCAGTTGCAGCGTCTGTCAATGTACTTCTTGTCCTTACTGAGATATTAGTAAACTAAAACACTTTAAATCACTTTACGGTCCATGGCCGACTGTCATTGTATGCGCGGTGCTTTGGTGTGCCATCTCACTGGCGGAGTTTGTCATTCAGCTTCACAGGAATGCCGCACAATTAGCCCCTGTTGTTAGGGCAGATACTGCAGGGTTTCATGGTCACAGAGAGGAAGGAGGGCGAGGAGTGCGGCCGCCCTCCCACATCTGACCCAGAGGTTGTGCAATAGCCCGCTCATCAGACAAATGGCTTTAAGCTGGCACCACAAAGAGTCACACATACACAGCTGCCAGAGCAGACTGAAGTCGTTTACTGGTTTTTTGTTGTGACTGTAGCGTCACCTTTGTGTCTGTGCTTTCAATAACAATGCAGCAAATCAGTAATGACACTGTATTTTGATATTTACTGTACTTAAATATAAATAAATATAAATATAAGGTAAATATAAGGAAAATTTCAGGATAAGAGAATCTCTTGCACAATACTCTCACAAAATTCTTTACATTTATTCAGTTTCGCTGCAGGCCGACCTTTTTCAGAGTGAGAGATGTCCCAAAACAGGACAAAATAAGGAGCGTAATGATATTAATACAGTATTGTGTCTTTCATTATAAAGTTTTCACTTTGGCACACAAAATCTGTTGAACTACTCAGTGCTGTGGTTGTTTTTGTCTTTCCACATCTGCACACGTTTGCTCTGTTGTTCCATGTGTAAATAACTTTCCATAAATGGAAAGTCATTTGCCATTTTTAAATGAGTAACGTGACACGACATCAACTTACTGAACCGTGAACTTTGTGCAGCATTACACCCTTAAAGTGCAGAATTATTATATGCCGGAGTCACTTATAAAGCATGTTTTTGTTTCAGTTCTTGTTTCATTTATTGGCGATATATATTTATATGCGATTCCAGCTTATTAAGTATTTGCTCTAGATTTTTTTCTGACATTTGATTTGCCTGCAGCTGGGTGTGCTGGATGTGGTTGTGTTCCAGATGTATGCTGTTTATATGCCCTGTTTGTAGGTAGAGTGTTGTATTACAAAAGCTTAATTGTTACACACTTCCTCTAACAATGTGTGAATGTACAAGATAAGTAGCCATGTGAATACCATCCATCTACCACTCAGTTTTCTGTTTCTCCAACAGCTCACCGTGGGCTAGGATGAAGCCGGGATGGATTTGATGGAGCTGACTTGTGTTGGAGCTGTAGACCGATACCAAACAGAACTTGATGCTTTTTAACAATAAAACTGCCTTTCTGCCACAACATGGCCAGGAGTCAGAATAACTATTGGGGACAGCATGACCTCAGCAGGTACGCAAACACAATTCTGACACTGGCAAAAACAAAATATAACATGCATCCATTGTTATATAATATGGCAGTAAAAGCACTATACATTCATCATAGTATCAGGAGTGTGATTTTCATATTATCTTGCCACATTTGATGCCTAAAGGGACAGAAATCACTAAAAAAGTAGAATGAAAGGTTAACTTCTGCAATTGTTAAAAGTATTTCTTTAATTTCTTTTTCTTTTCTTATTTAACAATAAGTATTATTGTTAAAAGTATTAGTAAAATTGTTTCCATGCATCTGTGATCAGAGTCCGTCATTTTCTTTGGTAATACTGATATGTTTATAAAACGTAGAACAGAACACATTCCCTGTAAAGCATATGTCATGCTTGTTATTTCATGTATAATGACTTACTCATGACAAGTTATGTGCAGAAATGATTTACGCACATGCACAGCTCTGATTTCTCAACCTCTCCTGCTTTGCAGAGTGTGCTTTGGCCTGAGTGCTGACATGGAACACAACCTGACGGAGCTTCAGCAACAGCAAATAGCCAAGGAATTTAACCGTGAGTCTTCTAGATATCATTTTTACATGTATGTACAACCAACTGACTGCAAAACACTGACGCACACAAGCATTCACACTGTTCTTCAAATTTTTATTATTTTTATTCTTTTTCCGTACGTTTTTCGATCGCTACCTGCTTCTGCCTACTTTCAGCCACAGAAATCATTCAAATATCAAAATGTTCAGCTCTTTAAGTGCATTTATGCTATGACCTTTCTTCTTTCTAGCATAGTCCAATGATTTTATATACTTTTTAAAAATATAAAAATTTATAATGGAAAGTCTATGGGAGGAATGTTTGAAAGTTGATATCTCAAAAACTAAAAGTGCCAAAGTATTCATACTTCATGGACAGGTGTCTCGTGTGGAAATGCTTAACATATTAAAACATGGTACCAATAGCGCCACCATTTGGTCAGGTATTATGCATTTTATGCCGTGGCTAATAACTTATGAACCATGAGGTGTATCAAAACAATATTTGCACAGCGTATTTCTTGGACAATGCCAATTTGACTGCTATAGGCCACACCCATTTGCGCCTGGAAAAAATGTACTTTTGGTAAACACATTTTTTGCTTCTGTTGGCACATATTTCATCTAATCTTCACCAAACTTGGTACATACCATATTTAGATGACCCTGAATAAAACGTATGAGTTTGTTTTTGTGTATTTCTTACTGTTTATCTGTAATTGGTCACCAAAATTTTGAAGGAGTGGACAAAAACAGTTGAGTTTCCTGGGATGAAGACTGCATTTCCCATGAACAACTTGGTCATAAATAGGTTTACTCACTTCAGTGGTCTAGCCTCTCAACGTTATACAAACTACTGTTGATTGCCTGGTGCGTGTTGGTCATCATGCTAACAATCACAGAAAGCTTTGCGGCGCTTTCTTTGCTCTACAAATGCAGCTAACATTAGCTACATTCAACTAACGTTAGCCATAGCGTTAGTTTGCTTTGTTATAGCCACCAATGTAAATTCATATATTGATGTAAAACCACGTTTTGCAATGTATTGCAAGAATAAAATAAACATATTACATACCTGTTTAGGAGGAAGAGGGACAATTCAGGATTGGTTTTGAATCCTTTCAAATCCTGCGGTTCTGTCCATTTGTTGAATGACCGATCAAGGTTGACTCGTGTTTCTATCACTGCCCCTTTTAGCTTTTTTTGTCATTTCTCATTATCTTTGCTGATCCTGCCCTAGTTTCGCCATAACCACAAAATATAAAATATAAAATATAAAATAAAATTATCTAAGCTTTCTTTTAACTGGCTAACGTACAACTCACTGTAAAACTTGTAAAATGGAAAATGTAAACACAAGTTCTTCTGATTTGTGTGCTGTAAATTGTTTCATCTGTTTTCGCAGGGAATCCAACCTGGCGACAGGCATTTAGAGTAACGATATAGAAATAGCCAATCTTATCGCTGATGGTCTCGTTTGCTTATGTAGGTCATACAGAGGCAACAATATTAAACTGAGACTGTTTCATAACAAGTTAAAAACTCCTTGTAGTTGCTTTATATGTTAAACCTTAATATACAGGGAAACATTTATTTGAAACATGGCACACAAGGTTTAGCAAAGAAATGAAATGAAAATACATTTTATTAACTAAACACTAATATAACTTTTACTTTTTTATTTTTACCTTTATTTTAACCGTTTTAATCGTCAACTCCTGTTCTGACAAGTGCTAGAAAAAGTTAACATCCTATCCAAATTTTTGAATTAAAAAAAAATTTCTTAGTTTTGTCTTGGCCTGAGAAACTTGAGTATAAAACCCATTTGGCTAATAAAAGAGTGTGTAGAGTTTAGGTGAGTTTGTCATCGGGGGGGTGGGGGGAAGCTATCGCTCCCTGGTCACACCAGCTGTTCCTGCAGTCTGGGGCACATCGGATGTTATGGGAAGCTCTGTTAAGATTACGGCCTGCCTCGCAGATAATGACGATTCCTGTGTTAATCAGAGTGTTGTGGCTGATGTTTGACGAACAGGGTGATAGGTTAAGCGGTTGTTTTCGACGTGTTTTCACTCCCGTTTCCTGTATGATACCTTCAGCACAACTGTGGGCAGCCCACTCCCCCTGGTATTTTTCCCTCCTACACCATCCGTACACTCTAGTTAAGATTTTTTTTCTCATTGCAAGTTGTTTTCCATGTTTCTTCCTCTGAGAGTTGTTTCCGCTCTGAAGGAAACAACAGTGATAGCAAAACCTTGTATAATAAACAGCGGCTTCTTGGTATATAGTGCCATTTACGATTTCATGAAGGCAGTTGTTTAATACATGATTGTTTGTCCCTTTCCCAGCCAACATCTCCCTCTCCCAGTCTCCTTTCTACTCTGATACTTACCGCCTGACGCCTGAAAATATTCTCCAGCCCCATGAGGGGGACCAGGTGGTCCCTTCATCCCAGAGACGGACAATGTTTGGGGGCCACCAGAGAGAAGCCAAACCCCTGCCTCCTCTGCCTGACCCTGAGGAGCTTATGTCAGATGAGGCAGCCGATAGCGAGGTGGAATTCTTTACCAGTGACCGACGGCGACTTTTGCCCAAAAGCTGCCCCAAGGCTGTGTGCAGGGGCAGCAAAAGAGGCTGCGGCCAGGTAAATAATGCCTATGAGGAGAACTCATTGCGGGCTGGTGGCGCTGGAATTGGCTCCATGGCTTTTTCCTGGCCAGGCAGAGAGGACAGGCCAACAGGTAGAGGGGGTGGGTTTGGAGCTGACAACTGGACACTAGCTCCCCAGAGAGAAGACCACCAGCATGTGGTGTCAGCAGTTGGGGGTACTTTGTGTAACAAACAGCCAGACCAACACCAGTCATCCAGATTCCGGTTTTCCTGCTCAGGCCCTGCTTCCCAGCTGTTCCACAGCAGCACCACAACAGTCCCCACTGAAAAGCCACAAATCCCTCCTCGTATCCCCATCCCTCCAAAACCTCCAGCTCTCTCAAAGAGTATGAGCGCCAACAAAGAGGACAAACCTCCCAAAATCCCACCAAGGGTCCCTTTAGTCCCACCGTGCCCGCCACGTACCCCAAGCCCAAAAAGCCTTCCAATTTATATCAACGGCGTGATGCCTGCCACACAGAGTTTTGCTGCTAACCCAGAATATGTGAGTAAGGCATTACAGAGACAGCAGAGTGAAAGGGCGCCACCTACAGCTCAATTTTCTCCCTGCATTGTTCCCATCTTGAAGGATGGCAGAAAGGCCAGTGCCACTCACTACATCCTCCTGCCACCAGGCCGCCAGGTGTACACGGACAGACGAGAAAGACTCCTGAGTGAACCCGCTAGGACGGGAAACTCCAGCGTCTGGCAGAACAGATAAAAATCCTCGCTTATGTCACTGTGTCTGACACTAGATGAGGAGAAAACTTTGACTGACATCATTAATAAACATGTGATACACTAGTGGACCGAGTGTGTAACAACACCTACATGCTACATTCACATGTCTAATGTCATATTGGTCTTACTTTCAATGGCTGATGTATTTTAAGATTATTTATGTCACACAGCACTGTGAGGTTTTTGTCTGTTTTTAATGTTTCACCGGTGAGTATTTTAAAGATGTCTCCTGGAAAACATCATAACATTCCAGTATTTTCACTAATGTAGGAGAAATATTTACCTCCCATAACCATTTACGGTTTTGGTTAGCTGCAGTTTCTTATGAGGACAATATTTCATCACTCATTTAATTTTAAGTCTGACAGCCATGCAGGCATATCGTTAAAACAACTGATACTATATTTCTTACAGGTGAGCAAATAATTACTGTATATACAAGCTGGGCTTGTATAAAACTGTTCATTCCCTGTGTGTTATTTTTTAAGACAATGCTGCTTGAAATCCTGATTATAATGTATTGATAGATTTTATGTTTTGCAGAATCATTCTCACATTAAGATAATAATGATTTATGGTAAACTTAACAATGAACAATGTGGCCGATATTAGAACACAGTCAAAACACCTTTTAAACTACAGTGCTATCAAACACTTCATCTGATTAAAACTGAATTTAACTTGTATTTGTAATTCAAAGCACATGCCTTTTGCAGGATTTTGTGCATGAGTGCTTAATTTTTCTTAAAAGCACCTCTAATTATGAAAAAGCTGATTGTCTTATTTTAAAGTTACATCAAGCTACATCCTTCCTGCAAAATAATCTACATTTTAATTTCAAACATTGATTCATGCTTTTTGTTCTACGCTCAAGTGCACAAGATTTAATTTATTTAAAGGTATTTTCTGTGATCCCAAAATTCAAAACACACGACTGAAACCTGCCGTCATCCTCAAATTGATTGACAGGTCTCTTAATAAACATATGAAGAACAATAGTCAACAACTAAGTCATTAATGCTGTCTGATGCTGTTCATTTTTGTGTATTTGTACGAAGAGGTAAAAAAAAGCCTCTGTATTCAATTATGATCCTTTGACAAAAAACATCTTAATAATTAAAGCAAATACTTCTAATTGTGTGTGTGAATTTAGCTCAAATACTGTATACATGGTCAAAAAAAATACAGATTGGGCCTTTTGTATGTGTGGGCATGGAAATCGTGTTACGTTTACACTGTTGAGGTACGGACCCGCGTTTACAACGTTCGTTACATCGACGGGTTGGAAGTTCTCATGAAGGTTCTGTGTCAAATTCAGCCCAAGCAAAGGCTGTTTGTAAGTTCATCATGTTGTTTGTGTCAAAAATAAATCATTGTAAAATTGTGTTTTTAATGTATTTATAGAAATAAAATAACTTATTAATTCTATGAATGGGTCAGTGTCCTTTTTCCACAACATATGTACCTATAGGAGGCATATTTCTGTTGCTCTTCTCTGTTTTACCAACAATCTCAATAGGATACTTGAGTCTTTCATTATTTTGTCAAGATGGATGGATGAAAGAAAAGAGGAAAAAATGGCACATAAATTTTTGCCACTGTTATTGTGTTATACGTCTTTGAAGAAAACCATAATTAATAAGCAGCAGGATCTGCTGATACACAAATATTCCTGTAACTGCTATGATATAAAACACACTGTAATGCAGACAAGATTACATGTGTACCAATCAGCATTTACTTGTATTATCATTACTGGCTTTTAATAATGATTGACTGATAACGTTTAAGTGTTGAGCTGATTTTAATTCTTTATATTGATTAGTAAAGATATATAATGTGTGCTTGAAAGATGCCAGATATATTTCTAACCATAATTATGTATTTTGAAGGCTACAAAGAGTTCATTTTTGTCTCTGAAAGTTTTGGAAAACAGAAACAAAAACACTTAAACTGGAGTTCTGAGACAATTTTTTAATGGAGCATTAACGGTAGCTGATAGTGCTCACAAATATCTGAGCTGCAGGATGACTGATGTACATAAACAAGGGCTACTGTTGGTCATTTTCCTTCATGAAGTGTGTGATGGTGAAGACATCATGACAGTGCTTTTGGTGGGAGCGTCTTCAGGAAAGCAAATAACCGTTTCTTGCCCGTGCTACATTATCTCCTCACACTTCATATTCACAGTTCATTTGCCATCAAACCGAATGGCATTTGGGTATCATGGTGATTCAGCAGGCTAAAAGTACAAACCTTTCGACTGAGGTATTGTACTAAGTCATGCTCACGTGTGTTGCATGTCTTCTGTCTCTGGTTTCTCTGACTGACCTCAACATTTATTATCATTCTCATTCAGAACAGTCTAATGACGCAGAAATGTGACAAAATTAATCTTAGTAAAAACTAATTTCCAAACTCCATTTACTAAATTCAAGTCGTTTCAGTGATTTGTAATTAGTTATGTTTTAAACATTTAATCAAAATGACATGGCACAAAAAACAATTATCCTACTATGAAATTATTCCTTGTGCTTGCAAAATAAGTTATAAAATAAACACATAAAACCTTTTCTAACCCCTCCTTTCACCCCCACCCCGCCGTCCCCGCACCCCTGCAGTTCCTTATGGGCCTTATTGAACTTTGACCTGTGTTCTTCTACAGGCTCGGCCTCAGCGGTCTCATCTCCTCGGGCTGAGGTCCTTTGTGCAGCCTCGGGGCTGTCAGAGATGGGATTTTGACGATCACTTTACCGCCAGGCCCGGTTGAGCAGTTTGACTTCTGCCAGGCGTTTGCTGATCATGGTGGCGAAGAACAGGGCGAAGAGGACGCTACTGATCAGCATGTAGTCGTAGTCGTCTTTCAGTACGTCAAACTGCTTTGAGGGATAGACGCGTGTCTGGTAGATGTCAAGACCATATGCCACCACCTACAAGGAAATAAGTAACACTGTCATTAAATCTCTGTATAAAAGAGCCTATAGTATAGAATAATAAAGTATATAGTATGTTTGTCAGTACTGTGAAGGCGGACTCACCAGGCAGGTCGACTCCAGGCCAGAGGGGGCAGTGTAAATTCCTCGCACTCTTGATACAGTTTGATTGTAGTTGATGAACCACTCTGTTCGGATCAGCAACTCTGGTGCGTATGGTATCAGGTTCTCTTCCCTGGAGATCAAGTTAACAGGTTACATAGAAAGATAAGGGGAAAAAAAACAACCAATTAATAGTTTTAAACCAAGTCTGACTGGACTTACCGGCTTTGCTCAGATACTATTTCTGGCCTCCGAGGGTCAAGGAACATTTTGGGCAATGACAAAATTCCTCCTGATGGCAAGCCAACTGTGACAAAGAAAACCCAAAGAAACATGTTAAAAAGAGGCCACTTGTCGCCAAGCAGCGCTGAAAAGACCTTTTTGTTTGCGAGAAAATGTGAATTACTCTTAAATGTCTGAAGGTAAACAATAAAAGACATTTTGGCTGGCAGTAATACACGTCACTACACCCAAAAGAATAGACCTCTGTGAAACTTACTGAGCAGATGGCGGCTGGTGATGCCCTTCTCAGTCAGGGTGGCCTCCATGGTAGAAATGGCGGAGGGGAAAATGTAAGACTGCTGCAGCACCTGGGGAGCATGTGGTCGATCCAGAGAGCTGAACACAGTGCTGTTGTAGAGCTCCATTCCTTCATACAGCTCAATCACAGAGAACTCGTTCCTACGAGACTTGGTGCTCCAGTATTCGTACTGCAGAGTCAAACACACATTCAATAGTGAGATCACAACACCCTCAAGGCATCACCTGAGTTCCCTTTCAAAGTCTGGGTCTTAATGTGTTCAATGTTCTATTACAGTGTGGGTGCTAAGTCACCGTTCCTCACAGCAACCAAGCAAAAAGCATCAAAACAATAAAGGATCCAAGAGTGAGAATATGTAGGTGTCAGTAATACTCACCACCACCCAGTTTTCAGAGTGCACAACATGCACCGGTCCTCTGGTCTTTCTCTGAACAGCCTCGTGGATAATGCGACCAGTTACACCATCAATCAGCAGGATCCCGACAAAGCTGCGCTCCTGATGCAAGTCTGTGCTCTCAGTCACCACCGCCAACAGATTGGGGTTCAGGTACTGTAAGAAATGAAATAAAAACACAATTTGGCATCTAAATCAAAAGGTGAAAAACACATATTTTGTTAATGGTCAATAATTTGCACAATTTCTCAGTCACTCATTAAAAACACCTGTATTCTGGCTGAGGACTACAATGAATCCAATAACACAGTTGCTGCTGTATAACAAGATAATAAATTTGATCATTTACATCCATATTTGCCTTGCAAATTTCGGTGTGCAGACCACTTCCCCTTTTTCCTTTGAATGCCGTTTTTGTCCTGCACCTGTACCCAAGTGTGGCTGGGCACTATCCACATTTTTTTTTGCTTAAAACTATGATGGAAAAAAAATTTGCACTGGTAGCAGCAGAGCCTAAAATACAACAAAAATAATTTAGATCACCAAAAATATAAGCGAGGACTACAGTAAGGACTGTGAGAGTCCTTGTAGAAAGAAGCAGTGTTTATTCTATTCAGAGTGAGTCGTGGAGCCGGTTTATGATTCACTGGGGAAACAGTGACACGAGGTACGGTATTTATTGGAAAGATGAGTTTTCAGTCCACACAAGAAAACGGGGATTGACTCTCGCTTTCTGATCAAAGAAGGTAAGAGAGAAAGAGAGAGAAGAGTCGAGGCTGGAACCAAAGTCACAAATAAGAACAATGATATAATTCAGCTGATATAATATCTAAACTTTCTCAACACATTTCTCACAGCTGTAATAAGGTTTTAGGCAAAGTTAATGTACCTTATAAAGGACACTACGGTCTCCCATGACTCTGCCCTGAGAGTGCACATGCTCATTGGGCCTTTTCCCTTTGACGGAGACAATCCTCTGCACCTCCGTCGGGATGACAACCTCCCAGATCAGCTCGGTCGACAAATCCTGAGAACACACAAACATCCGGATTTATTCTTTTTTTCCAAATCAGTCATGTGTTATTTAATCATAAAGCATCAACCCTGAAAGGTTGCCAGCTCGACAAACATTTCTAAAAATTTCTGTGGGGTCCTGATGTGCAAAGAACCTTGAAATAATGCAGCGAAAGAAGCTTCACTTGCCGTTCGTAGCCTGTAGCCGGACAGTCTTCCCTGGCTGGAGTCAACAAGATAAAAGAATATGGATGAGGCCATCTCCTGGAGTTGCTGTAATACATTCTTTGTAGAGGGAAAGGCAGACACCTGTGGAAAAATAACAGTCGGATACAATTTTAACAAACCGTTTGAAGCCAATATTTCTCACCCAAAAAGAAGAATCCCACTACAGTTAAATACTATAGTTATAAAATGTTTGTACTGTTTTGTACTAGTGTCCAGTAGAGTCGAGTGTTAGTCTGATGTGTATGAATTTAGAGAGAAAAAATTTTTGGACACAATGTACTGAATGTGTAATGGTTAATGCAGAATGTTGATCTGGTTTACAGCTTGCCACTGACCTTGTACTGGTCATCAATGAGAAGTAAGACCTTAGCATAATCCTGGTCCATGAGTGGCAGCATGAGTGACTGCAGTATTGGCTGAGGCAGAGCGGGTGGGGTGATGTGACTTTTCTTTCCAAAGATGGGGTTAAACACATGAAGCGTGGCCAGGCCTGTGTCCTGATGAAAAAAAAAAGAACAAAAAGGAAAACAAATATTGAGCCATCACCACAATGAGAAGACATGTTCAGTAAAACCCAGTAGTGATGTCGTCTTTTTAGACCCTCAGCAGTTGGTCTGTTGATGTCACACTACAGTAATTTTCACAATCGCTGGTTTTGCTTGATTTACGCTTACAGCCCGGCCCAGAAGATAATGAAATTGACCAACATGAAGCCCTTTAAGTCAGGGATTGTGCAACATGGCCTTTATACCCTCCCTTTTAAGAGGTACACAAAGCTCAGAGCCCTTGTTATTGGATACCTTGTCTTTGATGAGCAGTGTGCACTGTGGGGGATGAGGAAAGTGTGCAGTCGTCCGTTGAACCATTAGTTTGAATGCTGCATTAGGTGGGATGTTGTCCAAGTAGTGCCTCCATAAAATACTGCCGGTCTTGCTGTCAATCCCAAAGAGCTTAACAGGAAAAAAAAAAAGAAAAAAGAAAAGGCTGAGTGCAGGTTTTGAGAGGCCTAATGGAGTCTATTTATTAATGTTTAATTTTACTTCAGGCCTGCCTAGTCTTAGACAAAATAAACAGAATCTAGTTAGACCACAAGTGTGCCGCACAGCTCGCCTCTCCTGAAACTACCGAACAGTGACCAATTGAAAAGGGGGAAGCTTTAGTCTCGTACCTTGCCAGATGCCGTAACCATAACCATCATCTTCTGCAAGTTGAACTCGTCTCTGGACAGGTTCTCAATGGTCACGTCGTTTTTAACTTGGCTGCGAGGTTTTCGCGCATCATAGAACAGCTTCCAGAGGTGGGAGATCCAGGCCTGCAGCAAGATGAGCTGAGAGGAGAGCCTCTTCAGCACCATGGACATCAGGCCGTCTAGACATATCACGGCGAGAACACAGATGGTGTTTAATGGCTTTCAATTCATATTTAAGGATTAAATGACCTTTCTCAGAGTGGATCTCGGCAAATCGCATGTGTGCCTTATAACATTAATAGACTCTATAGATTACTCTATGTAAAAAACTATAATACTTATTAAGCAGATTTGTCACATAATTAATAAAACTGTGCAAGAAATAAGAAGACAGGAGCAAATTAGTCTTTGTAGAAATATTATATGACTGATTCTAAAAGTGAAATCTAGAGCTGGGAGAGGTTGATGAAAAGATGGGTACAGTGGATGTTTCGAGGGATTTTCCAAACGACAGGAGACCCTAACCTTAAGACTCAAGCGATCAGGTTTTATTGAAGAAGAGCAGAGAAGTGTGTTACCTTGAATGGCTGAATCCAAGCGCAGCAATAAAAGTGGGACAAGACAAAAGAAAGTGAAGCTAATGCCACAAAGTGATTCATGGCCTCAATACATCTTTTTTAACTGTTGCAACCTCAACAATAATAATAAAAATAAAAAAAAAACTTAAATTTTGTTGATGAAGCTTGACTCTTAGATTAGCAAGTGGACAGCTGTCTATGTTTTGAGGACATGCAGGAGAATTTGAGAACTTCTAACAGACTGCAAACTGAAAACAATCAAAGTAATACTGAATGATATCGAAACTTTAGAGAAAGAAAATCTAGACGGGATTCCTGGTTTGACATTTACCGGCCTTTTTGCCAAACTCTCCCTCCAGCTCTGCCTGCGTTCCTGTGAGGGGCAGATCCACCATTTCCATTGTCACCACATCTGACAGGGCTTCCTCTCTTGTCCACATTACACGCCCTGGAAAACAAGACTCATTATTGTTCTGTAATCATTCATTCCACTTTCCACACCCTGTTACAGTATGCAGTTTGCGTTGATGCTTGTCATGAACTGAATGAATGATTTACCCCCCCCCCGCAATGCTTGTGGAAAGGACAAGATTATGTGTACACTATGAAAACTGAGAGCAGTGGTCAGACTTTGGCAGCGTTTATGATGATTAAGTGGTGGGATATACTCAAATGTTACCATGAGGCAAAGCGTGGCTCACTAGCCTCTGCATTTTGGAGAGATGTACTGGATCTCGACAGTGAACACAATGGGGGTTGGAATCATCACATGAATCATGAATCACATACATAATAATATTATGGTCCAGACATTAACGTAGTTGTGGGATCTGGTTGAATTAAATTCCTTTAAAAAAAAGGCCTGCTCATTTTGTCTGTTATTTTATTACTTTGAGAAGGATTTTAAAATCTTCTGACTTTGGCGCCCCTCAGTGGCCAGTGACCCCAGATAACATTAACCAGCGCAGACTGGCGGAGTCTTTCACACACTAAAAACCAAAACTTCCTGTTTTTGCCCTCCATACCTGGCTGTTGTATGAAAGTGAGAGTGTGGTCTTCTGTCTGCACCATGACCCTGTAGCCAACAGAGTCATCTTTCTTCAGGAATGATTGTACATACAGCTGAAAGACAGAATAAAAATGACTTAGATTGTGTAATATTATAAAAAAGACAACAACGCATATATGAAGAGCATTGTTAATATCCTAATAGTAATAATACAAGGATTTGACACAGTTTCACAGTGATTTGACCAGCCACAGAGCCAACATGCTGTAGAATCATTAGGAAGAAATTGAACAGCAAACTGTGAAAAATTGGGAAATTCGGCCTTCCAGTCAGTACAATATTCCTGTTTTCACTCACCTTCTCTGGTTTCCCACCATTAGGATCCATATTAAAAATCAGGGTTGTGTCTAGAAGTCGGCGCCCAGTTTCTGCACTGAAGAGGTTAAGACTGCAAGCCTAAAGGAAGAAAACAGACAATCACATATTTCACAATGCTTCAAAACATCTTAAATACAATTCAGACTATTTAAAGTATACCTTGTAGCATTATTTCCAAAGGGCACAGGCGCATATAAAGCCTGATAAAGAAATGTTTTTTTGCTTGAGTGTAACACATTTGATCTCTTCATTGAACTCAACACGTGGATAACAGGAGACAACCGAGACTGTACTAAACCAGCTGGTACACACTGTGAGAACACAATGGCAAACACATACACATACTTAACAGATCTGACCAATCTGTGCAATTTCACATCAACTCACAGTTTTATTCTTGGGTGACATGATAGCAGCGACAGTCTTCTCTCCAGTGGTTGAAAATGAAGTCAACATGGCCTAAGAATCAAGACAAACATGCCATTTTACAATTTCTTAAATCATTACACTGAGATTTGCTAGTTTTAAGTGAAAACTATAATGATTTTTGGGAAAAAAATCCTCGGCTTAAAATATTACAACTTAAGGAAAAATTTTGCCTTATTCATAAACGGCAAATTTCACAATATTTTCTTGCCTGTAAAGTTCCTTCTGTTGATGTTACCCACTCATCTTCCCATGACGGTCAAATATTTGAGTAGCCAAGTTACATTTTAGGCTTAAAACTGAAGCCTTTATCCAAGGGTGACTTAAAGATACATTAATTGCAATACTGGAATATGCTAACATTTTAAAAGGAAACATAAGAAGCAAGAAGTGGTCTGGATTTAAACTGTCAGATCATCTTAATCATACAGAAGTGCAACAGCCACTTACGGGCTTGAAATCCCTCAGTGTGACTATCTGACCCTCGTTGAGCTGGAGAAGCACGTGGTGTTCGGGTCCAAGCTGAAGGAAGAACTCTGACAGTGGATGCCGGGCTGGATTGGGCTGAGTGGAAACCAGCACTGGATGGAAGCCTGGTGTGACTTCAAGTCCCAGTGACTAGGAAAACACAAGTGGTAGAACAATGTAAAAACCGGCAAAGCATTTAAAGAAGAAGAAGAATCAGTGTAAAGAGAGAGATTTTTGCTGATTTTGGTGGATACCTGCAGGGGGATTTGGGTCATCTGTGACTGTGTGTGCAAGTCAAGCGTGTAGAGGGATAGAGTTGCAGAGTCCACACATGTCAACATCCCCTGGCCGACCACTGCACAGCTGGCCTGTATGTTGGACAGCCATGGAGCTTCGACTGAGATCTGAATAGAACAACACAAGCAAAGAAGTCAGAAATATGACCAACCAATGCGTTGATTTACTTATATAAATATGAATATATTCAACAAAGCACCTATATTCTTGTCACTATGAATCAGAATTACCTGCTTGATTATCTCTCCATCCTCCACACTGTAAGTAACAATTGCAATGTGGGAATGAGGAACAACTCCCAGTACATACACTTCACCATTTCCACCAGAATACACAGTCTGGTAATCCACTGTTTCACTGTAAAGACAAAAAAGACACACAGTTATATTGTAATTTTTATAATGCCAACCTTGACCTCAATGTGTGCTTTTATGTCCCAAACATTTCTGCTGCTTCATACAGGTAGTGCTTGAATTCATATTTGGTATGCACACTGGACATATCCATTCATTCTTTTTTTTAGAGGTGCAAAGATTAGTCCATTAATCAATCAAAAGAAATCAATACTGTTTTGATCATAGATTACTCATTTAAGTCATCTTTCAAGCATAAATGCCAAACATCTGAAGGGTTCCAGGTTCTCAAATGTGATAATTTGCTGCTTTTCTGGGTCTGATATGATGGTAGATTGATTATTTTTATATTTTAGAGTTGCAGCCCCACATTTTATGATTGATTTTTCCGTATGTCACGTGAACGTGTGTATAAAACAGATATTCTCTAATTGTTCATAATCTATTCTTTTGTATCCTAAATATTACTAATATTTGCATACCTTTACTTCAAATGAATTGCTATCATTCCCCAAAATATATCACACCAAGTCATTAAAAGGAACCACTACCAGCATCTTATGATATAGATGGCATTTTTTACAAAGGCATTCAAGCTGACAAAATACTTAATTTCAGGGTAGACGTTGTTAATAAAGACAAGACTAGTATTAACAGTATATAAGAAACTATAGTATTCAATGTAGCAATATAATGTTTATTTGTATATACTGTATATATTTTTTTTAATTTTGTCTCTCTCTTATCACTCTCTCCTTCCTTTTCTCCTTTTTTTTTTTTTTTTTTTACAATTGTAAATATCTATTTCATAATGTAGTTGGATCTAGAGCTTGAAGAAGCCAAATTTCACTGCCTTCAATGTTGCTATCTGCTGTGTTGCTGTGCATGTGACAATAAAAGCTCTTGACTTTTGATCCAGTAACATTAAAAACATGGCCACTTACCTTTCTGGAAGATTCTCTATCCATTTTTGGTGACCATTAGAAAGATAATGGAGAGAGATGGCAGTTTTCTTCAAAACAGCCACGTGTTTCACTGTGTCTTGCTGTCCAACTAAACATGCTGCCTGGAAGCTAAAACGTATCACAAAAGCAGTTTTTGATCAGTTTCATTTTCATTTCAATGTTTGGTCAAAATAAGGACAATAACGAATGTAACCACCGCCAGTCAAGACAGTAATCACCTGCCAGAGTCAAGCACAATCTCCCAGTTCAAACCACCAACATTCATCTCCCAGGAGCGCAGAAGGCGACCGTTACCAACCACCAGCACCGCATCTAGGACGCAAAAACATTTTCATGAATTATCTGCATTCAGTAAATGAACTATAAAGCTCTGTAACCTCAACTGAAATGACAAAAATCACCTTGTCCATGTTGCAGAAGAGCGTCAATGTTTCCCTCTGGCCCAGTCTTATCCACATGTCGCCAGACTGTAACAGACATTGTATAAGCAGTCATTTAAGAACAAGCTATGTCAACTAATGGAGAAATTGTATACTTGGACCAGTAGGACTGCCTATTATGATAGACTAACACATTACTTACAAAGTTCTCCAGTCCTGGTATTAAGGGCGGCAAAAACGTTCATATCAGTTCCCACAATCACCTTTTTAGATGATTGCAAATGTGTGTCAAAGTGGGCAAAGCGAACCTTGCCTACATATTGCTGCCTCCTGTGAATCACAAAGTGAACAAGGTGAGAGGGAGTCAACAAGATAGTTTATGGGATCAGATCCCAGTGTTATAACACACACAGCTCAAATGTAAAAAAGGAAATATTGGTGGACGTCACACTGGTTAGTAACAAGATGGTTACAATCCTTTCAAAATGCTTAGAAATACATTTAAAGTCTCCTTCCACTCAAAAGTATGTTTTTCTTCTTCTGTTTTCTTTTTTGTGTGTAAAAACCACATCACACACACATTATTATTCAAAGTAGAGTATTTTATATACATTTTAAACATGTTAAATGAAATACATTTGCTGCAGCTCATTGAGCTTACTAGACCCTGTTTCATCGCTGGCAAACTCGGCAACCTGACGAAAACTATCAGATGTAACTTCTTGCATTTTTAATTAAGAATACATATAATTATTTGACCTTTTCTCACACATAAAGACTGGGTTAGCTCAAACACACCGGGTCGCAGCAAGGAGCTGTGACAGGTGTTAGCATTAGCACCTCCACATTAAAACATGGGTCTAACTAGCTTACATGTTTTATCGTTCGCTAGTTTCCTCTTACCAGTCAAATTTTCCGACTTGATCCTCAAATACGGCCTCGACAGTGCTCAATAAAACTATACATTTCAGCAACAACAAAATTAGCTTTGCCATTGCAGCAGTAGCTATGGCTTCCTCTTCAAGGGAAGGAGGAAGTCGGAAGTTGTCGAGCTTCCTCTTTGTGTTGTGACAGATGAGTGTCGCCCCCTGCAGGTGAGGAAGACACACGGCTTCGATAAATGTCCTGCAATGGTGGTGCAGCATGAAGAATGGACTTAAAACAGACAAAACCTGAATGAAAACTTGTTTTTTTCTGAATGAAAACTTGTTTTTTTACGCATGATCGAGGCTGTGTGGAGAGGAAAATGCAGATCACATCCATGTTTTCTGGGATGTATGAAAATGAGAAAATACTGGGATGATATTTGGGTACAGTTGAAAGATTCAAGATTCGAGAGTTTCTTTCAAACTTATTCACTGATTTTACCCAGCCAAGATATGTTTTCTTTAGGAACAACATGTGTATCTTTATCAACAGCCAAACAGATAAAAATGTTATATCATTTTGGGAACATGTACTGTTTGGAATACTAGAAGATAACTCTAAACTGAATTACCAGCTAAATATTAGCTTTCAATTTTATTGGCTAAATTTCATATTCATAAAGAAAATTTACAGTTAAAAGCTGAAATTCTTGGTACATTGATTCAATCTGATTTTCCTCTAATCCAAAGGCTGTAAAAGCTGTGAATGCCTGTTTTTGTTTAAAATCTCTATATGAAGTGTAGCTCCCCCCAGCTCAGTTTGTTTGTTTGTTTGTTTTCCTCTGCAAACTGTAAAAGTGGAAATTTAGTATTTCATTGGAAATAGATGAAATATTTTCCAACCTAATTCACTACTTAGTACTTACTTAATACTAAGTAGTAATCTTTAATTAAAGCATAGAGTTTCAAAAATTATGTGTATAGAAATGATTTCATAATATTTGAAGTGAAAAACAGACAAGCGTCAACACATATGTCCAAAAGGAAGCCCTCCCAAAGGTTAAAAATTCAGTGATGAGTATCCAGTTAAATTTCACTTCCCATCCAAAACACTATTTGTTTATTGCTGTCACAGATCGCAGTGATAAATTAGATTGGACTTTTTGCTGGGTTGCTGGGATTGAACAAAGTCCTGTTGCTACTGTAAAGATGATGCAATAACTTGATGAAAGACCTTTAAATTTAAGGCAGCAAAAATGTTATGTACTATAATGAACTCTTATATAGGATTCAAGGATTCAAGGAGCTTTATTGTCATCTCACTACAGTTACATTTATACTTTCAGTATCAAATGCTTCCTATGAAGAAATGAAATTATGTTTCCCGGGCTTGATGTATTAAAACTTTAGAGGAATTAAAATTAAGGTTTAAAAAATAGAAAGAAAAATAATACAATATAAAGAATCTAGTGTGCAAGGTTGAACATATATATAGCCTATTATGTTGGACCAGTACTGATCCAGTACGCATTGCAGTCAACAAAGTCTCACCACTGATGGGATAACAGCCAAGACTGTTTGGCTCTTATCCCAAGATAAGATGAGATAACAGTGATGAGATATTACCCCCAATTTCACTGGAATCTGTCCAATCAGCTTCATACACACATGCTATTTATTTACAAAAATGTTAAAAGAGCCATGATTCTACAAATTTTCTTCTATAATCAAAAATAAAGCAACATGTCATTTTTTTGTTTACCATTTATTATTCATCTCATCACTCTTCACTTCTTTGCACTATTTGTATCCTGTTTACAGTTCACGTGTTTATATAGTGTTGTTGTTATTCTGTGTGTAAGTACATTGAGAGCCACTAATCTAATCTAGTCTAATTCCTTGTATGTGTAAACATATTTGGCCGATAAAGATGATTCTGAATCTGATAAGAGTGAGAGAAAAAATGTTTTTTTTATCACTCTTAAATGTTTTTTTTTTTTTTTTTTTATCTTTCTATGTTTTATTTTCATGTACAAATTAGGAATTATTTTATTAGCATTTATTAACCTTGTGGTGAGATGTTGCTCCTTATATGACAAGATGTTTATTCAGTCCTCATTTTGAAAAACTATGCGTACAGTATACATAGATAAATCATAACAAATTATATCAAACAAACAAAAAAAGAAACATTAATGACAGAAAAGGTGCAGACTGAAACTTTATCTTATTATACCTACCTGAAAAACAAACAATACAATTGTCCCAAAATACAAAATAAAAAGTTTCATTTACCATATGTTCATACCTCAGTTTTACAATTTGTTCACTATTATTTTTGATTTCTTTTAATTCACGAATTGTCGGCTACTACACATTTTTAATTTTCTGTCACAGTTTTCCGATAAATGAACCCCTTTAACAGTTAAAGTTATACATCTATTCCTTATATTTACTTTTAAGCATACATATTCCCCTGTCTGGTGTTTAGTGGACAGTCCGGAGGTGACTGTTGTCGGGGTGTGAGCGCCCCCTGTGATTTACTGGCCGTTTCTTCTTCCAGCAGCGAGCTTCTTCTACGGGATTTGAAGATGGCGTCGAGCGGAGGAGATGGGGAGCACGAATGGACAGCGGCAGTACGACCGCTTTTATCGGCTTCGTACACCGCTTTTGAAACGAAAGAGCTACCTCAGCTTATTGGCTCTATAATCAACAGGTAACCGGTTACATGTCAATTAATTGCGGGCCTCTATTTGCTCGATTACTGGCCTTGTCCACTCAGGAGTGAGCTAACTAACTCAGCCTGGTTAGTGAAGTTAGACGGGAAACGTTACTTAGCTTAGCATAGCTTAGCTTAGTTTAGCTAACATTAGCAGCTAGCTACTGTTAACCTACACTGGCATCCAGTCAGTTGCTGACGCTAGCTAATATGCTAACCTTAGCTGACTTACTCAAGATGCTATTAAGCGTAACCTGGTTTGTAACGCAGTATCAGTTTGAAACAAAGCACTTTGTAAGATTGGTGGACATTACTCTTCAATGTACAGCTGTGTAAACGTTGGCCAACGTCGCAGTGTAACGTTCATAAAATGTGCTTCATCATTAGCCAGGAAGCTAAGTAATGGGCCTTCCAGTTGGACTGGATAACGTAGCGTTAACGCTGAAATCGGTCCAGCCACAGTATTATGTGACATTGTCAGCTAAATGCAGTCCAAATTGTATGCTGAGCTTGTCATATCTAGACCACTCCGGGCATGTCAATAAACAGTATGTGCATTATCTGGTTAGTAAGGGAGCCAGTCAGTATAACGTTATCTGCTGTAAACATGTCCGTGGTTGGGTTGAAAGTAGGCGGGGACCTTGTACTTTCTCCTGGTGGTCGCCTTTAATGCATTGTTAATAAAATGATAACGTGGCGGTGCTGCTGCTTTGAAATTAAATGTAACATTAAGACTAAAGGTGTTGTGAGGAAAACCGACATCCTGCTGTTAAACCACAAATATCCTGGTGCAGCGCCTGTCACGCAAGGGGAACTTGCCTTTAGAGAGGAGTGTGAACAGTAAGGCATAATCAGCATCAGGGACCTTTAATTATTTTTGTCGTGAAACTAGATAGTATATGCACATTTTGACCTGCAAACTACCAATGGATACATCACCATG
The DNA here is from genome assembly GCF_963924715.1 of Thunnus thynnus. Classification (NCBI taxonomy): domain Eukaryota; kingdom Metazoa; phylum Chordata; class Actinopteri; order Scombriformes; family Scombridae; genus Thunnus; species Thunnus thynnus. The sequence goes on along the minus strand of NC_089522.1, from coordinate 12,525,458 downwards.
GAGAGATTATCAAGTCACTACCTATAGAGCAGCCAGGTTGTCACTTGACACCCTTGTTCAATGGTGACATCAGCTGATCCCTCTGGGCATTCATGGTGTTTGTTGGTTTCATTTGCTGAAGCCACTATCAAACTGCACATATAAGCACTACTGCTGCAGGGCCTGTTAGTTTCGTTTTCAAGTGAAAAGGTCCAACCAGGAAACATTAAAAGCAAAACTCTTGTTTGTTTGCATTCTCCTGTGAGTTTTCAACCATCCTCATAGTCCATTATGTCTAACATGTTAAATGAACTCTATGAAATGTCAATTGCATTTGTAATAATAATGTTGGAGAAAATGTTGATGCTTTAGTTCTTTAGTTCAGTAACAAAAACAAAACAAAACAGGTGTTTAAATGGGGTACATGAAAATATCAAACCACATGTAAAATAAGCACCATGGTTACCCTTTTGGACGTTAAAGAAGTATACTGAATTTTCTCATACTGTATTTTTGTCGTCAGTATCATCATAGATTCTGTTATTCTACATACAGTGTTTATGATGGTCCCTATTTATAAAGTCATTCTTGATAATGTACATCATAATCATCATGCATCATTATTATTCCTATTTTTAAAGCATCTGAGAGCAGATATTGTAAACAATTCTGAGTGATAAATAAGATGGACTAAATGGTAACAGTCAAACCATTATAGTCTTTCAGAGACTGATTTTAGAAATTGTATTGGTTAATTGAGAATTAATTGGGAGCCCTTCTTTTCTTTCACCCGAATGATGTACAGCTTCTTTGTGGTCAGTAAACAAATGCCAGCAAATGGCCCAATCAGCAGTACTTTCTTTGGAGCTTGTTTTAGGAGGAGTTGGAGGAAAAAACAGATCGTGTTAACTCATTTTAGATTGCTTTAGCAGAGATGCATCAAGCTGTGTTGGTGATTGTTGATACTTGGAACTGTATATCGTCATTGTGTAGCACGTTGAAGTGATTTTGTACTGTCACTTGAGCAGATTGATGTATTGGGAGGATGCAGAAAAAAGTCACTGTTTTATGGAATATAGATAAGGAAAAAAAGCAGACTTCATGGCTGTGTCAAGGACTTACGCTTACAGCAACACACAGGTCGGTTTCCAGCAAGATAGGCTGTCTTCCTTCTGCCTGGAAGTATGTGATCAGATCACAGATTGATTAGGTGTCATTTGGTCTGTGCCAGTTCTTTATCAGCAGAAACTTTATATCAGAGTTGTGGGTTTCCAGGTGTTGTTAGGGCATGGACAGGCTCATCTTAACTGCATAATTTACCACAAACTGGTTTCCCCTGGTGGCTACTGCAATTAGCTGAGGAGCAGATCTGTCAGACATTTTAGAAAAGACTGCATAACCGTGTGCCAGGGCCGTTTCGGTCCTCCTGTTATTCATGTGAGAATGCATTCATCAAAACTCAAGACAAATTATCATGGTTTAAATGAATACAGGTGTGCCTGTACAATAATATTTTGGCAAACACACACAGACATCTAAATGAATCCAAAGTTAATATGGTACCAAACACACACAGTCACACCAGTTCACTTATTGTCATTTGCATAGTATTAATAATACCATTTGCCAGTCAAAGGTAATTATCAGTTCCAGATCAGGATTTCTTTCTAGATCAGCATTTTTGGCAAATAATTGTCTGGGTTGAAAGATGTTATCTAAGTGTTGTAAAATGTCATAGGATGTATTAAGTTCAATAGTGTCTCTCGAACACCATGTCATCATCTCTGTCTGTTCTGCTTTTCTCTACTCTCCTCTCCAGAAAGAAACATGTCATAAAAATGTGCTATTAAAATAATATTTGACATTATTTAATGAGATACTTCACTTGTCATTTGCAGTGAATCAGACATTCTGCACCACGACAAACAGTATGAGCCTTTCTACTCATCATTTGTGGCACTCTCTGCACATTACATCACCACAGTATGTGGGCAAAGTATGTATCTTTCATTTTCTCTTTAGTGTAACAATGAATAAATTACTACTGCCATTCAGTAAAATACAATGTCATAGGTTGTTTCTTCCAGCCAGCAATTTTTTTTGTTCTGTCTCTCTAGTACCGAGAAATCAGCTACTGTCGGTTGCTGCAGCATGCAAAGTATTGATTGAATTCTCATTACTACGCCTGGAGAACCCAGATGAAGCATGTGCTGTGTCACAGGTGAGAGGAACAAACAAATGGGGAAATTATAATGTTGTGGGACTGAATTCAACTGAACATTTTAGGTCTGTTGTAAGGAAATAGGAAGTTTACACCAGCCACTGACAAAATGCTGAGCTTTACTGAGTTTTTCCCATCATTTGTTATGTATGTTAAAATGTTAAATAGACATTGACTTGCTCATCTGGTCATGTGTGTCAGTTTTCTCATTTCTGTTTGAAAGGAGATCATTTTTAAACCCACCTGTTGAATTAAGCGATACTGTTTATTTTTCTTCAGAAACACCTGATTCTTCTGATAAAAGGACTTTGCACTGGCTGCAGCAGACTAGATCGCACAGAAATCATAACTTTCACTGCTATGATGAAGTCTGCCAAGTTGCCTCAAACTGTCAAAACCCTTTCAGATGGTAAGCGCGAAGCCCCACACTGGGGCCGTAAATATTGATAGTATAATCCCATATTTGCAAAAACAAATGAATAATGTAAGCTTTGGTATGTAACAGAGAAAATGTGTTTCCTTTTGTGTTTAATAGTGGAAGATCAGAAGGAGGTGCCCAGTTCTGTGAACCCAGAGCTTCGGCAAAAAGAAGTACAAATGAACTTCTTTAATCAGCTGACTTCAGTTTTTAACCCCGACCTTACCACCATCTTGGCCTCCCCATCAGCAGCACACATGCAGGCAAGTGTTACAGACACCTGACAGCCACCCGCTACTTTAGAAATCTAATCAAAACTGTGTTCTAGTTTCTCCTCTTCAGTGTTTACACTGAAAATAAACTCACTCTTTACCTTTTAATTCAATTTGCTGTGTTTGAAACAGCTGTTCTGTCACTGCATTGATGATTGTAATTGATGACCATAATTAATTATTATGTTTTTCAACTCTTTTTGTAATTATAGGCTGAGAGTGATTGCGATGACCAAACCACAGATCAGTCCATTCAGGCCAAAATGAAAAATGCCTTCGTCTCTCAGAATGTGTCAAGCTTACAGGAACTTGGTGAGTAGTTGTTACTTTGTTGTTGTTCGACGTTGTTGGTTTATTAGCACTGAGTTTACAGTTATGCTATACATATATCTTAATTTGAAAGTTTTATTCTAGATGTTTGTGCTGAAAAACATTGCAAGAGGTTGTTTTTTTACAAAGTATGTTATTTTAGAAAGCTACCGTTAATTAATATGCATGAAGAATATGCATATAGCAGTTAAAGTATATTGGAAATTAATTTCTTTACAGCTAATATTTAAAAATGTTTCCAACACAGCCACTTGAAGTAGTCAACCCTTCTGACATTATGTTTTCTACTAAGTGATTTCAAAATTGAATGTTAATGGGAATTTCGAGGCTCCTCATTGTAATCCATTTGCTTGTGTTGCCACTAAATATATAAAACACTGACACACACTGTTTTTAAATGTGAATCACCCATCACCTTTCAGCAATGTCCTGATGGTTTTATAACAGAATCTTGGTTATGTTTGTTTTCCTTCAATCTATCTTTTCATGCCGTGTGACAGTCACAAGTGTTGATTTTACACTGCTGTTAGTAGAAAAATCTAAATCTTTTAAGAACCATGGAACCTGACAAAGTACCTTTTGCTGTTGACATTGCAAAGTAACATGACAAGTTTTATTTTTCTCATTTTGTTCTTCTCTTTACAAAGCTAATAGTTTTTTTTAAAATAATTTCTCCTCTTAGGTGGGTCTGAGAAGTTGCTACGAGTGTGCCTCAACCTGCCCTACTTTCTACGCTACATCAACCGTTTCCAGGATGCTGTATCGGCCAACTCATTCTTTATCATGCCTGCCACAGTGGCTGATGCCACAGCTGTCCGCAATGGGTATGTTTTAAAATTTACGTACTAGGTTAAAATGATCCAATTTTTTGATCCAACTATTTTAGTGTAATAGAGGCTGTATAATCTGTTTCTGTGTGTATTTGATGACTTAATGTCTGGAAAGCTCCCCCCTGACATAAAATTAACGTTCCATACTTAAAACCCATCCCCAGATTTCATTCACTGGTGATAGACGTAACCATGGCTCTGGACACACTTTCCCTGCCTGTACTGGAGCCCTTGACACCAGGGAGATTACTGGATATGACTGTGCTGGCTTTGAGCTGTCTCTATGCTGGTAGGTGATAACTCTGGGTGGGTAAGCTAAAATTATACCGTCCAGTTATTCAAAGTGATATAACCTTCAAAAAAGCAAACAATGAGGAATTGTAGAAGGGACGGTGATACCAGTTTTCTACAAACACCAAACTCAATGGATCATAAAGCACCAGCTTGGACACGCGCTACTGATCTTAACCCTGTTTAATCAACAATGGAATGCAACAACTTTATTTTCATTATTTAAATACATCTATTTTTCCTGTTTAGGTGTGAGTGTGGCCACTTGCATGGCCATTCTGCAGGTAGGTAGCGGCTTGCAGCTTCGCTCTGCCTCCACTGGGACTAAAGAGGAGGACTATGAAAATGACGCAGCCACAATTGTCCAGAAATGTGTGAGTATTATGAGTACAACATTCCTGATGCATTAATTTTGAGGACATAGTTTGGTGCTACACAGAAAGTCTTCTAATAGAATTCTCTAACTTGTATGTTTACATGGACCTAAAGTAAGTGTTTGCTTCAAATAGTTTAAAGATTTGTGGAGAAATAAAATTTGTTTTCTGATTGGGTCTCGAATCTCTCTTTATCTCAGGATATCTTGCTTACCTTAACAAGATACAATTATATATTTATATATAATGGTAACAAATACCAAATTTGTGTTTGCAACAGCTGGAGATCTATGAAATGATTGGGCAAGCCATCAGCAACTCCCGTAGAGCTGGAGGAGAGGTAAGTACCAGATTTGAGTGCCCTGGTATTGGCAATGCAGCTTAAAGAAAAAAAGTAATACTGGTTCAGTGCTGTTTGACTGAGCAACTTCAGAAGTTAACCCTTTTTTTGAAGTTAAAATCAAGAATTGTGTAATTGTTAAAGGTATTTAGAAATCGATTATTCATCTACTAGTGATAATTTGTGTACATATTCGTGTTCTGCAGCATTATCAGAACTTCCAGCTGCTTGGAGCCTGGTGCCTTTTAAACAGCCTGTACCTGATTCTCAACCTGAGCCCCACTGCCCTGGCGGATAAAGGGAAAGAGAAGGATCCCTTGGCTGCCTTGCGTGTTCGAGATATTGCAGCTCGCACTAAGGATGGCGCAGGATCGCCTAAATTGGGTCCTGGCAAAGGGTAAAGTGAATATGTTTCTAGTGTCACTGTGGGATCAGTTTTGTCTGTCCTTCTTTGGCAGTAATGCAGGTTTTGTGTTTTGTTGTAATTGTTGAAGTGGGCAGTAATAAGTACAATGAAGTCTCTAAAATTGTGTGCAGGAGTCCCTCAGTTGGTCTAAAGAAAAAGCCTGCATTTAAAATTAGACTGTGCGGTGTAAAGAGTAAGTTTATAGGCCGATTCAGAAATAAACAGGACTAAGAGTCTACAGCTGTGCCAGGGAGCTCTGTGAGGCTCTATTTAAAAGTGGTGCTTCGAGACAAATGCTCACATCAGTATGCTTACAATGATAAGGCTAGCATGTTGATGTTTAGTTGGTTTAATGTTCCATATTCATCGTCTGGGTTTAGCATGTTGGCATGCTAACGGGATGAAAGTTACTACAGTTCATTCTTTCAAAACCGTCAATGTCTGAACCAAATTCATTCATCCAATAGTTGAGTTATTAACCTCATGGTGGTGCTTGAGGAAAAGTCAGGAATACCAAAGTCATTATGATTCATTGTCTGATGATTATAAATGTGAATAAAGTGACCTATTAACAGTCTTACAGCACCCTGTTTACTAGTGCACACATGTGAAAGGCAACTGTGTCCTCGGATCTTCCAGGGGTTGGTGCTCTTAGTGTCGGAACCTCCGTGAGAGATGTTTTGGTCAGTAAATGTATGGTTTTAAAACTTATTTCGGGGCTGCTCTCAGTCCTGCAGAGAGTGAGCTGTGCTCGGGGCCGCACTCAGTCCTGCTGAGAGGCTGAGTGCCTGCGGACATGAGTGTGGACGTGCTGTAAATGCACCCTGATGACGTAATATAAAACTGTTCGCAGTGAATCATTTTGAAAGAGCAATAGCCAATGTGGAAACTAGGGCTGATCCCTGCTGTCCAGCCAAAAAGAAAGAATGAACTGCATTTTTTAAATATGTAATACTTATTTTATTTTATGTTCAAGAAAAAAGGTCACACTTTGAAATTGATTCATGTGCATTAATTATTTTTGTGGTTTTCTTTTTGCTATTTTTTTCTCAAGACATCAAGGGTTTGGAGTTTTATCCGTAATCCTGGCCAACCACGCCATCAAACTTTTGACTTCGCTTTTCCAGGATCTGCAAGTTGAAGCCCTGCACCGAGTAAGTAAAGCAACAAACCAATACGGTTACTTGTTGTTGTGTCTTTACATTGCATTACAATGAAAAAGTGACTAATGAAATGTGAGCCTTCAACCAGTGTGCAAGATTAAGTGGCATCTAGCAGAATGCACTTGACAGACATGGAATATAAATTTCATAAGTATGTTTTCATTAGTGTATAATCACCTGAAATTATGAATCATTGTGTTTTTGTTACCTTAAAATGAGCCCTTTATATCTACATAGGGAGCGGTTCTCTCCCATGGAGGCTGCCATGTTGCACCACCATATTTCTACAGTAGCCCAGAACAGATAAACCAAACACTGGCTCTAGAGAGGGTCTTTCATGAGTTTTGTGGCCACCGTAGGTTCTCCTACACGCTTGGAAGGGGAGGATGAGGGGAGGGGTAGTTTATTGCAATCTGAAACCTCACTGCTAGATACCACTAAATCCTTCACACTGGTCCTTAAAGTCTGAGAAGTCTTTAAGTCTAGAAAATTAAGAAAAATTGTTGAGGAAAGTTATCTTAAAAATTATACGTATGACAAACCTGTGAAGGAACCTTGTATTCCCTGATAACCATGTTTCTTCATTACAATCCCTCTGTCCCCCTACCTGCAGGGTTGGGCAAGTGATGGGCCACCAGCTGAGCTCAACATCATGGCACAGAGCACCTCAATCCAGAGGGTCCAAAGGCTCATCGACTCTGTGCCCCTGACCAATCTACTCTTCACTCTGCTTTCCACTTCCTACAAAAAGGTGCAGTAATTTATATTCACATACCTGTAATTTGCATCATTGATAGTTATGTTGTGTCATTAATTTCATCATGGGAAATACAGAAGTGCTGCTTTTGGTAAAAGAGAGAAAAGATGGGTGCTGCAGTTCATCTGCAAGCTACCTGCAAGGGTGAAACTTATTTTCCTCTTAATTTTAATTGGTAAACTTACTTCCTCTTTAAATTTTCCTTTTAAATTTCTCTCCTGAAAGACACTTATGGTGTTGCACTCGGTTGTACAAATGAAAACTGACAGAAATAGTTGTGTAAACAATGAAAAAATAGAGCTAGAGCGGGAAATAAAAAACCCTGGCTGCTTTCTAACCTCCTCGCAGCCAGCCAATCACAGCGTGAAGTTGGTGTGAATGTCGGATCGTCAGTTTCAGAAAGTTACAGAAATAGTCAGACACAACCCTCCCACACTAGGTCAAATGAGAAAAGTTCTCTTTAAGTATTAATACTTTATTAGTGCAGTGTGATATACTGTAACACAAAAGGTAACATAAATTAGACGGCCGTAGTCACAATAAAATGTACATAAAAGATACAACAGATACTGTTATTTTGAAAATAAATTGGAGGCTGATTGGAAAGAGTGTGAAAATGTGACTGAAACATTGAGAAGTTATAAACTGTTGTTTTTGCTTCCAACAGGCTTGTGTTCTCCAACGCCAGAGGAAGGGCTCCGTCAGCAGTGATGCCAGCGCTTCAACAGATTCAAACACCTACTATGAGGATGATTTCAGCAGTACTGAGGAGGATAGCAGCCAAGGTACTTTATCATTCTGGATTTCACATCAATCACATCAGTACTTGAAATCCTCCTTAAAAATGTTCATGCCAAAAGTATGCACCCACATAGCAGCTTTAGGTTGGCAAAACAAGAGAAGATCATACCTGTGGCTGTTATTGGACTAGAGGACTTGGACTGACATGATGGAGACAAAAGCACCTAATGTATTAACTACACACCATCCTTATTAAATAATATGAATTTGCAGTTACATATTAACACAGTGCAGGAAACTGGGTTTCTAGAAAAAAAGAGGACAGGCGGCTATTGGGGTGTTGAATGAAATACTAACTTTAAACATTGTTGATACAATGATGACTTGGGACATTTTTAAATAGCATTGGATATTGCAAAGACTACATTCTGTTTATTGATCCAAATATTTCTCATTATCACAAATAATCAATTATATTGATAATATAAGTTGTATCTAGAATAAGTATTTTGAAGTATGATACATTTATGGAACATTAATTGAAGGTATGATTAGGGCATCAACTATATGCTGATGACTTAATGAGTAAATCGACCAACGAGTCAATATCGTGAAAGCTTTATGTGATGCCTCCAAGGTTTCTCTCCATGACAGTGTGGAGACAGGTGCTGAAGGCAGAGTCACGTTTGTGTTTGATCTCTGAGCTAATGTCAGTGAAGCAGGTGTGCTTTCAGTGGATCAGTCAGTCAGGTTATGGCAGCAGTAAGAGGGGTAAACGTATACAGTACACATACAGCGCACAATAATGTCATTAAAATTTTTGTCCCGTCATCACACAATGACAGTGTAGTTGACAGTGTCTACTATTTCAGCAGAAAGAAGACAGGAGAAGACAAGTGCAGCTTGTGTCTCAGGTCAGCAGTTTTCTGTCCTCGGGTCAAAGACTTCGTGTCCTCTTCACTGTCCTAGATTCATTTTGTTATTGTATGTCTCACAATTTAGGCTATGAGCTATAGCTTCATCAGATAAGAAAATAACAGAGCCACAGATGAAGAGCCTTTGCAAAACTGCCCTTTATCTGAAAGATGCCTTGTGTTGTAATTGACCTGAGCTAAATTTGAATATTTTCTCAAAGAAGGTTCATCTGTGGCTCAGTATTGTTCAAAGGATAATACCAGTGGTGTTACTATGTGGGTACTCGTTACTGTTTTTTCAATCATTAAAACCTCAACAACATTTGCAGTAACTGACTGACTAAACATTACTACTCTTGGTACATTTAAATAGAAGTCTTAGGTCCTTTCGAAAGCTTTCTCCTAAAACAATATGTCACTCCTTCGTCATCATCCAGTCTGCCCCTGCCTTGTCCTGTCTTTGGTCTGTACAGTCATTGCAGATAAAGTGGCTTTCAACATTAGGACCACTAATGGTAATGCTTTCATAGGTAAGCTTGTAGCAGGTCGTAGTCAAAGTTAAACTTATTTTTTTGGTCATTTATCAATACTGAGGTAAATATTTAAGATTATTGTAGCATTGATTTTATGGACATATTGCCCAGCCCTACCTCAGATCTTTGTGAATTTTTTTTCTTTGGCCATCTCATTCTTCTTACTTGTCATTGCATTACTGGTCCCAGATGTTTGAAACATTCTCAATACAAAAATAACATTGAACCCACGTCAAAACAGTGGTATTATTCTTGAATACGATAAATTGAAGTTGTGCTTGTAAACTATGGGCTTAAACACTCTATGCTACGTCTTGCTGTCACCTGAAAAGTTATGATTTTTGTATGTTGCATGCAATGTGAATATCAACTTAAAGTGATATTCTTTTCAAATCTAACAGTAGTTTCTTGTTTTCATATTTGAAATAATCTGTAGATTCCTCAACTAGCTATGTCTGCAATGAGATGCTTTTCTAATCCAATCATAAGGTTGCTGAAATGTATTTTATTGATTTATAGCTACTGAACTAGGCAGCCTTGTGGAGCCACCATCCACAAGGATAAGTGTGAAAGTTCAGTGTATTTCAAGTGAAGGCCCTGATGAGCTTGTAGAGTGCAACCTCTCTGGTGGATCCTTTGTTAGTTTGGGAGTTCGAGTAACTACATGTGGATGGGCTCCACCTCTTCGCACAGAACACCTGGATATGGGCAGTACTCATCTCTCTCCTGGAATTGTCCAGGGTGAGAGGTGTTGGAAAAACTCAACACAAGCACCTGGCTGATTGCTGCTGTGTTGGAGTTTTTCCTCTATGCTACTGTGTTTCATAGGAAGGAAGTCTCTCACTGTTTTCTGTTCCTATACAGCAAACTTTAGAGACCATGGCCACCTTGGATTGACTGGGTGGTGTACTGGGGAGGGCAATGTCTGTGGATTCTTCTGATTGGAAACTTAAACAAACATAGGAAATGATGGGTAAACCTGGAGGGGGTTGCCTGCCTATTCTGAACTCAAGTGGTGTTTTGTGACTTCTTCACTAGCCATTGATTGTCCATGACAAACACTGGGCGTTTTCACACCTATAGTTTGTTTTCTTTGGTCCGAATCAGTGGATGAGTTGCTACTTTGTTGCATTTTCTCTTTGTTTCGGTTTGGTTTCACATGGCAAAATTGCAAGTGAACCAAAATGTATCATCAGAAGCCATGTGGGAGCTCCATTCATTGGTCAGAAATCTCATGGGGTTGGCCGGTGGAGAAAGGAGAGTTTGTTTTTCTTCCGGGATAGCTATCCAAATATGAACCATCGGCAGAATTGGCATTTCTTCGTAATTGTGGCCATTGTTTTGGTCATATACCAAGCCAGAATATACGACCTTGGTCCGCACCAAAGTGCGATTGCTATGTTTACACCTGCCCAAATGAACCGCACCAAGGGGGTAAATGCTCCAGGGTTCAATTCAACCAAACTAAACAAGGCAAGTGTGAAAATGCCCTTTATGTGTGCGTAAGGTAATTCATTCAACATTCAATTGTTCTTAGTAGCAGAACACCTGGTAATGATTAGGCCAGGTGGTGGGTGAGGATGCCGGACAGACTTGGTAAAAACCCAAAAATGTCTTGAGGCTGAACCAAGAACATCTTATTTTCCTGCATCTGTTCTGAGGTTTGGGATGTAGAATTAAAGTGGGCCCTGTTCCAATCTTTCATTGCTGAGGTGGCGGCCCGGACTTGTGGCCAGAAAGTTCTTAAAACCTGATGAGGCAGCAGACCCAAGAATCTTCTGTTGGACTCCAGGTGAAGAAAGCTGTCAAGCTGAAGAATGAAACCGGGGCCTCTAAGATTAAGATGCTTTCTTTCCATATGCTCTTAGGAAAATAATTTTAAAATTCCAGTTTTCATTATAATGAATGAATAATGGTGAATATTAATTTGACAGAATAGAAGTGAACACTCATGATATGTGTTGGTCCAGTTCTCACTTTAACGTTTCACTTTAACATTAATGGTACAGATGCAGAGCAGGTCTTCCACTATTGGCAGGGTTGATGGTTCGATCTCTGGCTCCTTCCTTTCACATGCCACAGACACACAACCCCAATTGTTCTCGATGGTTAGGCCCGTTAGGACAGGCATGGTAGCCAGCTGCCATTGGTGTGCGAGTGGTGTGTTTGAATGGTTGAATGAGAGGGAAATTGTAAAGCACTTTGGTCAAAAGTTCTATATAGACACAGTCCGTTTACCATTTACAATTAGTCAATGTAATGGAATCACATTAGCAGCTCCTGGTTTCCATGCTGCTTCAAAGAGAGACAGAGTTGGTTGTGTGATAGAAACAACCTTTTGTTATTACAGCTACATTAAAACCACATAATTTTAACTGAAACAATAAAATAGCAAAACATTTGTTCTAGCTGCTGCATGTTGCTAGTGCATAAAAATAAAGTATCCAGTGCTTGTGACATGTTGATTGTAACACAGTGCCCTCTGCTATGTGATAATGCAGCAGTGATGTGTTCTCAGTTCAGCAGATAGAGCTCCCATTGTAGAATAACAAGTGTTGCATCAAGTGTGAAGTTGACCTTTTGCATTGTTTCTCTCATTTTGCATATAGCACAATAGCATGTATGAAAAGGCACACACACAAAATGTGTTCATTTTTAAAATATAAATGTGAAATGGTTTATTTCATTAAGCTAGTAAAAACATATTTATTTATTCTAATTTTCTAAACAGTAATTCTGCTCTTGGAGCTACAATCAAGATTTAACAAAACCCCAGCAGGAAGATTTTTTTTTTTTATATTCTTTCTTTGTGAAAACTTACTTTAGTTAAGATATGCCATCATTTAAGGATAGAAACTTTGAGAATGTGGAAGATTGTAGAGCGGCTTTTTATTTTTTCAGCAACTGGGGTGACAGAGAAACACTACATCATGAGCTCTGTCATTATCATTTCACTATCTGTTGTGATGGAAAGTATATTGAGGAAAAAAGGAAAATATATAAACTAAACAGCCTGTTCCTTATTCTCAGCACTAGCAATTAAAAGTTGACATCTTTTGAGAAAAATATTCTCAGAAGACAAATTATGTAATATTCTTCTTTAAGTGGATATTCACCAGCAGAATGTCAGTATGTGTTCACTATGTACTTCAGTCTTTGGCTCTTGTTCGCCGCCTGCACATTGTTGTAGGTGTCATGAAGTAGTTTGAAGCTTCTTACATTTTGCCGTTTGATAACACCACTACCACTTCACAAATGTCTGGTAATTCTTGGAACATTTCTTTCCTCCACTCATAAGAAGTTAATATAAATAAATATGTCTTTCACTCAGATGATGACAGTGAACCCATCTTGGGGCTTTGGTTTGAAGAGACAATTTCGCCCACTAAAGACAAAGTAGCTCCTCCGCCACCTCCACCACCCCCACCCTTGGAGACCTCTCCCAGACTGAAGAGTCCCAGCAAGCAGAACCCGAGCGAGAATGGCAACATTTTAGCTGGCCGTAAAGACCCAGAGCTGGTGAGGACATGTTTTGACTCATTTGTATGTCTGTCTACATACAGAATAAAAGTCATGAGGGCACTGTGCAGTTTAGTTTAGTCATTTTAAACAACCAAATAACTCATACTTGTTTATTCCTATAGTTCCTCAGTTTAGCCTCCAGCATTCTGAACTTCATCACCACCTCAATGCTCAAGTCAAGAAACAACTTCATCCGCAACTACCTGAGCGTGTCTCTAACAGAGCAGCACATGGCTACGCTAGCCAGCATCATCAAAGACGTGGACAAAGATGTCAAAGGTATGCCTGAAGAAATGACTGACTGCTTATCATGAAAGTCATCTCAAACAGTTACCCTAATTTCCTTTTATTGGCCTGGTAGATAATTACAGGTGTGGACCATAATTGTTAGACAGCAATGCACACTGCTAGATTTTAAGTATTTTCTTTCTCCTCAGGCTCCTCAGATGAAGTGTTTTCTTTAGCTCTATATCACTTCAACCACACCCTGGTAACATCAGATCTGCCATCTCCGGCCCTGCAGGTAAGAGGATTTTGTTTGTATTGGCAGGACCTTGTTCATCTAGAGAAATTGAGATTTGGGACCAAAAATCTCTGTGATTAATTTCATGTAGTGCATCAAGAAGACTTCAGCTCTCAATGAACAGTGCTCATACAGTCAACTATAATATATGTAAATGCTTAGGCATGGTGTATGCTCTCTGGAAAATGCACAGAAGATTAGTCTTACCTCAAAACCTCTACATACATACACATACAGTTTGCTGTTGTGCACCTAATCCTGCACAAGTAATATAGAATTGCTTCCTTTTCAATGCATGATTGTAATTTAAATAATGAGCCTATAATTTCTGAGTTGTTGTGTGATGTCTTACTATTGTATCTCTTGTCATTCCCAGAGCACTCTTCTTCAGCAGTTAGGTGTTGCACCCTTTTCAGAGGGACCCTGGCCTCTCTACATTCACCCTCAATCGCTGTCAGTCCTTTCCAGACTTCTCCTCATATGGCAGCACAAAGCCAGTGTGCAAGGAGAACCAGATGTGCCTGAGTGCATGAAAGTCTGGGAAAGGTATGGCAACTATGGCATCCTCATCTGCCTCTTCTGGGAACCTCACTAGTTTAAACCTGTTTTAACCTTGAATATCAGTTAGGTGTATTAATTTTTGAAGTTGCTCAAGCTCAACCTTTTGACTCATTATGACAAAAAACAACTAGATATTGTATTAGCTAGTGAGCTGTGTTTCTATACCACATCTGAACTGTGGGAAAACACAGAATCTGCACAGTTTATTTATTTATTTTTTTTAACCTGTTTCTCCTTTCTTCTACATTTCCTTTCCTGCTCTCATAGATTTTTGGGAACATTGAAACAACACACTATCCAGGGTTCTGTTCATGGAGAGGATGACCTTAATGTGGAGCACCTCCAGCTCCTGCTACTCCTTTTCCATAATCTGTCGGAGCGTGGGCGACGGTCAGTCCTCACCCTTGTCACCCAGGCCATCACTGAAGTGGCACAGAGCAGAGACTCTCAGCTGAAGGCTGTTCCCCTCAACCTGGCCCGCCTGTTGCTAGTCTTTGACTACCTGCTGCGCCACTACTCCAAGGCTCCACTGTACCTTTTTGAACAGGTAAATGCTTATTTTCAAGTGGTTGTTGTGTTGTCCTGATGGCAAACTGCATAGGTTAAGTTTGGTTTTATTTATTTGGAAACATTTGTTACTTGATTTTATACTTTATATACTTTTATACTTTTATACAGCAAAATACTGTCCTGAAAACACATTCATTTAATAATTCATCAATCACTACTGGCTTCACATCTTGATAGTTCCATAGATTCACTTATTTAAGTGGTTGCCTGATCTGGTAACTTTTTGTCTTGAGTTACTTGCTGTTAGAGTAAAATGATTAGTAGTTAAGTAATATTCCACTTAGTAGTATAAATCATTGTTATTCTAATGCTGAATCTCTTAATGAATGTGATGTGGGACTATGATGACAGGAAAAAAGATTTAGCTTCTCTCTACCATTGTTGTTTATAGGTGCAGTACAACCTCCTCACTCCACCATCCACTGGGCCAAGTTCTATTCAGGAAGGTGGCAAACGAGGCAGTCTCCCTCTTTACTACGGCTTCAAGGAGGTGGAGGAGAACTGGGCCAAACACTGTTCAGCAGGTAAGACGAGGAGTTCAAATGTACTTTTTTAAATTCACTGATCAGAACAAGACAGTAGATACAAAAACTTGTTAACTGCATTTTTTAGCATAAAGATTATCTGAGCACCGGTCGTCTACCCGCCAAAGTCACCGGTAGAATAGAAACACTTAATAGCCACAGCCGAGATTTACCAGTGTTCACATTACTGGCAGTAGTCTCCCAACCTCAGCAACTTGCACACATGTATTTCATATTTTCTGTGTTCTTACTTATCTGTGAAGAAAATGTGGCTGTTCATGTTGGTACTAGATGACAAAATAATTTATGTTTTCAACCTTTCTTAGATTCAATTGTTCAGCCCAAATTCTACTGCGTGTTGTCCCCTGAGGCATCTGAAGATGATATCAGCAGACTAGACAGCAAGGTGAGACTTGAGCCTTTGTTATATCTTTTTATGAAATGTTTTTATTCATACAGTGATGTGACCAGAGTCTTAGAAGTGTGTATTGTCATGGTGGTAAATTTTTTAGATACATATTTCCCTGTTCCCTTTTTTCTGGTAGGTCTTTCCTAAGCTGTTCAATGGAGCAGTTAAATACGATGAACTGTATGCGTGGCTTATCTCACTCCTGGCAGCAGGCTCCCAGTTTGACACAGCAAGAAGACAGGAGAGCAAGCCCATCACTCCTATGGTGAGAACAAACCACATGAACGAACCATGAACTGTGTAAATGGGGTCAACAGGCCCATGATGTAGGTGGCATCACAGGCTTGTGCAAGCTGCAGCAAACACCTGTTGCCTGCAGCTCTTCAAATTACCAGCTCGCTGTAGCTATACCTTTATACTAAAGGTATGTCTTGATCTAAGACACTTTTTATTAAACAGTGAGTCAGTACAATTTCTAACCTCCATGACCAAGGCTGCGCGTCTGAATGTACTTCAGTTAAAAGCCTTCCTGCGGTTCCATTTTGAATGTGAAGCACCACCAGGAAGTGTTAAAGAGTTACTACACAATCAGATTCTCCTAGCTCTTTTGAACCCATGTATATTTTAAAAAATGCAGCAGAGGACTGCACAGGACAACTGTGGGGGGGCGTGGCCTCGTGGCTACGTAGTGTGTGACGCGGGGAGGTAAGTGGGCACTGTTCAGAGTGACCTACCGACAGTGTGACAGAGCCTGACCACCGCTCAGTGTAGCACAAATAGCAATGTAGAGCTGCTGTCAGACTCTCTGTGTCTGTGCTGGAAACACAGAGAGTCCGCTGGAGCTCTGACAGTCACTAGAAGCACATTCATGGCCCTTTGTAAAAGGTTCTGTGTGGTACCTGTGTGTTGTAGCTGAGCTAGCAGCTCTGCTATGAGAGGCTCTCCAGTGTGTTTGTGTTGGGGGGGATTATTGTGATTAGCATTATTGCTGTCAGCCCTGAATATCTTGTTAAGCTCTGAATATAGTTATTGATGGGCCTGTGCGTTTCCTGCCACAGAAAAGGAATAAATCTTGGGGTCATTTGCATAACCACGGTTCTCTGAGTAGCACAACGTTGCCGCCTTTTATCAGGCTTGCTAACACTACCAATAGCTCTGTGTGAGAGGCACAAACTGAGGATACAGTTAGCCAGTGTTCAGATATTTATACACGCAGCTGATATGAAAATTAGGGAGGGGCAGAAAATTTGACTGAACTGAATTTTTAAATCCAAGCAGACAGAAATAAGCTGGTGTTGATAAGAAAAAGTCGTTTTTCACAAAACGTGTGTTGTAAGAAGAATCACCTGTATTAACATCATAATGCCAACATAGACCAATGTTATTATGTGCACAGTATAAAAAAAATGATTTAGTGTGTAGTTACGCTTTAAAAGATTCACAATATTCAGGTCTGTGTTAAAACAGTAGTCAGGCACATGGAAACAGGTTTTGTTTGTTGTGATTCTTCATCCTGTTCATACCATTTAGAGATCCTAATGCACTTCCAATGTTGGTGATGGGGACAAAATCCACAGTCCTTAATCTGTGCGACATGTATTTTAAAGTTTATCTGAAGCAAATATAAGGTTTAGAATTTAATTTAGAAAAAATAAGTCAGTATCTTCCAAAATTACAAGCTTTTTTAAGATTATTTTTGTTATTGTTGCCTTTTATTTGAAAGCTGAAAGTACAGAGAAACAGAAAAAGGATGAAGTGAGGAGTATGAAATGCAACAGATTTGAACTGTATGTCTGTTTATCATCCTGCACAGGAGGCCTGCTCCCTTCAGTACTACTTCCTAGTGCTGTGGAGGATCTTGGGGGTTTTACCACCTTCGAAAGCCTACATGGAGCAGCTCAAGACTGGCTGCAGTGATCCCAGTGAGAGCGACATCCTGCACACACTGCGATGGTCCTCACGTCTCCGGGTGTCTACCTACGTGAATTGGATCAAGGTCTGTTGATGCCTGAGAGTACTGCCGAATGCTAATTAGCTTGATAGATGCCCAAACAAGTAAAAGAAAAATATTACGTTCGTCTCATGGTCAAGTCAGATGTAATTGCTTATGACATTTATGATTATTCTACTCATCATTACTAATTATTATTCTACTCATAATCACAAATGCTACTCATTATAATTACATTTTCAAAAAAATCAGTTACATTTCTGAAATGATTGACTTCTTGATTTCTATCCAACTTCAAATTTATGTCATAGGCTGTACAATAATCCTGTAATGTCATAATTTTTCATTGTGGTTTACTTTGATGTGTGACTATGCCCATGTCATCACTGACAGGAACACTTGGTGAAGCAGGGAATGAAAGCAGACCAAGCAGCCTCTCTGGTTGAGATGACAGCTGCTAAGTGCAGCACGGTTAAATATGATGTGGAGCTAGCAGAGGAGTACATTGCCAGACAGGTAACGATTACAATATTGTCATTGATAACCTACGTATAGATTGTTGTCCAGGTTAAGTTTTAACTCAACTGTCACTCTTCTGTTACAGATTTCCACCTTCTCCAGTGTAGACCCGAATGTTATTCTTCCACTTCATCAGTTGCCCTCTCTACAAGCCATCTATACACTGGATGCAGTCATCTCCAAAGTGCAGGTCTCTCTAGATGAGCATTTGTCTAAGGTTGCAATTGAGGCAGACACCCACAAGTCCTCTGAGATCGCAAAGAACCTGCTTTCTGCCACACTACAGCTCACTGATGTTTACACAGCCTTCACAAGGTGAGAAAGATCATTCTTAACTTCTGCAGTGTGCATATCTTTGGAACATGGGACTAGCTGGTCTAGGTCATGTATTATCTAGCAGACTGGAATACTAGGATGTAGTTGATAACTGTGTGATAATTGCTTCTTTCACAGCAGAGCTTTAATGCTCCATTTTGCAATGAGCAACACCTTCTAATACAAGAACTAGGCCAAACTGTATTTTCAGAATTAAATCCAAAAAAGCCTGTGTTTATGTTTGTAATATCCACATATTAGAGATTACCTTTTAAACTTTATATGCAAACCTGCATATCGTAATCAAATTATTGAACCAAATTTTGTCTCGATCAGATCTTACCTACTAATGAACATCCCAGAGGAAGGGGAGAACAAGCTAACAGATGCCAAGCTCCAAGGTTATGCTGCAGTTCTGTCCATTGGCTCCACCCGCTGCAAGGCCAACACACTGGGTATGTGGAAGAATTACTGAATAAAAATGTTAAACAGTACATTCATTTTCACAACACACTGTGTTTTAACCTAAACCTTTTAAATGTAATTTCACAGGCCATAGTGTTATGCAGAACTTGCCATCGGCTGTACAGACAATATGTGAGACTTGGAACAGCATCCACACCAATGAATTCCCCAACATCGGCTCGTGGGTACGTGAACATTTTTTTGTGTCCCAAGACCATCCACTCCTATGTCACTTCTTAGCACTGACCAGATGACCACAACATACCAGATACTCACACTATGCTGAATATGACTGCTGAGTGCAGCCCTGAGATGTTTGTGTTTTTATGTAACATTAATTTAAAACATTTCTGTATAATATATATTTCCATCTGATTTAATTTATTATAGGTTGTCCATTTTAAATGATGATTCTTATCAAAAGTATATACTTTAAGCCATTTAATAAATATAGGAATGAGCAGAATATCAACAAAAAATAGAAAAATATAATTTCATATAAATTAATTATTGTACCAGCAATCATGAGACTAATAGTTTGGTTTGTTTTCCTTCTCAGCGAAATGCGTTTGCCAATGACACCATCCCATCAGAGAGCTACATCAGTGCCATCCAAGCTGCTCACCTGGGAACTCTGAGCTGCCAGTCCTTGCCTCTGGCTTCCTCTCTTAAACACATCCTGCTGTCTTTGGTTCGCCTCACCGGTGACCTCATTGTGTAAGTGTTTGTCCAGTCCTTATTAAAATCAGAATCATTTTAACATTTGGCCTCCAGGAAATGTGATAAACTAGTATCAACCGGCAGCCAGTTGTCCATACAATCTGATAAGTTAAATGTGCAGCTTTGAAGCAGATGTAGATGGATTTATTTATGAAAAACTTGAAATCTACAGTTAATTTCTGTGCATGTCTGCCTCCTCAGCACAGAGGAGCTGAATCCTTCGCAGGTTGTACGCACCCTGCTGCCACTCCTCCTGGAGAGCAGCACAGAGAGTGTAGCCGAGATCAGCAGCACCTCACTGGAGCGCATCCTCGGCCCATCAGAGTCAGACGCCTTCCTGGCCCGCATCTACGAGCGTCTGGTGACCGGGTGTTATAACATCATTGCCAATCACTCAGACCCCAACAGGTAGCATCCCACTATGCAGCTCTGTGTAGCTTTTAGCCTAATGTAGCATTTTGTTCTAGCCTGCACATTAATTGTTTGGTTTAGTCTCACTGCTGTTATCAACCTTTGACCTCTCATCATTTTAGTGGTTTGGATGAGTCTGTTCTTGAGGAATGCCTTCAGTACCTTGAAAAACAGCTTGAGAGCAGTCAAGTCCGCAAGGCAATGGAAGAGTTCTTTTCATTCAGGTATCTGCTCAACTGATGACACAGGCTACATTTTTACATATGAATACAGCTGCCTCACTTATTTTGTCCCCTTTTTTTTCCAGCGGTGAGCTTGTCCAGATTATGATGGCGACAGCCAATGAAAACCTGTCAGCAAAGTTCTGCAACAGGGTGCTGAAATTCTTCACCAAGCTCTTCCAGCTCAGTAAGTCTACTGTTTTCAGAGTTAATATTATTATTTATTAATGTTTCAATTAAAACATTTTCTAATGTGGCAGTTTCAGACATTGTTCAGAGAAGCACTTTGTTGAAAGCATACTGGCGCCTTTTAAAAGCTGCATGCTGCAGGTGTGTCAGATTTCTCCATATGTTTAAATCTCACGGTGTTGCTGTCATCCCCAGCGGAGAAGAGCCCAAACCCCAGTTTGCTGTGTCTGTGTGGCTCTTTGGCTCAGCTGGCCTGTGTGGAGCCCTCTCGTCTGCAGTCCTGGCTGACACGAATGACAGCAACACCACCAAAGGACTCAGAGCAGCTGGAAATAGTGCAGGAAAACCGGCAGCTTCTGCAGCTGCTCACCACTCATATTGTGCGTGACAACAGCCAAGTGGGCGAAGGAGTGTGCACCGTCCTCCTCAGCACACTCATTCCCATGGCAACAGACATGCTGGCCAATGGAGATGGAACAGGTTTTCCTGAACTCATGGTCATTATGGCAACACTTGCTAGCGCTGGACAGGGGGCTGGCCACCTGCAACTGCACAGGGCTGCTATCGACTGGCTGACTAGATGGTAAGATATCAGTTTTACAGTTGTTTTTTTTTTTAAGCATCAGTGGGCTAAAACCATTAATCAGTAAAAGGACAGGTTAATAACCATGAATGGAAAAAATACTTTGCATTGAGTGAACCAACCCCTCAGCCAATATCAGGATATTAAATCATATATATGAGGATATTAAATTCCTGAATACTCTTTTAAATATACTCTCATTTTTCTCTGCAGCAAAAAGTATTTAACACAGAAGAATGTTGTGGAAAAAGTGAGCACAAACTTGTCCCAAGGAAAGGTACGTTTTTATATTTATCAGTATATTGCACCAGGTGTAATTCCATTTTAAACAGTAGTCTAACATGTGTTTTCCATTTGGTGGTTCCAAAGGGAGTTATAAGCATCTTAAACCATCAAGATATTTATTTGCACCTGTTCCTTGATTTCAGCACGCCAGCATGTTGGAATGCTCGTGCCACATCATCTCTTATCTGGCTGATGTGATGAATGCCTTAAGGCAAAGCAGTGGCCAAGGCACCTCAGCGCTGCTGATGGAGGGAGAAGAAAAGGCCATGGAAGTGGACTCAGACTGGGTGGAGGAACTTGCAGTGGAGGAGGATGATTCCCAGGCAGAGGACTCTGTGAGATCACATCCCTTTATGTCTATCCCCCTGAAACAGGGCCATGATTTATAAATGCACAGAGTACAGACCTGAACTCACAATCTGATGGAATTATAAGAAACTGCTGCTGCAAAAATGATCTATGCAAGGTTGCAAAGTTTACATGGCATATAAAGTAATCTCTTAGGTTTTGTTCTAAATGCTAAAGCCAAATTATTATACAGTGATGTGTTCTGACGAATCTCAGACAATAGAAAAACAACAAAATGTTACTTTAAACTAGGGCAGGGCAATATGGCGAAAACTTTTATCACGATAATTTTTTTTTCATATCAGTCAATATTGATATGGTTCCTAGTCTAACTGAATATAATGTAGGCATTGACAAAGATAACATTTTACCTTCATAGTAATTTCATGAGGAAATGGGAAACTTCATCTTTATCTAGATGCCAGATATTCTGCTTGTCATTCCTCTACTGATTTAGAAAAAGTGTTGAGGAGAATAAACAATGAAACACAACAATTAAGATGATTAATTAAGATGACGGCTCAATCATGATTTTAAAAGAAACGTATATACATTATGCAGTGGATTACATGTCTTTGCTCCATCAGTTGCTAAATGGAACAACCCATCTTAACATGTTTGTCATTGTTTGACAGGATGAAGACTCCCTTTGCAACAAGCTCTGCACCTTCACTATTACTCAGAAGGAATTCATGAACCAGCACTGGTAAAGAGAAAAATATTGTTCCCCATGATTTTGGTTTGATTCTTGAATGAGACCAGAATAAGTTTTTTGTTTTGTTTTGTTTATTTAAATCATGGTACAAATTAGGAGGCTGTTAGACCAGAAAATAGATTTGTCACACAGGAACCCTTTCAAGTTGGAATGAAGAGGAAAATATATAAAAAATCCTACATACAGTAGATTTACACGAATCAGAAAAGTCGTTGGCATGTGTTAAAATCCTGAAAAAACAGGACAACTACACACCATTGAATAGTGAAGAAACAATGTTCAGTTGTTATATATGTAAACATTATGTAGATGAAAGTACTTACTAGTCATTGTGTCAGTGATGTGCTATTCATGTGTCCTGTAATACGTTCCTACAGACCTTTTTATATAGAAATACAGTTTGCAGGTGACATTCTGTCATCACTTAACTACTGCACTGTACAATGACTTGTTCATTTTCACTCTGCAGGTACCACTGTCACACCTGTAAGATGGTGGATGGGGTAGGTGTGTGCACAGTGTGCGCCAAGGTCTGTCACAAAGACCATGAGATCTCCTATGCCAAATATGGCTCTTTCTTCTGTGACTGCGGTGCCAAAGAGGATGGCAGCTGCCAGGTGAGACCGAATACCTCAGGTCATCATGGGAAGAGAACAACAGCGGTAACTTTGGCTTGCAAGTCATTCCCCCATTGACTTCCATCCAGTCATTTCATTTGGTCAGGGTTATAGCTAGCCCACACGTGTGGCCAGAAAATGAGATAAATCATGTTACAAATGTCACAAACATTTTGTGTACTGAAAAGGCCAGCTTTCCTAGTTAACCTTAAATGATGGAATTTTGAATTTGCATGCAATGAACCAACCATCAACTACATTTTACCTTCAGTATGATTGGCCAGTTGCATTCTTTCTTTGTGTTTGTGATTGCAATATTTTCTTCTGTCAGTCTGATGACTATAATGGCTCATAATAGTTTTTTTCACCTTTGTAAATGGACATTGTTTCGCTTTTGTAATTATACATGTTATGAGTTGACTTGTACTGTCCTGTAAGGGGATAACAATGTGAAAGTACAGGTATATGGTACTGGCATGCAGCAAATTCAATTTATCAATATAGTTTATAATTGTTCCAGTGCTATCAAGAGTCTTATCAATCAGTGATATTTGATATCCTTTGGAAGCAGTTTAGATAAAGAGCGCCTCCATCCAACACAATATCACATTATCTTTGGCTATTTTTTTGTGAACTATATACTCCACAATGTGGAAGAGCTAGCGAAAGGAAATAAAATAAAGTTATCCTAATCGTAAAGAATTTACATAAAGATGATGCTCTTATGTGAAAAGCTTGTATTTGATGTGCGGCCATATTCGGTTATATATGCACGTGCGTATCGACCCTTGCTTTTCTCACTGGCTTACTGTGTGTTGTATCATCCACAGGCCTTGGTCAAACGCAGCCCCAGCAGTGGCATGGGCTCCACTCTCAAAGAGTCTTCGGCGTTCCAGAGTGAACTACGCATGCCTGAGAGTGCTATCCGCCACCAGAATGCCTCACCCTCCGACAAGGGCAAGGCCACCATCTGTGATGGCAAACCTGGTGAGGAAGACAGACCTAAGAAGAGCAGTGTGTGCAAGAGCATTGAGGGCTGCCAGGAAGAGTTGATAGCACAAGTGGTGAGAAAAATATGGTTATCTATTCTGGATTCATCACTAACTATGTCTCTGTCTTGTGTCTGTTAGCTTCATGTTTTTTTGTTTTTGTTTTTTTTTCCCCCTGAAAAGATTGCCCAGAGGACATAACGTTATGGGTCTTGTGTTGTTTTTTTGTTTTTTTTACATCCACTGCATTGTACATTGTGTGACTTGTGCTTTTGGCTCGGTTTCTCCACAACAGATGGGATCATCTACTGCAGCCGTCATACTGGAGATGCTCATGTTTCTTATGGAAGCCATTCAGACCAACTTCCAGCAGGCATCAGCTGTAGGAAGCAGCAGCCGGGCTCAGCAGGCCCTCAACGAACTGCACACTCAGGACAAAAATGTGGAGATGACAGACCAGTTAATGGTATGATGACCTATACAATTTAGAGTGGTTAGGAAAATCACTTAATTCCTTTATTCATGGTCATTTATTTAAACCTTATTAGAAGCGATACTATATTAGAAATTGTTTATGTTGATCTTTTCCTCAGGTGCCCACACTCGGCTCTCAAGAAGGGGCATTTGAGAATGTGAGGATGAACTACAGTGGCGATCAGGGGCAAACTATACGCCAGCTCATTAGTGCACATGTCCTGCGCCGTGTTGCCATGTGTGTCCTGTCCTCCCCCCACGGCCGTCGCCAGCACCTTGCAGTCAGCCATGAAAAGGGAAAGGTGAGTCTCAATAACTTATTGCTTTTGTTATAATTGCCTAAATCATTTGAGTTGTTTTTTTTTCTTAAGGTTCATATCTAGGTTGCAGTGTCTTCACTGTTAGAACACTACATAATGCAATTTCTCTCCATCTCCTGGTTCACAGATAACAGTTCTGCAGCTGTCCACCCTCCTGAAGCAGGCTGACTCTAGCAAGAGGAAGCTGACACTGACCCGTCTTGCCTCCGCCCCAGTCCCTTTCACTGTCCTCAGTCTCACAGGCAACCCTTGTAATGAAGACTACCTTGCTGTGTGTGGCCTTAAGGTCAGAAAACCTGCCTCTCCTAAATTTTAGATTGTTCTGTTTTGTGTGCTTTCTAACAATATGTGTTGAAATCAACTTATTGAAATGAAAACACTGAAGGCAAAAATGTATTTATTATGCAAGTGAAGGAAGAAACTAAGTTTACTGAGTTATCCTAGATCATAATCATGGTAGAATTCACTAAGCTGTCCATGCAACTTGGCTAAGTAAATTTAGAATTACCTTTTGTATATGAATGGCTGCTATGTAGTTATTTGACTGTCTCTTCTTTGTGATTCTTTCATTTTTTCCCAGGACTGCCATGTACTAACTTTCAGCAGCACAGGCTCTGTGTCAGACCATCTGGTGTTGCACCCACAACTGGCTACTGGCAACTTCATTATCAAAGCTATCTGGTTACCAGGCTCGCAGACTGAACTGGCGATCATCACTGCTGACTTTGTCAAGGTATGTATTAAGAGAAAAGACATACTGGTGGCTGAGTGGCACTTTTTATGTTGTATATGTTGCATGTACCTCAGTTTAGCATATTGATGTATTATTGGTGATTTTTTCTTTTGAACTAAGAAAAGTCAGTGCTAACAAACATTATTTGGTGAAAAAACAACCAATACTTTTTGTTTGTATTTTGTTGTCATATTACATTTTTCTCCCTTGTCAAACAGATTTATGACTTGTCAGTGGATGCCCTGAGTCCCATGTACTACTTCCTGCTCCCAAGTTCCAAGATCCGCGATGCTACCTTCCTTTTCAACGAAGATGGGAAAAACATCATCGCCATCATGTCTTCAGCAGGTTACATGTACACCCAGATCATGGACGAGTCCAGCAGCGCCCAGCATGGCCCTTTCTATGTCACCAACGTGTTGGAAATAACCCATGAAGACTTGAAGGTAAGTGGGCCACATAAAATTATACCCACAAAATTATTTGATGTTGTACAAACTGTTACCACGTCAACAGCAAATCATACTATTGTTGGTTGTAAGGGTCTCTACTATAACCTACCCTAAACTACATTTCTGCCATCACTTTCTGGAATGTTTGGTTGATGTTTACACACCACTTGAACACCATGTTTGATGTTTCTGGAAAATGCTGAATGGCAAAAATGCAGTATTGAGGTAGATTCTTTCTGTGTGACTCCAGGACAGCAACGGGCAGGTGGCTGGAGGTGGTGTGTCGGTTTATTACTCCCATGTGCTCCAGATGCTTTTCTTCAGCTACAGCCAGGGGAAATCCTTCGCTGCCACAGTGAGCCGAAGCACCACAGAAGTTCAGCGGCTCTTTCCCATCAATGTCAAAGGGTAACATTTCTTCCACACTATATACGGTCTTCTCACTTCTTTATTGCTGCGTTGGGTCTGGGAGATGTAATGGGCAACTGAAAGAGCTAACCCTAAGGCAGCCGATATATGGTAGTTGCTTTTTACCAACACGTACAGTACATATAGACAACGGCAGCACCACAAGCATCATTGTTCACATACTTGCTTGTGTACTTTGTGTATACCTGGAAGATTAACAAGTATATCCACTGGGGGGCAGATTAGGGCTAATCCTCCCTGGCCGACAACATGTCTTTCTTGTTAACTTCCACTTTTGCCACCATGGCCACACTCAAGGAGATTACTATATTGTTGACATTGATATCATGGCAAAAAAGTGGCAGCAGCAACATAGTAGCAATCTCACACCAGCTATTCTGGCATGCCTATTTGTCACTGTGGAGTGGAGACATCATATAAATACGGGTAGTTGCAGACAAGCTCTAGGTATCTTTAACTTTCCCCCACTGCTGTGGTTAAGTCTGCTGCTGACCTCACTCTCTGATGCTGCCCCCACCAGTCATGTGCTGAATTGCATCTTGCAGACATATAGCGTTAAATTCGTCAAGCAAGGGTTGTCATGATGTGCACATGAACGCGTAGTTAAAATCAAGCATAACACCGTCCTACTCTCCCATTTTGTTTCTTTCCCATCATTTCTGATTTTTAATGTCTTTCTCTGTCTTGCCCTCCTGCCTTCTTTAGCTCTAATGGAGGCAGCAGTAAGATGTCACCAGCTCTGTGCCAATGGTCCGAGGTCATGAACCACCCAGGGCTGGTGTGCTGTGTGCAGCAGACAACAGGCATACCGCTGGTCATCATGGTCAAGCCTGACACCTTCCTCATCCAAGAGATTAAAACTCTGCCAGCCAAAGCGAAGGTAAAGGTCACTTACTGTAGTAACAGGGAACAGTCTTCAGCAGATTAGGAAAAGATCTTCAGCAATGAAAAATCAGCAATGTCTAGAATGGGAAAAGGAAACACCTTGTAAAATGAGAAAGTAAAAAGAGCATGTTTATGAAAGTACAAAGGTCCAATTCAGGCATGTGTGTGGTGTATTTATATAGAAAGCTTTTGCTATTTATGAGAAAGGCTTTTCATATACACCACATACTATCCAATATGAATATATACTTTTCAGGGAATTGGTAGCACTTAATTTGCACATTAATAAAACACAGTTACAAGAAATGATAATTCAGAATGAAATTGTGTCAATAATTGAGAAACCATGTACCACCTGAGTTGATTTAAATTGATTTAACTTTAATTTATTTTCTCTGTCCCCCAGATTCAAGACATGGTAGCTATTCGACACACTGCCAGTAACGAGCAACAACGCACTACAATGATTCTTCTCTGTGAGGACGGAAGCCTTCGAATCTACATGGCCAATGTGGACAACACCTCTTACTGGCTCCAACCCTCCTTACAACCCAGCTGTGGTATCAGTATCATGAAGCCTGTCCGCAAGCGCAAAGCTGCTGCTACCAGTGAGTTTGAGGCCAATAAAGTGCAGTTATTTTCTTATCACCAAAACTGTAAGAAAGTGGATCCAGACATATATGACACAACAGTTATGATAATCACACGCAGTTAATCGCTGGTTAACCACAGCTGACATTTAAATGGTTATCGTAACCCACAAAAAAATGCCTGTCTGGCTTCAGTTGTTGAAAAAAATTCAAGGTGCAGTTTATTCACAATTTTCATTAAAATTTCTGTTAAAACATTTTATGCTTTCACATGATAATTGTTCGTGCACACAGTAGACCAATTGGTACAACAGCTGTGAGAAAAGTGAAGGATTATGTTTGCTTACTTCCATTTATAGCTGCCGTCTGCCTGGCAAAACTTTCAAATTTTAATGTCATGACTTTACTTTCAGCCACCCGTACCTCCAGTCAGGTGACGTTCCCAGTGGACTTCTTTGAACACAACCAGCAGCTGACAGAAGTGGAGTTTGGGGGAAATGATTTGCTGCAGGTCTACAATGGACAGCAGATTAAACACAGGCTCAATTCCACTGGGATGTATGTGGCTAACACAAAGGTAGGAACATTTTAATAATGTTCTGTGCTGGAAAAGTCCTGTGAGACTTTTTTGTTAGTCATGCATGTGTTTGTTTTATGTAATTTTACAGTAAAAGCACAACGTAAGGTATAGGTCAAGTGAGTAATCATAACTGCTACAAAAATCTGTCTGAAGAGTACCAGTGGTTAAGGGTTATATTAACATTTTGTCAAATGAGCTAGTTTAACAGCTGTTTTATACACTGATGCTCAAAATGGTCTCATTTAAATACAAGTTCACTATTTTTTTACTATGCATCCAAGTAAACTAAATAAAAAATGGGACACAGGCGAACCTGCATTCACAGCGGAGCTGTTTGGCTAAAAAAGCCTGACATGTTGGGTGCTTTCCATTCTGTTAGTTATGCTTCCTCCTGTCCTCGCTCTTCTCTCCTCCTACCCATTGCCTGGAAATCGATTGATTTAAGATGTTCCCCTAAATGCGTCTCGGAGAAGAGGAGGTGCGATGACAGTGCCAGAGGAGTTATGAACGAGGAACCACAGTGGTATCCTACGTGGAAGAGTCTTTTGCTGGATTGCAACACCCTTTCAATGTGAATGTGTTTATTGATTTGTCAGCTGATCTGATGGGACAGGAACAGTTGGGCTGCTGTGGAAACATCATTAGCCAAATGGGAAGCACCCAATGTCTACACAGCCTGCATAACAAAAATAGCACGTTAGCAGAACAGCAGCAGCTTCCTCCATCTGTGTCTAAACAGGATGCATTCAGGCACAATATTGAGTGTAGGTCACCTGTGTTTTGGCTGTCCTCATAACCTAACACACAATCACTGTATTATACGTGTAAAACTGAAGAAAATAGACAGAAGAGTAAACGGATTCGGTTATGAGTAAAATGGGGGCCCTTATGCAGCTTGTGTAGACAGCTGGATTGATTTTAAAGAAAAAAAAAAAAAAAAAAAGAGGCACATGAAACGGATGACTGAAAAACATGGTTAAAATGTCTCCTGTGTAGACAAGCTTTGAGGCCATTCATGCTAAAAATGTTTGTATTTGTGTTATACTGTTGTATGAGACGTAGTAGTACACTTAACTAAAGGTTGTCATGATTTTGGTTGTTTCCTTCTAGCCTGGGGGATTCACAGTGGAAGCGGTCAACAACAACAGTTCAATGGTGATGACGGGTATGCGGGTGCAGGTGGGCACTCAGGCCATTGAGAGGGCTCCTTCCTATGTGGAGGTCTTTGGCCGCACCATGCAGATAAACCTGACGAGAGCACGCTGGTTTGACTTCCCCTTCACCAGAGAGGAAGCCCTACAGGCTGACAAGAAGCTGTCTATATTTAGTAAGAATCTGTAATGATGATCATATTTGGCTACCTGTTGAACATCTTATGAATTAATATTTTGTATGTGTTTTGTGTCACATATCTGTTTTCTTTGCATATCCATCCAACCTTTCTTGTTTTTAATCAAAGGATATTTATTTTGTGCTCAGCTGTTCCTTTAACTTGGATCATATTGAATTAGCTGCAGACTGTTAAGAAACTATCATCAGATGCAGTTTCATCTTCCTGTTTATTTTAAAGTTGGAGCATCTGTTGACCCGGCTGGAGTCACCATGCTTGATTCAATCAAGATCTACGGTAAAACCAAGGAGCAGTTTGGTTGGCCTGAAGATCCACCAGAGGATTTCTCCTCTGCCTCGGTTAACAATGTCTGCAGTCCCAACCTCAACCAGGGCAATGGCACCTCTGATGGAGACATAGCTACCCCAACCACCACCAGCGGCACTGTGCTGGAGAGGTATGAGCTTCCATTTACGGGTTCATAAGGTCAACACAAACAATTCAGTTGTGGGCATTTACACTTCTCAGTCTCCTGAAGTTCAGTTAACATCTCATTTTCTGATGCTAGCTGTGTTAGTGTGACCATTTGTTTGATCTAATGGACTTGTTTGTATCTTTTATATTAAACTACCTTTTATCTACATGCTCAGATTTTGTCATACTGTTTATACTGTGGTATCCTATTATTATTGTTATTATTATTATTATTATTATTATTATTATTATTATTATTATTATTATTATTATTTGTGCATAAACGTGATTAAGTACCTAAATTTGACAGGTGTTTGTTTTACTAGATTAGTGAAAAACCTTACTGTTATTTCATCTATAAATAATTTCTCAATTGGTTTTCCAGAAAATTTATTATTTGATATTTGATTATAATAAATATAGTTTTTGCAATTAAAAAATTCACACACTGTGATAGATGTGACGGATTCTATACATATCGCCCACTTCTAGCATGTCTTTACCCTTTATGGGCCCAGCTGTGTAGCAGGACTTGTTTAGGACAAACCTGAATTTTTAATAAATGGGGGTTGGGATCTCTTTAGAGTATTAAGTGCATGGCTATCGTGATGTCATCTTTTCTTGCATGCTTCTCTTTTGTTCAACTGAATCATTTAATTTCACTTGTTTCTTTCTGTGATCCTCACACTTTTTTGTTCTTTTTCTTTTGCTCCCAAATATACAATAAAAAGTTGTGAAACTGAGTCCTTATCAACCTTGGACCGGTTAGTAACTGCCCTTTCTCTGCTTGTTTGTATGGTTTTGTGCATGTGTGCCAGCTTGTTTGTCCATGCCTGAGACTGTGAACATGCCATGCATCATCTTTCACGCTTGTACAACAACAAAAATATTTATTTTTCTGGCATTTATTTTTGCATTCAGTGTTGTTTTTGGCATTTAGCTTAGCACAGACTGCAGCAGGTTGAGATTTGCTCTAAAGTTAGTTTGATTGGTTAATTTAAGGCAAAAACTGAAGTAGAAGCAGTGTTGATCTTTTTTCTCAATTTCAGGTTGGTGGTCAGCTCCCTTGAGGCTTTGGAAAGCTGCTTTGCAGTTGGGTCGTCCAGTGAGAAGGTAAACACATAAAGATTTTAGTTGTACTTGCAATAAAATGCCTAAATGAAAATACTTGTGTTGCTTGTCTTCAGGGAGCATTTTTAACTGCATGTCTTAAACTCTGTTAAGGAGAAAAACAAGGCTGCTGCGCTGGAGTTGGCCACTCTACTCCTGTCCATGCCAACCCCTGCAGGTGTGCAGCAGCAGACCAAGGGACTTCTTGCTAGCCTGCACACCAGTCGAACTGCCTACCACAACCACAAGGTAAAGCCATATGTCAGATCAAAATCAGCTCCATCCACATGGGTTTGTAATGTTAAATAAAGATGAGTTAAAGATGAAATGTGGTATATATTACTTAAAGGGAGGAAGGGACCCGAGAAACGGGAGAACCACATCATAAATGTGTGTCGTGTACATCGATTAACCTTGAATTCTTTACATGAAGGAACCTCAGTGGAAATAACGAAGCCAACATGATTGGTGGGCAATGTAATGGGAATAGTGTTTAGCCAGCTGTGCAGAAAAACTGCTTGTTCATCATTTGTCAACAGTTAATCCATTTATTCAGAAACCAAAGCCTCAGACAAGCATGCTGACATTAGATTCTCAGTTCTAAGCACTCAAGTACTTCTAGGTATTAAATGTTGTGTATCACTTAGGAAGAACTAATGCAACACTTACCTGTCACCCCTCATCAGGACCAGTCCTTGCTGAGTAATGCAGTGCAGTGTCTGAACAGCTGCAGCCGTGAGGGGAGGGAGCTCGACCCTGATGTCTTCCAGAGGCTTGTGATCACTGCCCGCTCCATTGCAATTATGAGACCCAACAACTTGGTGCATTTCACAGAAACAAAGCTACTGCACCATGACTCTGGTAAGAGGCTATTCTGCTGGTGATGAATGTTGCATGAAATCATCGTTACACAGTATGTAATCATAATTTCATTAATTGCAGACAATGTCAAAAGAAATTCTTCTGAGCCACTACTGGTTGAAATGAATGTTTTTGCGGTTTGGAGGCTAAATAACCTGAAGGTGCCAGAGAAAACTTATTGATGTTCTTCTTTTCTTAATCCAGAAATGACAGAAGATGGGCAAAAACATGTGGATGGTGAAAGCTGTAATTTCATCACGCAGCTGATGAATAACTTCTGGAAGCTTCATGCCCTGAAACCAAAGAACGCATTTCTTGCTCCTGCTTGCCTGCCTGGTACGTGCAAACAGTCAGACCCCAACATTATGCAGCTTTCATACTGATTTAGTTTGAAATGTGTTGATAAGTAATGTGATTGTGAACATGACTAGTTTTTGACTCATATTTAAACGTTAAGTAGCACGTTTACACATAATATATGCTGCCTATAAGAAGTATTTTG
Organism: Thunnus thynnus; assembly: GCF_963924715.1. NCBI lineage: Eukaryota > Metazoa > Chordata > Actinopteri > Scombriformes > Scombridae > Thunnus > Thunnus thynnus. Next base: position 12,492,712 of record NC_089522.1, on the reverse strand, counting down.
ATTTTGACACTGTATACCTAATTGCAAGTAAGAATCCCAGTGTGTGAATGTTTTTTTTTCTTTTCCCTCATCTAAGGCTTAACTCATGTGGAAGCAACAGTAAATGCCTTGGTGGACATCATCCATGCATACTGCACATGTGAACTTGATTACATCAATGTAGCCTCCAAAATCTACATGCAAATGTTACTCTGCCCTGTAAGTACAGTACCTCTGTTACTCACTAAAATCAAAATTCACCAGAAGTTGTAGGTACCTTGGGAATCAGTTATGAAATATAAAATCACTATCACTGATTAACTCAGGGGAAAACGTCTTTACCATTGCTTTTGACTAAATGTTTGTAATCTGAATACTGCACCTTTTTTAATACAAAATTTTGTTTATGCAGAAAGGGTTGTTTATAATCAGGATCTAATGATGAATGTAAATAACGTTGGTCGGCTCAAGAAAACGTATAGAAAAATGATGCATAGAAATTACTTCACACAAATATAATCTCCCAATTAGGACTGGAACTGTTACATGGATTACCGTAATTACTGTGTCAGGTAACCGATGAATCTGCATTTGAACCATTTTCAGGACACTGCTGTGAGCTTTGCTTGTAAGCAGGCGCTAATCAGAGTGCTTCGACCAAGAAACAAACGGCGACATGTGACCCTTCCGTCTCCCCCACGCTCCAACACACCCATGGGTGAGTTTGCACAGGCTTTACACAAAGATCCCAGGACCTTCATCCGTAGACAGTTTGATGGAGCTTGGGTATTATAAACTAAGCATGGTATCAAACGGCATTATGACCATTACAAGTTGAAAAGGTTTTCTGCATTCATACCACTATTATTTAAGTGTAGTAAAACAAACTGAATGTCTCAACAAAGAACATGAACTTGTGTTCAGGCTCTTATAGAAGAAAGTGGATTCAGTTCTTTAAGACTTCTTGGTTCATTTCCCTCATCAGGAGACAAGGATGATGATGACGACGACGATGCAGATGACAAAATGCAGTCATCAGTGCTGACTGGAGGAGAGGAGGGAAGACAGGAGAGTCAGGAGCAGAGTGAAGTGGACCATGGCGACTTTGAGATGGTGGTGAGCAAAGAGGGTTGTATTTGACTGAAATAGGAAATAATTTGAAGAATGAATGGACGAACTGTTTCTGAATGATCTCGCTTTTAATCATTAATGATGCACAAACTAATAAACATGGTTTAGTTTATTTAGCTGGATTTCACTGTTCACAGCAACAACAGTAATTATGTCACATATCAACCCTGTGCATCACTCTTGTGTTCAACCGTCAAAGATACCTTTTGAAGTATCATCCAGTTCACACATCATACAGAGCATTAATAAACTCAACCTACAAAAATAAGCCACCTATAGTGTATCTTTTTCTTTCCTCCTTGGTATATGAGTTTATCTTCAAATATAAATGTTATTTACAAACTTTTCTGTTAAAATACATGTTGCATGTTAAAGAAAAAATAACACCCTTGTTTTCTGTCTCATCAGTCAGAATCAATGGTCCTGGAGACAGCAGAGAATGTCAATAATGGAAACCCATCTCCCCTGGAGGCTCTGCTTGCTGGAGCCGAGGGTTTCCCCCCCATGCTGGACATCCCTCCTGATGCAGATGATGAAACTATGGTAGAGCTGGCCATCGCTCTCAGCCTCCAGCAGGATCAACAAGGTCAGCTGCAAAAAAAACCCCAGAATGATGCAGTAATATTGTGCTAACCCAGCCTGTCTGGATGTCTCACCACACATTTAGACAATCTAGGAGATGATAACCAACAGAAGTAACACATTTTAGTTACATAGTCATCATTTTCAGCTGTAACACAACTGAAAGCTAGTTATTGAAACCTCTCTGTTACTGAATAAAAACACAAATTAACCTGAATTCTCATTAACTTTAATTACATGAATTTTCTAGTCTGCAATATAATGTTTCTCTCTTATATATCAACAATTTTTTTGGCAAGTGCTTAAATCTATTGTGCATATTTTTGACATTTTTAGGCAGTAGCAGCAGTGCTCTTGGCCTTCAGAGCCTTGGCCTGTCTGGCCAGGCGCCAAGCTCCTCTTCACTGGATGCTGGCACTCTTTCAGACACCACCGCATCAGGTAATAAGACCATCTCCCTAATAGTATGTGATCAGCAGAAAGTTAGTTTTTTTGTGTCTGCAAGGTCACAGTGGCTAGAAAATCCTGAAGATACACACTTCTCTTAGTTCTCTTATATTGAAATTGCCAAAAATCTTATTATGAATAATATCCCACTTTAAAGCTCATAATGTAATCTGTGTCACAGCTTGTGGTCTTAGTTCATAATATTGAAATTAAAACAGTTTCTCCTCTTCAGTCTGTCACAATTTCTCAGTTAGTGGTAAGATAGTTAGTCAATGTTGAGTTAAACCTTAAAAACACAATAGGTTCAACATATAAATGAACAAACATTAACGCAGGTTGAAGTGTTTCTAATTCTGCATGCTTTATTGCATTGTTATTGCAAAAGTATAAATAAAAATCACATATCCTGGCCAGATGACTGCGTTGTATTTACTGTTACAGCTATTGCTATTATTTCAGCCCCGGCATCAGATGATGAGGGCAGCACAGCTGCTACTGATGGCTCCACGCTGCGGACCTCTCCAGCTGAGCATGGAGGCAGTGTGGGCTCAGAGAGTGGAGGTTCTGCAATCGACTCTGTAGCAGGGGAGCACAGTGGTGGGTGATTTCAGAAAAACAGCAGCGACCCTGAACACAACCAAATGCGAGATACTTTTTTTATGCTATTCTAATTTTCAAAATGTTTAACAGTACCAGTCAAGGGGTCTAAACTTTTGACTGGTACTGTACATGCATGTCTGAAATGAGATCATATAGAATCTGTAAAATATACAGATATCAGTTTGAATAAGAATACAGACTGATTTTTAGACCATTTAAGCGGCACTAAACTGTACACTCTTTTGTCCCCCCTGTGTTGATAATTTTGAGGTATCAGTCATACACAAACATATTATATATAACCATGTTTCCAGTTTGCTTAGTTGCATTTGTGCATGCATGTGTGTTTACAGTGTCAGGGCGCAGCAGTGCATATGGGGACACAACAGTGGAGGGTCACCCTGCAGGTCCAGGCAGTGTGAGCTCCAGCACTGGAGCCATCAGCACCACCACAGCCCAGCAGGAAGGTGAAGGCTCAGAGGGCGAAGGAGAGACTGAAGGAGACATCCACACAAGCAACAGGTCAGACATTTCAAATGAGGAAGCAAGTTTAGATTAAGTGGGAAGGTTCAAGTTGCTGCCCCTTTTGTGTTAAGATACTAGATCTCGATCATCCATGGCTACCAGCATGACCATGGGGAGGACAGAGATTTAGAAATAAATTAGCTTTTGGGTAGCAGTAGATTGTTGTCATAAAAAATGCCAGGTAAAAATGTTAGTTAAATACAAATGTACTTTTTGTATATTGTGTCTCTCATCAGGCTGCACATGGTTCGCCTTATGCTACTGGAGCGCTTGCTTCAGCACCTTTCTCAGCTCCACAATGTAGGAGGAGTCCAAGCCATCCCTTACATGCAGGTTATCCTCATGTTGACTTCTGACCTGGATGGCGAGGATGAGAAGGATAAGGGTGCCCTGGATGACCTGCTTGCACAGCTCATTGCCGAGCTTGGCATGCACAAGAAGGTAACCCCAGTCTCTTTGTGATGAATCAGGTTTGATGTGTTTTTCTTTTACTTAACCACCTTGTCGTTCTGCAGGACGTGTCCAAAAAGAATGAGCGCTGCTCCATCAACGAAGTTCACCTGGTCATCATGAGACTGCTCAGCGTCTTCATGTCTCGAACCAAGTCCGGCTCCAAATCCTCTTCTGAGGTACATCATCTTTCTTCAAACTTCATAGTATGTTCAAAGCCACAAAACTCACATAACATTTTCTACGTGACTACGCTTTTTACTCCTACTTTTGTGGGTATTCAAAATTAATTTGCTTGTCCAGTGTTTCACATGTTGGGTCCCCCGTCTTTCTCTCTTCCAGTCATCCTCGCTGATTTCCAACGCCACAGCGACAGCCTTGCTCAGCCTGGGCGCCATTGACTACTGTCTCCATGTGCTCAAATCGCTGCTGGAGTTCTGGAAGAGTCAACAGGGTGAAGAGGAGCCTGTGACCACCAGCCAGCTCCTCCGCCCACACACAGCCTCCTCTCCTCCAGACATGAGTCCTTTCTTTCTGCGGCAATATGTCAAGGTATCACATAACAGACACAACTTTATCTGCCAGAAAAACAGATCTTTTGCATAAGGACTGTTGATGACAACTTGCTCTGTTGCTCCTGCTTTCAGGGACATGCTGCTGATGTGTTTGAAGCCTACTCCCAGCTGCTGACTGAAATGGTGCTCCGGCTGCCTTATCAGATCAAGAAGATTGCTGACACAAACCCACGTATCCCTCCTCCTGTCTTTGACCATTCCTGGTTCTACTATCTGTCTGAAGTAAGCATTTGAGTGTATTAGCCAGTTATGTGATATTACTCTTCAACAACTGTTCATGAACGACTCAAATACAACCGGTCAATTCTCTCTCCCTTTGCTCCTCAGTATCTGATGATCCAACAGACCCCGTTCGTCAGGAGGCAAGTCAGAAAGCTGTTGCTGTTTATCTGCGGCTCCAAGGAAAAATATCGTCAGCTGCGGGATCTGCACACTCTTGACTCGCATGTGCGCAGCATCAAGAAGCTTCTAGAGGAGCAAGGCATCTTCCTCCGGGCTGGCGTGGTCACAGCCACGTCTGGCTCAGCTCTACAGTATGACACACTCATCAGTCTGGTGAGTGTCCTCTGAACAGACACTAAGATTTACTCATTCAGGACTTTTTTGGATGCTTTGTATAAAATGTTAACTTCATACATACACATTCATTGTTTTTTGTCTTAATAGGCTAACATGTTCTGGTATTTAAATAGTTGTGTGGTCTTGATTTTTATATATTTTTCTGTATTTGTGCTGTATTTCTTTGCTCTTTCAGCTGCTTTAAGAATTGAGATTTTTGTCACTTCCTGTGCTTGAGTGTAACATGTTTCTCTTGCTGCAGATGGAACACCTGAAAGCTTGTGCTGAAATTGCCACTCAGCGGACGATCAACTGGCAGAAGTTCTGCATGAAGGACGACTGTAAGTTGAGTTTGATCAGTTTTTGTAAATAGAAACAAATGAACTTTTAAGGCCAGTGTTGTAAACATTGTTTGTGTCTCTTCTCTCTCCTCTTATCTGTTGTTCTCTCCTCTTTCCAGCTGTGTTGTACTTCCTGCTCCAGGTCAGCTTCCTGGTAGATGAGGGTGTTTCTCCAGTACTTTTGCAACTGCTCTCCTGCGCCCTGTGTGGCAGCAAGGTGCTGGCCAGCTCCTCCTCCTCTTCTTCGTCATTCTCAGGAGGAGGCTCTGGTAGTGCTGGGCAGACGGGGGCTTCTCAGTCCTCTCAAAGCAAATCCTCCAGTAAAAAGAGCAAAAAAGAGGACAAGGAGAAAGACAAAGAGGGTGAGGCGACATCACAAGCTTTCTCATGCTTCATACTAGAGCTGCTTGTTTAGACAGCACATATGCTACACATACACATCACGTGAACCTGAACAGGATGTGCGGATATCAGAAATGGGTAGTAGATGCCAGTGTCTTGACTTTTGTATTTTTGTGGACTGACAACAGGTGATGGAGTTGGCAGCCAGGAGGATCAGTTGTGTATGGCTCTGGTCAGTCAGCTTAACAAGTTTGCAGACAAGGAGACACTCATTCAGTTCTTGCGCTGCTTCCTGCTGGAGTCCAACTCATCTGCCGTGCGCTGGCAAGCCCACTGCTTGGCATTACATATCTACAGGTATGATTTAAACACATACTGTATACAGACAGCTCACTTTAGTCCCACTCTCTCATACTGTCACTTTCTCTCTCTCTCTCTCTCACACACACACACACATACACACACACATACACACGCTGTTTTACACAAGAAAACCTCTTCTCATGTTTCATCTTAAATTTAGAATAGTTTAACAATCATGAATAAAGCACCCATGAATAAACAATGGTATGAGTTTGTGAAAAGAAGCATGATTAAATGGTGAAATCATAACTCGGGTTGGTGGCTTACGCATGAATCTCTCTGTAGGAACTCCAGCAAATCTCAGCAGGAGCTGCTGCTGGAACTGACTTGGGCCATCTGGCCTGAGCTCCCTGCATATGGCCGCAAAGCTGCCCAGTTTGTCGACCTGCTTGGATATTTCTCACTCAAGACCCCTCAGACAGAGAAAAAGGTTTGTTTGAATCCATCATAGGCTATTGTTCTTCTGATATTTATTAGTTTTATTTACATAATAAAGTATTGCTTGTTTGGCTGCTCTTTGATGTTGTTAGGCTCTCTTACCTAAGACACAAGGACAGTTTGACACAGTAATGGGACTTTTCAATGTATGAATTATTAAAAAATTTAAAAATGTCCATGTATTGCTCAAAGATTTTATCATGTTTTTAAATCTTTGATCATTCAGCAGAACATAGCACTTTCAGTAATAATGCTGTGAAGTCGTTCTCTTCTCTGTTGCAGCTGAAGGAATATTCCCAGAAGGCTGTGGAAATCCTGAGGGCACAGAACCATATTCTGACAAATCACCCCAACTCCAACATCTACAAGTAGGTCTAAACAAACATGCTATCTTGTGACAAGGAGAGCGCAATCTTAAGTAACGGACATTATCTTCAGGATCTCATTTGTGTTCTCTCCTTCAGCACTCTGTCGGGTTTGGTGGAGTTTGATGGCTTTTATCTGGAGAGTGACCCCTGCTTGGTGTGCAACAATCCTGAAGTTCCCTTCTCAGTATGTGCAACACATCCTCACTTAATGGACACAACTTCTAGCTCAAAAACTACTATTTGGTATAAACAATATTATTTTTTTAATTGTTGTCTTCTATTTGTCCTCCAGAATATCAAACTGTCATCTATCAAAGTGGACACCCGCTACACCACCACACAACAGGTTGTCAAGCTCATTGGCAGCCACACAATCAGCAAAGTTACAGTGAAGATCGGTGACCTCAAACGCACCAAAATGGTCCGCACCATCAACCTCTACTACAACAACAGGACTGTACAAGCTATTGTGGAGCTGAAGAACAAGTATGTTTCACTCATCTGTTAATCTAACTCTTCACCCTCTCTTTATTTTTTTTGTCCACCTCCCCGTTTTCATTTCAGTGATTAGAAACCAATAGTATTTATTAATAATGCTGTTGGACTTTCTCACTCTACATCTCTGTCCCTAATTACATGTGCTCACTTAGCGGTTGATAAACTAGTGATGAACTTTTAAAATTCAAATTTTACGTAGTGGCCACTTGCCACAGTAGAAACAAAATGTCACTTTCCTTCACTTTACATTATAACGTTAAAACTCTTTTGTTCTTTCTGTTTTTAGGCCGGCTCGCTGGCACAAAGCGAAGAAAGTTCAGCTGACTCCGGGACAAACAGAGGTGAAGATTGACCTTCCCTTACCCATCGTCGCATCCAACTTGATGATTGAGTTCTCTGATTTTTATGAGAACTACCAGGCGTCCACCGAGACCCTGCAGTGTCCACGCTGCAGTGCATCTGTGCCAGCCAACCCTGGTGTGTGTGGCAACTGTGGCGAGAATGTGTATCAGTGCCACAAATGCAGGTGAGCAGGAGGTTTGCTCTGCAGTTCTGGGAAAAGTAGGAGAAGTGATTGGAGTGATTGTATTTTAACTTGGTGTTTTTTTTTTAAAATCAGGTCTATCAACTATGATGAAAAAGATCCCTTCCTGTGCAATGCCTGTGGTTTCTGCAAATACGCCAGATTTGACTTCATGCTGTATGCAAAACCATGCTGTGCTGTGGATCCCATTGAGAATGAGGAAGACAGGAAAAAAGTAAGCAGTCACTTGTTGGGAAAGACCTTAAAGAGAAAAAGTCAGGTCAAAAAATTCAACTTGTGTGCCAAAAAATAAGTTTTGTCCCCATTTTTGGTAATTAGATGAGTGAAAAAGTTTCTTGAATCACTTACGTAGTCTCCATCCCTATCTTCAACTTAACCTCTTTTAATCTTTAATGTTTTGTTTTACTTTGCAGGCTGTAACCAACATCAACACCCTATTGGACAAAGCCGACCGGGTCTATCACCAGCTGATGGGCCACAGGCCCCAGTTGGAGAGCCTTCTGTCTAAAGTCAATGAGGCGGCACCAGAGAAGCCACAGGTCAGTACATTTGTTTTTTGAGTCTAATACCAGATGTTGGACAAGAACTTTAAGCATGAGTCATGTTAAGGAAGCTTCTTTGACCACTTCTGCTAATATGAACTGAAATGTAAAGCACTCTATGTACTGATACATCGCTTAAACAGCTGGGATATTATGTTGATCATTCTTTCCAAAAGCAATTTCTTAGCAATTATGAATCACTGGAGGGCTAAAATAGCTGTTGACTAACAGTATCGTCATGGCAGTAATATATCATTTCCTTTTCATAAAGCTCTCTAGCAGAACCGCTAGAGTTATGACACCAGGTCATTATATTAGTATTTTTGTTTTCTATTAAATGTTGACTTAAGATAGTCGAATAGAAAGTTTAAAAAGTCTGGGGGGGTTTTTGTCTACAATTTTATTCCATGATATTATTTTCTCCTTTTTCCTGCGTTGCCTCCAGGATGACACCGGAGCAGGTGCAGGTCTCGGTGCGTCGTCTGCCAATGTGAACAGATACATTCAACAGCTGGCTCAAGAGTACAGCGGAGACTGCAAGACATCATTTGACGAACTCTCCAAGATTATACAGGTTAGAAAGAAAAATAAGTGTTGGCATTTTTTATTGTTTGTTTTCTTGTGCACATATAACTCTGGCCTTTTCTTTTTGTTTTACAGAAAGTTCTTGCATCTCGTAAAGAACTCCTGGAGTATGATCTGCAGCAGCGAGAGGCTGCCACCAAGTCATCCCGGAGCAGCAGCAGCCACCAGCCCACCTTCACCGCTAGTCAGTACCGTGCCCTCTCTGTGCTGGGCTGTGGCCACACCTCCTCCAACAAGTGCTATGGCTGTGCCTCAGCTGTCACAGGTCACTGTATCACACTGCTCCGTGCGCTGGCCACTAACCCAGCCCTCAGACAGATCCTGGTCCTCCAGGGGCTCATCCGTGAGCTCTTTGAGTATAACTTACGGCGAGGTACAGCAGCCATGAGGGAGGAGGTACGCCAGCTCGTCTGTCTCCTCACCAGGTATGTCCCTCCTCCATGTCTCCTCGTGTAGTTGAATAGAAGACTTTGGGACAGACAATCCCACTGAAAATATAGACACTGATGCTCTTTAAACAATATATTTTACTCTTCACTGTGTGCATATACGATATGTTACAGTGGTGATTAATTATTGGTCTGTCTCTTGATTCCTTTCGTGTTTTCCTCGCTCAGAGATCACCCAGAGGCCACCCAGCAGATGAATGACCTCATCATCGCCAAAGTGTCAGCTGCCCTCAAAGGTCACTGGGCCAATCCTGACCTGGTATGTCCTCCTCCACGTGCTGTAGGAATTAAACAAAAGACATATTATGATTCTGTTGTTGAACTAAAACTGGTTTATGTTGGAAAATCTTTTTTTTTTTTTATAAACAGTACCTTTTCAACTGAGGAATTTCCAATTTTGATATGAATATGATGTCTTTGTTTTCAAAACAGGTTAGTAATCTGCAGTATGAAATGCTGCTGCTGACAGACTCCATTTCAAAGGAGGGAGGATGCTGGGAGTTACGGTTGCGATGTGGTAAGCCTGATTTCCTAACGTCGTTTATTTAAATTCTTTATTTTTCATCTCTCTTTTAAAACGTGGGAATAAAGAAATAGTTTCTGTCCGACACAGCTGATTGAAGGCTGACTTGTGAGGAGATAAATACTTCAATCCTGTCCAATTCTCACTGAAGGGCAACAGTCTTTGTGTTTACAATATAAGTCTTGCTAAAAAATACTAATACTACAGACAGGTAGTCTGTGACTGGTTGGTTTTGAGAAGATAAACACAGGTCCCATTTTAAAGCCCCATTTTAGAAATGCTGTTATCTCCTGTGATATCTGTCAATGCTAAAATGAACCAAACTGTCCAATGCTATTTGGTCAGTTCTGATCAGGGAGGCGAGAGATCAATTAAGTTTTAACTGGCAACTTCTCACTCTCTGTCTTGCTTCTCCATTGTTGCTTCCTGTTAGAGACATCATTGTGTTTGATTGCAAGTGAGGTCTGTGTCTAAAAGTGTTGTATTTTTTGTTCATGTAGCCCTCAGTTTGTTCCTCATGTCGGTGAATATAAAGACACCTGTAGTGGTGGAAAACATCACTCTCATGTGCCTGAGAATCCTGCAAAAACTGATCAAACCTCCAGCTCCCACTAGCAAGAAGAACAAGGTAAATATTCTGTAATCCTGCTGCTCAGTTATGGTTTTCCTTTGCCTTTAGTGAGGCGTTTTAATGCCACAGGTGCAGTAGTACCAGAGACCGTTTTGCAAGATGTGTTCCAAAAGATGAAAAGCTGAATGTCCTTTTATTTTAATTAGAAAAATAATTAGGAATTTTATATTTCTTTAAAAAGGTGCTGGCTCAGGAAATGTAAGAGTTACATATGCAGTGACTGTCAGTTACCACTTGGTGATGTATGCATGTTTTATTTTCAGTGTGTTTATGGCTAAAATGTCTATTTGTTTTAAGGACGCTGCTATTGAGTCTCTGACCACAGTCAGGCCCTACAGTAATGAAATCCACGCCCAGGCCCAGCTGTGGCTCAAGAAGGACCCTAAAGCATCTTATGAGGCCTGGAAAAAATGCCTCCCAGCAAGATGTAAGTACCATGTCTGAACAAATAGACAGTACATCAGTGGAACAGCACAGATTTCTAAATGTAATAATGAAAACTGATAATATGTTTTTCACAATTGAATTTATGTTGATGACCGCAGGCCAGGAGACCATGTCAAAGCCTCAGGGGAAGGCTGAGTTGCGGAAGCAGTACCTGCTGGAGAAGTATGTGTGGAAGTGGAAGCAGTTCATGAGGTCCAGAAAAGGTGAAAGCCTTTTCCCTCGCCTGCTCAAGCTGAGTCACAACAACTGGCTGCGGCAGGTAATAATTTTTTTAAAAAAGTGCTTTTTGAGCTCTGCTTGTTTTCCTTATTAGTCTCACAAGTGCGTATCATATAAATATCCTTTTTTAGAAATTAGATTGAGCCAGTGACTGTTTTAACATTGAGAAATTTTTATGTTATGTTGTGGCTTGTTATTTCATTAACTGGTCAGTGCAGCTTCTTTTAATGAAATTGTTGACACAATTTATATTTGCTGCAGGTCCTTTTCACGCCTGCCACTCAGGCAGCCAGACAGGCAGCTTGCACTATTGTGGAGGCCCTGACCACAATCCCAAGCCGCAAGCAGCAAGTCCTGGACCTGCTCACCAGGTATGAGCCTCAAACAGAAAAGTAGCAAGATGAAAAAATGTCCCATTGTGCAGTTTTATGGGATGTACATAAACTGTTAGTAGATTACAGGAACATTTCCTCAGTATAAAAAGTTAGTGTGAAATGTTATTAAATATAATGGATGCTGTGCAAGTAAATACGCCTGGCATAAAAGAAAATTTTAAATTATTGTACTATTTTTAGGCAAATCACATGCTTCTGCTTAGCTTTATTGGGGTTTGCCAAAAGTATGAAGCAAAAATATGGAAACTGTCTAAAAGACAAAAAAAGTAGGTTTGGGCACATAAATCCCATCTGAAAGTCAGACATACTGTTAATTGCTCGTTTACTGTGTGTCTGTTAGTTATCTGGATGAGCTGAGCGTGGCTGGAGAGTGTGCGGTGGAGTACCTGGGTCTGTACCAGAAGCTCATCAAGCCAACTCACTGGAAGGTTTACCTGGCGGCCCGTGGAGTCCTGCCCTACATTGGCAACCTGATTACCAAGGTAAAGCCTTAAAGTTCAAAATAAATGCATTTTATAGTAATATAGTGTTTTTGTAGAATATCTCTATGTGCCACTGTTTGTCAAGTTTTATTAAATGCAGTTAAATTCATTAAAATGAGTGTTAATTTTTTGTACTTCATTACATTTCAAATGTTTGGTATCCTAACTGAGTAGATATCATACTTTATGTCAGTTTCACCTTATAAAACTAGAGCTTTCTATCTTCTGTTTAGGAAATAGCCAATCTGCTGGCTCTGGAGGAGGCTACACTGAGCACAGACCTGCAGCAAGGCTACGCCCTCAAGAGCTTGACTGGTATGCTAGTTTTCATCCTATTGTTGATGTGACAATAAAATCTGACAGGAATCGGTAGGGTTTAGGCGAGACTTTCACCAACCTTATAGAGTCAGTAATACAGATTTTTATACCACAAGGAGACTTGAGGCTCATACGTTTTTTAAAGTTGCTTTGATGCCTTTTCTTGAGTATTTGAATAAATTGTGTGTTTGGTGCCACTGCAGGTTTGCTGTCCTCTTTCGTGGAGGTCGAGTCCATTAAGCGGCATTTCAAAAGCAGGTTGGTCGGCACGGTGCTCAACGGCTACCTGTGCCTGAGGAAGTTGGTTGTGCAGCGCACCAAGCTCATCGATGAGACTCAGGACATGCTGCTTGAGATGCTGGAGGACATGACGACAGGTCTGCACTGACACAAGTTCAGCTGACATGAAATCTAACCACGTTGCAAATTGTGGCTCCGCGGTTGCATTTTATTATTTTAGCAATTTTTGTTTTCATACGTAATAGTGTTAAAGAAAATCTTTGGTCTAGTCATATTTACAAAGAGATTTGCTTTGATGAATTATTATTACTCAAACTGAATGTTCAGGATCTGGCTGGGTCTCGTTCCAGCTGCACACCAGTAGAGTAGTAGAGCGTCTGTTCTTCAGTAGCCTCATCTATAATATACTTTAGTTCAGAATTGTTTTGCCAAGATTTTCATTTAGATAACAGATCCATGTGGCTCCACCTGAATATGACAACTTTTGTTGCTTCTAACTTTCTCTGTGATCACTCATTTTAAATGTCACTAGAGCTGATCTCGAAGCACAGCTGCTGTCATTAACCTGTATTTAATTTAAAATTTTGTCTGATGTCGTGATCATAAAATAATTTTATCTGCCGCTCAGCAGCTTGGTAATGACTGCTTGTTGTTAGTATTTATGAGCTGCAGTCAAATTTCATTTTTGTTCAGTTATCTGACAACGAAATATGTAAATGAGAACAACTATATCATGAATTCAGCAGCATTAAAACACAGTATGTCATCACAGTAGTAGGGGGCCTGTATATGTGTCAAGACAAAGTCAGTAACAAATGAAAAGCATCATTAAAATTTAATTTTAAGTCAGCTGCCAATATAGGCATTCAAATACATTCACAAGTGAATGTACCACCAGCTAGAATGGTAGCAGATCGTCTCTGGCAGCCACAACAGAGCAGGAACGTGGTGCAGCTGGACTCTGTGTACATTAGTCTTTCTTTACTGTTTCCACTACTCAGTAAAATAAGTAAATTACTATTACTTCTGTTTTCATGAAGTAATGTAGCAAAATCATTGTATTTGTTTAAAACAATCTTGTTTTGTTGTTCATAGGTACTGAGTCTGAAACCAAAGCCTTCATGGCCGTGTGCATTGAGACTGCAAAGCGGTACAATCTGGATGACTACAGGACACCCGTGTTCATTTTTGAGAGACTGTGCAGCATCATTTATCCTGTGAGTAACCTTTACTCCGCTGTATTTCAATAAAAAAAAGTCCTACAGAATACTGCTCTTAAATCAGTGTAGCTGTGAATTTTCCTTCATATGAAGCTTCTGTGTCATCCTTTGTGTTCAGGAGGAAAATGAGGTGACAGAGTTCTTCGTGACCCTGGAAAAGGATCCCCAGCAGGAGGACTTCCTCCAGGGCCGCATGCCAGGAAACCCCTACAGTAGCAATGAGCCCGGGATCGGCCCTCTAATGAGGGACATCAAGAACAAGATCTGCCAAGACTGCGACCTGGTGGCGCTTCTTGAAGACGACAGCGGCATGGAGGTAAAATGATCAAACTCTTTGTCGTTTTCTAAAAGCTGACATGTTACAAGAAATATATTTGATGCTACTCTGTTCTCTTCAGCTTCTGGTGAACAACAAAATCATAAGCTTGGATCTGTCAGTAGCAGAAGTCTACAAGAAGGTCTGGTGCCCTACAAACGAGGTGAGAGTCCTAATGAGTTTGTCAGTAAAAGAATGACAACATTACAACGTTTGGACTTGTGTAAATTTTCATTCAGTTCTTATAACAGTCTGTAAAGCAGTGTAATAATGCATTTATTGTTAGTCATGGAGCCTGTTGTCTTTCTCTTTCAAGGGTGAGCCGATGAGAATCATTTATCGAATGAGAGGTCTGCTGGGAGACGCAACTGAGGAGTTCATAGAGTCACTGGACTCAACCACAGGTTAGATTTACTGTTAATTCACAGTTTGTTCATAATTATGAGTCAAAGCTTCTTAACGTCTCATAATCTACATGTTCTTTGCCATCACGTGTGCCTATATGGAAAAGATGAATGTGTAATATCTCATTATGATAAAGAGGGAAAAAACTTTAAAATTTAAAACTTTTTCACCTTTTTACAGATGAGGAGGAGGATGATGAAGAGGTCTACAAGATGGCAGGAGTCATGGCACAGTGTGGAGGACTGGAGTGTATGCTGAACCGGCTGTCTGGAATTAAAGATTTTAAACAAGGACGACACCTGCTCACTGTAAGCCAGCTCAACAATAAATCACTTATCTTTACTGAAAGACTGAAATCTAAGATTATAAGATATTGTTCAGGCAGCAGTTTATAATTACGTTACATACATGAGAAATAAAATGGTTTTGTAACATATTCCAACAAAAATATTGGGAATGAAGGCAGATCAAAGTCTGTATTTTTATCACATTTTCAAGCTTTAACCCCATCAGCGTGGCTCTTTTGTATCATGTTAGCTATTTCAGTAGTTAACATAGAAAGTAAATCATAGGCCGTGTAGAATACAGCAATGAATCATACTTTGGGAAATCTGGCATTTACAGCAGCAGGAAAAAAGTGATCACTGCAGTTCATCAGTAACAGCAGAGCTACAGGTTGATCAGTGTGTTTTTCACTCACAGGTTTTGCTCAAGTTGTTCAGTTATTGTGTGAAAGTGAAGATCAACAGGCAGCAGCTGGTCAAACCAGAGATGAACACACTTAACGTCATGCTGGGAACTCTGAACCTGGTGAGTGTGACATTAGTGTGGAGGATGGTCATTCTGGTGCAGAAAAATGCAGTCAATCAAATTTTAATGCATTTTTATGCAGGATTTTTATTTTCCAAGTCTTTTAAAACTACATATGTATTTTTCTGTCAGGCTTTAGTGGCAGAACAGGAAAGCAAAGACAGTGGTGGAGCCTCCATAGCGGAACAAGTCCTGAGCATCATGGAGATCATTCTGGATGAAGCCAATGCAGAGATTTCAGAGGACAAGGTAACCATCGAAAACACATTCACTCCTCCAAGTAAAGAAGAAAAATCTGACACCGTAATATTACCAAAACCTGAAAAATCCTATTCTTGCAATTGTTTGATTTAAACTTGTTGGACTTGCTTGTTTTTTGCAGGGTAACCTGCTGCTCACTGGAGACAAAGATCAACTGGTCATGTTGTTAGACCAGATCAACACCCTGTTCGTGCGCTCCAACCCCAGCGTGCTGCAGGGTCTGCTGCGCATCATCCCATACCTGTCATTCGGTGAACTGGAGAAGATGAGGATCTTGGTGGAGCGCTTCAAACCATGTTGCAGCTTTGACAAGTGGGCATCACTCAGCTTTCACTTACAAATGAGAGAAAATATGTGGAGTTTCAAAATGGATAACGTCTAGGCTTTCAATGGATAGAAACACATTTTCTGCCAGTAGGAAAAGTTATTTGATTATGGAGCAAATCAGGCTGATCATTCAGACAGAGTTGTGCCACTCTGAGTGCCATGTGTGTACGGAGAGTGTTTTAGTTTTGAAATTCATGACTGAGTAAAACTGACCCCTGTCTTTGTTTTCTAAGGTATGACGAGGAGCATAGTGCAGATGACAAAGTGTTTTTGGATTGCTTCTGTAAAATTGCTGCTGGAATCAAAAATAACAGCAACGGCCATCAGCTGAAAGATCTTATTCTCCAGAAAGGAATCACACAGAGTGCATTGGACTACATGAAGAAACATATCCCAAACGCCAAAAAGTACGTTTCCTAGTTTCAAGTGTTCAAAGATAGTCCATCAAAACCTGTGATATAATCAAATATAAGTGCTTGATTGGTTAAACTGTTTTCTTCTTCTTAGTCTGGACGCGGATGTCTGGAAGAAGTTCCTCTCTCGACCAGCTCTACCCTTCATTCTCAGATTGCTCCGTGGTTTGGCTACCCAGCATCCCCCCACACAGGTACCAAACGCCATAGAAGAGTCGTTAAGAGATGAACCGTTAAAATATTTGACCCTTCTTACAAACTCGGCATCAAAAACCTTGGACTATCTTAACCGGATGTCTTCTTATCCTCTGTGCAGGTGCTGATAGGCACTGATTCAATAACCAACTTGCACAAGCTGGAGCAGGTATCCAGTGACGAAGGCATCGGCACGTTGGCCGAAAACCTCCTGGAGGCTCTGAGGGAGCACAGCGACGTCAACTTGAAAATAGAAGCAGCCCGCAGGGAAACCAGAGCAGAGAAGAAGCGCATGGCTATGGCCATGAGACAGAAAGCTCTGGGAACACTGGGCATGACGGTACTCTTTTCCTCTTTTATATAACGTTTCTCTTTTTTTTCTCCAATTAATTATTTTTATTTTTCTTCATTTTGTTTAAATGCTTCTCATTTGTATCTCTGCCACTTTGTTTCACTGTTATTAACACAGCACAATGATATACTGATGTTTTTTGGGGTTTTTCTGCCTTTCAGACTAATGAGAAGGGCCAGGTGGTGACAAAGACCTCACTGTTGAAGCAAATGGAGGAGCTGATAGAGGAACCAGGCTTGACCTGCTGTATCTGTAGAGAAGGTTACAAGTTCCAGGTACAACAACACCAGAGATGGTGACAAAAGTCGCACTGTTTAGTTTAGAGTATCAGCTGCCACTGATATAACTAGTAATATAACAGCTAATATTATGAAACACGAATGCAGCTGACTTGGAAATCTTGTGTACAGAACCAGCTCGTGTTCTGAATTAACATTTCGGTCCTTGTCTCTCTTTTTCTAGCCAACCAAAGTCCTGGGGATTTACACTTTCACAAAACGTGTGGCCTTGGAGGACTTTGAAAACAAACCCCGCAAACAGCAGGGCTACAGCACTGTGTCGCACTTTAACATAGTCCACTATGACTGCCATCTGGCAGCTGTCAGGTAACAACATCTGCATAAACATCTGCATGTACCTGCTGATGTTTAGAATACCTCAGAAATTGTCTGCTGTGATCTCACTTTTCATTCAATATAATCATCTTTTTATTTTTCCTTTTCTCCGGGGCAGACTGGCCCGTGGCCGAGAGGAGTGGGAGAGTGCCGCTCTTCAGAACGCCAACACCAAGTGCAATGGACTGCTTCCTGTGTGGGGGCCACATGTGCCAGAATCAGCGTTTGCTACATGTTTAGCAAGGTTAAAACACGCATCAGCACACATACAGACATCAAAATATTCTTTGATTGGTCACACAGTGAATCATTCCCAACTGGATTTCTCTCTGGCACACAGGCACAACACATATCTGCAGGAGTGCACAGGCCAGCGGGAGCCCACGTACCAACTCAACATCCACGACACCAAACTGCTGTTCCTCCGCTTTGCTACCGAACAGTCGTTCAGCGTGGACACAGGAGGAGGAGGCCGAGAGAGCAACATCCACCTCATCCCCTACATCATCCACACTGTGCTCTATGTGCTCAACACGTATGAACCTTTTTACCTGACTATAAAAAATGCATTCAGTCAGTTCTAATGCCCAGTTTCTAGATGTAGGACAGTGATGAAGTGTAAAGATGACACATGAACCATCAGTCCCTCTATTTGATCAAAACTCAGCTGGTATGTTTACTGTCTCACTTTAAAAACTCAGTACAAGAGCTACGTCACGGGAGGAGAAGAACCTACAGAGTTTCCAGGAGCAGCCATGTGAGAAATGGGTGGAGAACTCGTACGAGGTTGAAGGGCCGCACTATTTCACCATCTTGGCCATGCACATCATGCCACCTGAACGCTGGAGGACTTCACGGATGTACTTCCTACGAAGACTCCTGGTCACCGCACACGCCCGCAAGGTCTCAGCAGTCGGCACCAACAAGTATGAAACTGCAGGATGAAATTGCTTTTTCATGTTTTGTGTCTCTTCAGGAAGATGTTTGTAGTTTGGAAGGAGCATTTCTTACATATCAATGTTTGCTTAAAGCAGATTTGTTGTTTGATTGTACTGAATGACTATATTTAGTAAAACAAGCCTTCATCTTCCTTTTTTTCTTTTATTATCAGACTCACAGATAAAGCACCAAAGGAATATGCAGTCTATCGCTCGCCTCTTCTCTTCTGGGGTCTGGTGGATCTGGTCTACGACATGTTTAGGGTAAATGTGTTATAATTTCAAATCTACTGTTCATGTTGATGCCACAAACTTGACCACAATGATATTCTCCTGTATGATGTATTAGGTCAGGATGCTTTGATCGCACTGATTGGTCTGAGCTGACGTGACTCGATTAGTGTAACCTCGCACGTCATAAGTTGTTTCAAATCTGCTGTGCTTGAGCTTCAGAAATGTTTGAGAGAATGTAGCGTGTGTGGATACTCCTGCACTGCTTGATCAGTAAAAGATCTTCGCTACTGAAAAGCTGTTTGATTCAGAAAACAGCGACGCTACCACCACACTGCTGAGACATGGAGACATGTTTAATCCATCTTTTTAGTATATGTAAAGATAAATCAAAGATAACTCATAAACTCAGGCTTGATGAACAGTGACACAGCAAAAGGAGACCGCCGAATGTTTGGGGCAAAAACAAAAACCTCTGAATGCAGTCGAGCAAACTTTTGACCGCAGCTGGACTATCGTGCAGTGTTGTTGAAGCACAGGTGATGTAACATTTGAGATATGTCAGCTGTTACTTGACTAACTTCTCTCACTGCCTTTTTCTTCTCTGCTCTTCGGCCGTGCAGAAAGTACCCACCAGCAACACAGAGGGGGGCTGGTCCTTCTCGCTGGCAGAATATGTCCGTCACAACGACATGCCCATCTACGAGGCGTCAGAGCGCGTGCTCCGGGCCTTCCAGGATGAATTCATGCCCGCCGAATCCTTGTCAGAGTTCTTTGATGTAGTAGGTCAGTATACATGTACACACCTGATCACCTTTATAGATTATACTAACAGGACAAATCTACAACAACCCAGCTGTTAGAGTCGGGATGTCTTCTCTGTTGCATCTCTACTTTGTCATTTATGACGGGTCGACTCTTGGCTTTAGATTGTTTCCAGGTCTAAGATCTAAACTGCAATGTGACGTGAATGTTAACAAGAAACCTTACATTACGTTTCTCTTCCAGGTCTCCTTTCTGAAATCGCCGACCCAGACCTCTTCCTGCAGGATTTGTTGAACTCTTTGCCCTGATGGCCAACCTCACCCCACACCCTCCAAAAGAAAAACGAAACACACAACAGCCCTGCAAAATAACGTTGGGACACCTACCAAATCTCTCTTTTTACACACTGACACACACACAGAGTACACACACACACACAGTATACACCATGCTTCCCTCTCACCTCCCTCCCCCATATGACAACTTCAAATTAACTTAAGCAGAAACTATGTGTAGTCTAAAAAAAAAATCATCCACTTCTGGCAACATCTATGTAACATTAACACAAAAACACAATGCTGTTAAAGGATTGGGGGGGGAACACACTAAAGCAGAATTTACACGTTGCCCCTCTGATTCAGACCACATCAGTCCAGAGTTGAGGACGTAACTCCATCCGGACCCGCTGATGATGAAACCCGAAGCTTCATCGTTGTTCTATATTTAAAGGACATCAGAGATCGTCACAGAACGGCAGGCTGCTCTCTGTGGTGACGAGAGAATCAAATTATTCACGCTAACAAGCAACAGTTGTCTGGTTGAGGGAATAACTTGTGAATTCTGTTTTAGGGTGGACGTTTTTGGGCTTTTGAAATTCCTTCCCCTCCCTATATTGGGGTGCAATGTTAAGGTAACTAAAAATGTTTTGGGATTTGACCCACCACGTATTAAGAGTGGAATTTGATTTTATCTTGTTTTCCTTTTTTTGTTTCTTTGGTTTAAGTTTGTTTTTGGTCAGGGCTTTTTAAAATGGCAGAAGTGTCACATGGTTGCGAGCTGACTTGTCCTTTTCTTCCGGGATTTTTGCTGTTTGGTCTTCATGTAGGTTCTAACTGGAATTTGAGTGATGGACAGGAAAAAAGTTTTTGTTTCATTTAGTGCGTATGTTTAAGGTTTCTTTTATCAACCTCAGAAGCAACATGGGGAAAATAACGATGAATAAAAGTTTGTTTTAATTTCGTCCTGTGACGAAGTGAACTTTGGACTTTGTGAATGATTCCATCTGTTGCAATGAAATTTCAGACCTGTCTAAATTAATAATAAAACAGACTTACATTATATCCTTAAACACTTTTTTTCCTTTGACTTTTTTTTTTTGTCATTCAGTTTGTTTTTCACCAGTTTCTTTATCTCTCAAGCCTCTCTTCACTCTGTAAGATTTGGGTATTCCCCAAAATAACCGGCAACACTCTTCTGTCAATCCCCAGGACTGATTTCTGGAAAGCAAAGTGCCGCTGAGTTTTCTCCTCAGCGATTGATCTACTTTTCAACATACAGTTAAAACACGGAGTCCTTGTACTTGAGAGCTGAATGCATGGTGTGGAGTTCACCCAGTTTATTGTTAATTCGCCTATTCCCGCTGCTACAATGTTCAAATGTTGCTGAATGTCTGCTTTTTGAATTTAGTCTATGATTAATAAAGCCGTAATAATTCCAAATCTGATCCAGGGTAACCTCTTCTGTTTACACTCTTTAAAAGGATGCATCACTTTCTGTATCTAGACTAAAACAAATGTTTCAACTCAGCATATGATGGTGCTAATAGGCCTTATTTACTTTTTACATTTTGACATGTCACAGTAGGAGAAGCACAGGTGTAAATAATAAAATTTATGATGGATTTATTCCATTTAGCTGCTTCAGTTTCATGGTGCTGGTACTGTGTGTGCTGGATCATTGTCACACTGTCATAACTTACTGACACAGAGCTATTATTGATGTTAACAGTAACAGTTGTGCTTTTCCTGCTATGACAAGTAAAACTCTGCCGTGAAAAAGACCTGCACTGTTATTGCTGTTAAAATGTCCTGTGAAGAGACAAAGAATTGACAAATTTATAATGTATTGTTTTAGGGTGGGTTTTTTGTTGCATTGAATTAGATTTTTACTGGATTAGAAAGCTGCTGTAATATAAGGTTAAAATGCAGCACAAACTATAGAGCTTATTTCACAGCTATTACATTTTTGAGGTCAAAACAGCAGCCTTCAACTGCCACATTTTAACTAATGTTTAGCCCTTTATGGTGTTGACCTGCTATTTAGTTTATTAGTCACCCCCATTCACATTTCCAGCATTCCCAGTACAGACAGACAGGATGACCTCACAGAGCATGAGAACTGTTGTAGATGGGAAATCTCCGTCAGCGAACTGTTATTCTTTCTGTGCAACAATAGAAGAATGATCCACATAATATCAGAGCACATCACTGCACTTTTTTCACAGGTTGAGATTCACTCTGGCAGATTACTTAACACCTGAGATTATAACCAAAACCACTACATGGCCCTTACGCAAGGCTTTTAAAACTCCACAGGCTCCAGTAAGACATGCACACTACTGCTACACACAGGGGGTTACAACAACCTGAACATGTGGCTTCAAAAGACGAAGTCTCTCATCTCAGCAGTTTTTTTCTGCTCTTTCACACCTGAAATCAGAGCAAAGACCGTGAGGACTTTTCAGGGAACAGTTTTGATGAAGACTTTCACCTGTGCTTCTTCAACCTTTGCTGTGGATTATATCTGAGGTATTATTTTATAAAGGCCACTGGAGGGCGATATTCTTTAAGACGTTGCAATATGGGCGACATGACAATTGTAGCTCTCCATTTCCAGTGTAAACTGGGAATAAGATACAAAATACACTTTTAATTTTGACTCAAGACCATGACTACATGGTATGGAGCATCTAGTCTATAGTTTACATCTGAGAATGGCTGGTCAAAATAATCTGTAACAACACAAACTGTAAATAAACATCAATATCAATTTATTTTCACTTTGCATATGAAAGCACATATTGCACATTTCACTTGTAGCTTTCAGCGAGACATTTATACATGGAAACTAAAAATAACATCATTCACAATGTCTTAACAACATTAAACAAGTAGTATGCATTGGCATAAACATTTCACCTTTATACAAAGGAATATGGCTTTTAATTCCACACAACCTCGACAACGTGGTCTTTAAGTGACCAGTCTCAAGGAGTGCTGAGGCTCAAGGCATAAAATGCACATTTAAAGGCCCAAATGTGGACCAATAAGATCACAGTGTAGATGGTCACAGATGAAGACACTCATCCTTTCCACTTTCTGTGGATGGAAAACACCCAAATAAAATGTTTAAAAAAGAAAAAAAGCTTTAAAAAAATAGGTTTACAGTCCCTTTTTTTCCATCTGAAAAATATTTTTCCATCTGGATCTTCTTGACACAAAGCTGCTGTGTTCAGTGCATCGAAGCTTGTAGATACACACACACGGAGTCCTGCATGTCCCGTCTCATTTCATCATATGTGTGTCCTCTCCTTACTGGCAGCACAGCGGCGCCACATCCTCAGCAGGTGAGGGGAAGAGCCGCATGGCCTGTCTTGAGGATTTGTTGTAGCCGTTGTGGAAAATCAAGGCCTTCTTCACTGTGAAGAAGGAGACTGTCTTGTCCCACATGTCAGAGCTGGACATCCCAGTGTTGAGTTGGCTCTCTAGGGCTGAGCGGACCCTCACTGCTCTGTCTGTGCACTTCCTCTCCAAAATCATCATCTTACACATGCTGAGGAGAGAGAAGAAGGAACAGATGAGTGTTGGATACAGTTTTAAATGTAGACAGAAATCCACAACCAGAAGAGCAATTTAAAGGGTTCGTTCACTATTTTAAATGACAAAAAAAGAACATTTTCATTCTTAACACTTAACACAGTTTTTTAAGTGTGTCCACGTTCTGAGATAAACATCTGAGATTTCTGCTGCTGCCACAATACAACAGAGGTGAAACAGACTTGAATTGTTGAAAAATGACAAGGTCTATCAAGAATCAGTGTCCTCCATAAAAACTGATGTCAGTGTCATCTGTGCAATGAAAATGACCCCCATTGTATCGGGATGCTGCTTGGTTAAACTCCAATAAAGGTAAGTAGAGAAAATGTTTTTTGGTAAGTTAGGTTAACTAGTCCTTTAACAGATCACTTTGAACATCTGCCCCAAATGCAGATGGGCTTCCAATCAATGTTGATAAGACACTGAAACAAAACTGTTCTCTGTGAGTCAAATTATTGTGTCACCAACACTGACGGCTTTACAAAACCATGACACTAAAACAACCCGACCTTAGAATGACCTTGGATGAGTATTAAGTCATATGAAAAGATGATGGGTAAAACCAACAACTTCTAGAGTTTCCTTCATCTAAACTTACGTTGTGTGTTGATCCCTCATGGTGAATACGCAGTCAGGTGGCGTCTCGTCAGTCCAGGCCTGTGTGGGGTTCAGGAGGCGTTCAGGGTTATGATTTTACCCTCCAAGACATCCCTCCTTTATATACTTATAGCAACTCTCCCATTGATTTAATGTGATTCTGGTTCTCACAGCGTTTAGCCAATCACAAAGCAGTGTTATGACAATAGTAAGTGAATAAATTAGTTGAATTCAGGAGTTACAATGGCCCCAATCCAAACAAACAGGTGGGAGGGGCCCTTCGCAGGTCGCTTGTCGCTCAGCTGATGCGCCACAACAAGGGGGATATCCTTGTTATTGTATTGACTGGGAGTGAAATGTGGTGGGAACATGGAGGAAAACATCTGCCTGAAGACCTCCAACATGGAGCAGAAGTACATCTATTGAAAAAGAAACAGTGGACAGAGATGTTAAGTCTGAAGTTTATGACCTGAGCTTTAACTCTTTACTTTTTTTACTTTTTAAAATTGGAGTAAACTTAGAAAAAGTTAAATCATCACAGACTCAATCACAACTGACAGTATTTTAGTTTTTATGTTGAAAAATGAAACTTTTAGTGCACAAATATAACAGATAATTAACTTGTTATATTTGTGTCCTAAATGTGTATCTTTCCCTGAATCTTTTTTTTGCTGCAACAACCTCTTAATGTGGCTCAATATTCACTTACTCAGCTTTTTATCTAGACAACTTAGGAGTTTTAGAACTTCTCCCTAATATACCTTGAAAACCAACTTAATCAAACTATCCATGAAGTTTCCCACCCTACACACACAAACACACACAAACACACACACACACACTCTCTATTCTTATTTATCTTTCTGTCTCTATTTCAGCCTCTCCAATTCTCACGGTGAGCGTCTCCCATGCTTGATTGGCCGACAATAGCGTACGATCCGTCCAGATGGTGTGCCTGGAAGCCCTGTTGACAGCCCTGTGTTCCCGTGTGTGTGTGTGTGTGTTTGTGTGTGTGTGTGTGTGTGTGTGTGTGTGTGTGTGTGTGTGTTGGGAGGGGGTTGGTCACTCAATCTTTGTTTGATGGGGCACACTTCCTTTGTGCGGCTGGCCTCAGTGTCATTAACACTGAAGTGTGGGAAGCCTGGGACCACAGTGGCTCCCACGTTCCACACAGGCAGGAAGGGAGCGTGTGACTGAGACGTGGCCAGCGGCAGGCAGGTCAGCCAGCTGTGTGTGTGTGTGTGTGGGGGAGAGAGAGAAAGTGAATGAGAGTGTGTCTGTCTGTGGCTGATGTGTGAGCATGTGCTGGGAGTGTGGAGACTGTTGAGATGTTTACACTTGAAGCACTTTTCTTCTCTAACAATTCAAATCATGTTCATCTACCATCAAATTAAAGATGACAGACTGAACTTCAAAAGCGTGGCTACTGAGCCGTTTCCACAGCAAAATGTCCAGTGTTAATGAGCACTGATTTTTTAATGACACTTATCTGGAGTTGCCAAGTGTTGAATGGAGAGTTTATGTCGATTCAGTGAGCTGATGTGGTTTAAAACTATCTGAAAATATCCAAGTAACTCCTGTGAATTTGTGCTTTTGTAAATGGTACAGTGATCATTTTAAAGCACTGAAACTTGTTTTCAAATCCTACATGTTTCTCTATAAGACTGAATATTAGTATCTGAAATGTTAGCTGTTAAGTTAGGGAAAACAAAATGAGTTATAAATTAATAATATAATTATGAACCAGAATTATCCTTCTCTGAGATATTTTTTTCTGAAAAGTTGCTGCCTACTCTAATCAAGAAGAGCTCAGAGGAAACTAATACATAAATCTCTCATGTGAAAGAATCAATGTTGCTCTAACTTTGGCAGATCTCACATAGGACCCCTCTTTGGTTACTGCTTATAAGATTCTGATTAAGAAAGGATGTTTTATTAACAGGCTGATTTGGTTTGTGTGTGCATTCTCTTTGCTTTATCAAGTAGATTTAATCCAAAAACTTAAAGAGAAGCTCTTTTGCTATCCATCTCTGAGACGTCTCAACTGTTGCACAGCTCCATGAAGGAAGTCTGCCGTGTCAAACCGGTGGAAGCGGCTGCATGTTGGTCTTTTCTAATGGCTGGCCCTCTGTAACACCCACGTGTGCCTGGTGGCAGAGGCACTTTGTGCTCAATTACGTCGCGGTGGAGATGACATGAGAGAGCGGCATGCTTCCCTCTGGGGTCACCACTTTCCCATATCAACACAAGCACTGGGTCACTCTCCCAGCTACACCCCCTCCTCCCTCCCCCGCCACCCCACCCCGGGCTCTTTCTCTCGCAGTCTATTCCTCCACCTGCTCCCCGGAGACACACTCATTGTCCCCACGGCTATAAACACTTCATTGAGCATGTGGCAGCCCTGCGTTCCTCAAAGCCCTTCCCAGCGCTCTCATTGGCCGGGGGACTGTGAGAAACTCCAACAAGCCCAAGACCCACACATTCATATGGAGATTTGGGTGTATAAATACAGGGCAGAGGCAGAGGAGAAGGCAGCTCAGATTCAACTGGCTCTTCGAACCGAGCAGAACAACTCTGACTCACAGCTATGGCACCCACTGTTTTTGGACAAGCAAACTTCTCTAAGGAACACCTGACTCCAGCTCATAAGGTAAAAACTATTTCTATGAATTCACTTAACTCCCTTTTTGAATTGTGTTCATATAATTTGAAAAAAATCCAATATTCAAGTGGACTAAATGTTTTTTCCCTCTCATTTTCAGCTGAGAAAGCCAATGGTGGAGAAACTGCGCAGAGATCGCATCAATACCAGCATCGAGCAGCTGAAATCCCTGCTGAGTCCTGAGTTCCTCAGGCAGCAGCCCGACTCCAAGCAAGAGAAGGCTGACATCTTGGAGATGGCTGTGTCCTATCTGAGGGGCTGGCAGCAGCAGAAGCAGCAGCAGCAGGCCAGCATGACCTCTGGCCTGATGTCGGCCGGCGACGGCTACTCCTGCTGTGTGCAGGAGGCCGTCAGCTTCCTGTCCCACTGTGAGGTCCAGACTCAGGCCCACAGGCGGCTGCTCAGCCACTTCCAGGGCCTGCAGGCGTCCAGCAGGACCAGCCACAGTCCCTGCACCCTCTCCCCTCCGGGCTCACCGCTCCATCAGGTCAGCTCCAGCAAAGGTGTGAGCCAGGCCGGCTGTGCTCTGTGGAGACCCTGGTAGGATGGAAGCAGCGTCACCTCCACACACACAGAGAAAGAGAACCACGTCTGTGAACGTCATGGACAGCAAGTTAAAGACTCACTGAAGTCTGTTTCCTTTTGCTTTGGCAGGAGATTCAATATTGTTTTACTAGTTTATTGTGATGAAACAGGCACAATGTGCTGGTATTCCTTTGGAAGGACTGAAATGTTCAGGTTTTACTGAATATGTACACCATGTATACACATGGTATACTTTATATTTTAAAGTGTTCACTCTGTGATTGTGTTTATTGTTCCTCTGGGAAAAAAGATCCTAAAATGTTGTTTGTTTTGCAAACGTTTCTGAATCTTGTTGTAAGACCCACATTGGGTTGAAACTTTTAAGTGTCTGAGACACTGTTTGATTTATGTGTTTAAACTTCTGTCTATCTTTGATACTGAGTATCACTGACTGATACAATTCATCAGCTTGGTGTTGATGAATCAACAACATCCCATAAATGGATCCTATGGATCCACTTTTACTGTAAATCTTCTTATGATTATACTCTATTATGACTATTTGTGACCATTATTTGGCCTATGTGTGAAGGAATATTATTATTGTTGATAATTGTTCAAATAGATGTTTTTTCATCTTCAAATTAATACCTTTTATAAAGGGATTTTGTATTGAAAACATCAATCTTTACTAAAAGAGTCTGTTGAATTGCTTCCATGAGAAGTTTGTCTTTGAACATTGAAAAAATAAATGAAAAACTTCAGATGAAGTTTTGCAAACATAAACAATTGTGGTGTTTTTACTTTTTCTCAGAAATCTGCAGAATGCTGAGTGTTGAGGACAAAGTACATAGAAAATCTTACATAAAAACAGTAGTTTGTGTGTTAGTAGTGATTGAATGAATGAATTCTGGGAGGGAGCAGCTAGTGTTTTGGTTAAGATGTTGAAGAAGTAAATGTAGCAGCTCTCTTTAGGATTACACACTTTTATTCAGCCACACCTGTTTATCAGCTCTGAGGTGAATGTGCTTTGCTCAAGAGAGCGGGGGCAGTTGTGTTTTGAGGGAGAGCACAAAGGTTTGAATCCTGCCGCAGTCTGTGTAGGAGATGCTAAAAATGGCCTTGTTTGTCATGTAATCATAGATTACTTTAACTCTGCATGTTCACCTTGTTCACATTCAACTGCTTCAGTGTGCTAATATTTTTGAAAAACAGTGGAGCCTTAACAGAGGCTACATGTAAAACTATAAAGTGCACGTTCACCTTTTAAATATTATTGCAGACTCAATCTACAAGATTCAAAATTGTTTACAATTCTCTAATACAATTGTGAAAAGAAAAACAAAATATTATTTATTCTGGTGCCAAAGTGCAGCCAACATAATAATATCTACACTGGATACATTTCCATTATGAGTTGAACAGTGGTGCCACACATTTAAAGTGCTTACATTTAAAATTATAATTTGTACCGTAAGTAATGGATGTAAATGTGTAATACATCTTAATGGCCTGATTTTACTTCAACAAATCAGTTGAAAACACCTGCATGTGCAAAAACACAAGTGATGCTATTCAGGTACATTTTTGATATGACTGCAGCTGGCTGTGCATCTGTCTTTTGCTGTATCATATTTTTTCCTCCAGTGATCCAATATTTCCCACAGGGATCACTCAAGTTTCATCTGGTCTTGCTGGTGCACAGGTGTTTAAAAAAAAAGAAGGAAAAAACTGTGGTATGGCGACACCCCTGCACATCACCACGTCCCACCTCTGTTGTGGTGGCCGTGGCATGCTGTCTAGTGCTTGAATTATGTCTCAAGTGCCACAAAAGTCTTTCACAACTATTTGTGTGTGCAGAAGTTGTGGAGAATGTGGCATGCCTGGGACTTTCTCAGGGTCTAGTTGGCCAGGCCAGATGGTCTGGCTGAAGCTGCCTCCCCTCCCCCTTCAACAAGAGATCAAACACCGTAGCTAATGTGATGTGTAACAAGACACACTTCTATTGTCCCCGTCTAGGGGCCAGTGAATAGGCACAGAGTGTGGGAAACGGGAGATACCACACTCACAGAGAGATGGCTGACGGGAAGCCCCTCTGCAATGGCCGAGACTTTATGGCAGGAATTCAGAGCTCTCTTCTGGTGGGAGGGGAACTCGTCTTCACACACACTTGTAGACAAAGACCCCCAGCAGCCGTGTAGTGCACACTAACTTTCAGACGAGGCACAAATTCACACAAACATGTCGACAATGAAATCAGTGGAGAGGACAGATAATAAAGCCAGAAATGAGCGGACAGATCGGCAATTGACAAGAGAGAAGAGAGATGTTTGCCTATAGATGACCCGAATGTGCAAATGAAGAGCAAGAAAACTAAGATTGTTGTTTACAATCCAAACTTCCATCTTACCTTGATGGAACTTTAAAGCACCAAAAATATCAACAGGTCACCAACCTGCTCAGATGGGCAAAGGAGGGAATTAACTATGTTTATCTAATCAAAATTGTATTATTTATTATTATTATTATATTTTGGAAGACTTTATACTTGATTACCTGATTAAGACTGCTGGAAATGTTGCCAGTGTGTTGATATTCTCTGAATTAAAGTATCATTTTTAAAAGGAGGAGTATGTTTCCGTTGTTGAATTACTTCTTTGACTCATTTAAAACTTTGAGTACTTCTTTCACCATTATGAACTGCTGAAACCTGAAATTAAAAGAGCCAACACAGACCAAAGGCAGACGGACTGCTCTGTGCCAGGCAGTGAAGCCAGTTGACTTGATTTTTCCCAGATGGACGAGGACACAGAGTTTCTGTTTGTCCTGCAACAAAAGATCAATTAACATTCCCAGTGGAGCATTGAGGAGCAGCATGGCTTTTGTAGCTCATTTACCCTGATGTTGGGGACTGGTGGGAAACTGGGGAGACGGGACTACTCACACTGCACCCACAAGGCCGGCTTCACATCTGGGGCCAGCCAGTGATGGAGGCCCTCGGAGGCACACTGCCAGCGCGCTCATAATACCATTAACTTGACACTAATTTGAGACAGTTCATTTACAACAGAGCCTGCAGACATCAGGGAAGAAAGACAAGAGTTTATGATTAAAGGCTGCATGCTTACAGCTTTCAGCAGAACTCTGCGACTATTATGTGACTAAAAACAACATAACTGAAATATGCAGTTCAGTTTCTGGAAGAAAAAAAAATTCCCACGAAACATAAAAACAAAATGAAGTTTGGCCTCAAATATCTGCAATATGAAGTGAGAGTTGCTTGCTTGCTTGCATGCTATAAGTTGTTTCATGTAATAATAACTAAATAAAAAGATGAAATTATAATTTTGCACACTAAATCACTAAATGGTGCAATGATGAGTGTTATAGGTTACTATTATGAACCTCTGATTAGGACAGTTTGGGATAAATTATATGAATATCATATATAATTCTGACTTGTTTTCAGGCACAGACACTATAGTTCTCATCATGTAAAGCTTCATCATTAACATCAGTTGTTCACATCATGATTATTAAACAGATGAAAACAGTTACATGTGATATGTCATATTTGTTCTCGTCTGTGTTTGATCTGAATAAGTGGAACAACAAACTAAATCAAAAACTCATGCTGTGCACACGAGGTCATTTGCTGCTCGTTAACTGCGTCTCCGCACCGCACGCGGTCTCGTGGCTCGCGCCGCGCAGAGGACGTGCGCCACTTTCACACCTGAGACGCGAGTCAGCAGCAGCCTTTGATCAGCAGCGTCTCTCTTCAGATTACCACACTGGGTTTTTTCACACATTATTGCGGCGGAAAACCCTGAAGGGAAAGAAAAACCGTGACTCAGAACATAGTAAGAAAAGCAACAGGTGGGAAAAATGTTTCACCTGCAGCCAGTTGACTTTTAAACTCTTTAAAGTTGATTTTTATGTGTCCAAATGTTCCAGTTTGTGCACCAAAATGCTTTTTGGAGGAAAGGTGTCTTTCTTTGAAGAGACGAGTATTCAGTTTATATTGTTTTATTGCAGTGAAGCATTTGGTCTTTAATTGCAGTTACACCCCTCCTCCTCCTCCTTTGAAGATGCTCTTTTGTGTTTATCACTTCCCCTTATTTTACATCCAAAAATTAAATTTTGACCTTCAGTCTGTGATAAAATCTCAGATGACTGCTTGATAAAGTGTTAATTACCTGTTGCTTATCTTGGGAAACATGCCAAGCACAGATACATGCCCTCTGAGTTATTGACATGTCATCTATTGTTGTGCTGGGAGTCCCACTGGTCAGAGTGTGGGAACCCCAGCCCAGCCTCAGCCACATGGCTTTGTTATGCTAATCTCACACTATAAAATGAGGAGCAACTCCTCCAGAGACATCAGAGCTAACACTGCTGTCCAGAAGAAGCTGCTCACTTCACCTGCAAAGACATGGCTCCCTGCTCCACCAACTACTCCTCTATTCACCACATCAGGATTTCTGAGAGAGACAACATCAAAGTGAGTATTGAAGTAGATTTTAATGTTTTTTTTCCACCAGTTTTACAGTATAAATGTCTAATTATTGTTGACTTTGAATCAAAAACTTACTTTCTTATCTCCTCTTCCTCAGTTAAGAAAACCTATTGTGGAGAAAATGCGCAGAGATCGCATCAACAGCTGCATCGAGCAGCTCAAGATCATTCTGGAGAAAGAGTTTCACAAGCAAGAGCCCAACTCCAAGCTGGAGAAAGCCGACATCTTGGAGATGACTGTGAGCTTCCTAAGGCAGCAGCTGCAGCCGGGCCTCTGCCAGAGCGACTACAGCCAAGGCTACTCTCACTGCTGGAGGGACTCTCTGCACTTCCTGTCTGCCGGCTCCAACACGGAGGCCTCTGTCACTCCTCTGCAGGGCCTCCAGCAGCAGGAGCAGCAGCTCCTCCAGGCCCAGAGAGCCAGCAGCTCCTCCCCAGTCTGCTCCACCCTCAGGCCCACCACGCTGCAGGACGGCAGCAGCAGCAGCAGCAGAGGTCCCGTATGGAGGCCTTGGTAGAGACTCTGACACACAGACACTGTGAGACCTGAGGGGAGCTGCACTCTCCCTCACTATATGTAGGAAATATGCATTTCCAGCCTGCTCATTCATGGCGGGTTTCCTTATTGTCTCATCACATTGATGGACAAGTAGTAAAAGCGAAGGCTCTCACTTATTTTGAAGATTGTCCTGCTTTGACTTTAATTCACTGATCTGATGTTTTGATGCTTTTTCTTTGTGTCTAAAGCTGGTTTTAAGTGATGATGGTTTTGTCAAATCTTGTGAAAGGATTGTTTACTCCAGTGGAGTTTATCTTTGGACTGCTCGATGTAACAGTATATATCTGCCATACTGTGTTATACTGACAGCTGCTGTTGAGAATATTTCTCTTCTGTTTTGAATTATCTATGCCAAACATTTAATGTTATGGATCAGGATGATGATGATGATGATGTGTGTATGTGTGTGTGTGTGTGTGTGTGTGTGTGTGTGTGTGTGTGCATGCAAGTGAATTTACATGTTAACATTTTGTAAAAGGATGTTGATATTGCTGGTTTGCTATCACATTTAGGCTCTTAAAACTCATTTCTTTGTATGACAATTAACAATAAAAAGATACAATCGTTAAAAAAATGGTTGAATCCATATTTTCATGATTTATGAGACAGAAAACTCAAAAAACTTCTCCTTAAAGTGAAGATTTTCCTTTTAAATAAAGGAAATGTGTGTCTTTAGTGCCAGTTTTCATCACAAACGTCTGTTTAAAGCTTGTCTTTATTTTGAAGAAGGTCACGTGACATGTGGTTCAGGAAGTGACAGCACATCAGGAAGTGTTTGTAAATACAGTGCATAATACTAGAGGTAAAAGTAATGTTCACACTTGCAAATAAAAACAATCATCTGCTTTCATTTAAACCTCATGTATTAGGATACAGGTCAATGTGTATTTAAATTATATTACTTCAGAGCTCAAAAACAACAACATTAAGACACAAGCAAGTGTTGAGTATCTTTTTTTTTCACTAAATTCATAGAAAAAAGGTATCCATTGGAATTTATGGATCTGCACATGACAATATGAATTTTATCTCCATTTCACAAACAACACTCAGATGGTCCTTAATTGTTGGAAAAAGCATCAAATTCAACCTTGTTTAAGACTAAATCAAACCACCAAATCACATGAAAACACACACACACTGAAGTCATGTTTATTGAATACACTGTATTCAAAATTAATAGATTCACACAAAATTTAAATAGAAGTAAAAATGTATTTAATTGAAATAAAAAGTTAAGTTACAGTAAACACTTAACATATTGTTCACCATAAAATCTTATTTCCAATATGCAGCTTTTTTTTAATAATACATTATAATGAACAGCACACACAAATGACTTCTTGCTGTTAGCGGCTGACTCTTCCCTTTATTAAAGGAAAATAAGTCACAATAGACATGTTCAGTTAGCCATGCTAGTTTCAAACATAATTGACAAACTTCAAACTTCTCAGCAATTTTAACTTCACACGATGAAAACATTTTCGGTTACATAGAGTAACAAAACACTGCTAATAACATCACTGTGATATATGTTCCCTGGAAGGAGAAGTTTTGCATGAGTGGTGAACGATCTCCATTGTGAACTTGTTATTACAGTGAGGCAACAGAATACCTATTACACATCTTCTCATCAATATGATGAAACAAAACACTCAGTAACACCATGAATGAGCAGGCTGGAAATGCATATTTCCTACATATAGTGAGGGAGAGTGTAGCTCCCCTCAGGTCTCACAGTGTCTGTGTGTCAGAGTCTCTACCAAGGCCTCCATACGGGACCTCTGCTGCTGCTGCTGCCATCCTGCAGCGTGGTGGGCCTGAGGGTGGAGCAGTCTGGGGAGGAGCTGCTGGCTCTCTGGGCCTGGAGGAGCTGCTGCTCCTGCTGCTGGAGGCCCTGCAGAGGAGTGACAGAGGCCTCCGTGTTGGAGCCGGCAGACAGGAAGTGCAGAGAGTCCCTCCAGCAGTGAGAGTAGCCTTGACTGTAGTCGCTCTGGCAGAGGCCCGGCTGCAGCTGCTGCCTTAGGAAGCTCACAGTCATCTCCAGGATGTCGGCTTTCTCCAGCTTGGAGTTGGGCTCTTGCTTGTGAAACTCTTTCTCCAGAATGATCTTGAGCTGCTCGATGCAGCTGTTGATGCGATCTCTGCGCATTTTCTCCACAACAGGTTTTCTTAACTGAGGAAGAGGAGATAAGAAAGTAAGTTCATGATTCAAATCAATAATACAAATGCTATCTGACTGTTAAAATCCCTTCTGGTACTCACTTTGATGTTGTCTTTCACAGAGATCCTGATGTGGTGACCAGAAGAGTCTTTGGTGGAGCAGGGAGCCATGTCTGTGCAGGTGAAGTGAGCGGCTTCTTCTGGATGACGGTGTTTGCTCTGATCTCTCTGGAAGAGTCTCTGCTCATTTTATAGTGAGATATTAGCATAACAAGGTCTTGTGACTTGGCAGGGCTGGGATTCATAACAATGAGAAACACATCAATAACTCAGAGGTGGAGCT
Source organism: Thunnus thynnus (assembly GCF_963924715.1). NCBI lineage: Eukaryota > Metazoa > Chordata > Actinopteri > Scombriformes > Scombridae > Thunnus > Thunnus thynnus. The sequence continues at coordinate 12,458,054 of NC_089522.1, read as the reverse complement.
GACACAGGCTGGCCAGTAGAGATAAAACCAGTCCTGAGATATATATCAGACTGAGAATGATATGCTGTCAGTCTCTTATCAGGGGGCTGCGCTTATCTCACCCTCCAGTTACACAGGGGAACACGGACTGCAGCTCCTGATGACGACCCAGGGAATAATTAAAGACAGGAGTTAATGCAAAGGTGGCATCCAGAGAAAATTTATTAAAAATGAGCATGTTTTTGAGATTTAATTAGATGTGTAAATTCATAAAAACTTCTGGGATTAATCCACATTTTGGGAACAAAGACATTTCTTCAATTTTACATTGCAATTTCAGATTTTTGCTTTGCAGTTTTTCTCCCTTCAAGTTCTTTGAACATCTTCTAGTGTCACTGTTACAAATTAATTGTAATATTTAACTGTTACAAACAAATTGTCCTAATGAGATGACACCTTTTAGAACATTTTACACAAACTAATAATGATGTGAGGACTTTAATAAAAATGCAGTATTGCAATATTGCTCGACTGTGCTTTCAAATGAGACCACTAGAATATGTTGACTCCTGCTGGTACCATATTTCTGGATTGTGGGACATCTTGGGTGTCCCATTGTAGTATTTTGTAAATCTTGAGACCAGGCTTTTGATTTTCAGAGGATACATCCATTTTAAATACCGTGTGATGATGAATATTCATTTTCCAAAAATGAAATGGACCAAACAGCTTGTGGAATCAAACTTTTTGCACTTTACTGTGTGTTCTTTAGGTGCCGACAATAAAACTCCTGCTTGTTCACCCATGGCACACTTCGATTGTTGATGGAGGGTATTAAACTGTGAGTGGACAGACAGACTGTGGGAAAGCCAGGCTCGGACTCTACTCACACATCTACTGGTCAATAGGGCTGACCTCCCAGCCACAAAAGGCCTTTTCATCTCTTTTCTCAAACAACAGCTAACAGCAGCACTGTGACTGTGTGTGTGTGTGTGACTGTGTGTTTGTGTGTGTTTGTGTGTGTGTGTGTGTGTGGTTTCACACAGACACAAGACAGGTCAATTGTGCATTTATTTAATATGCAACAAGATTTTACCCCAATGTTTTGCAATTCTGAAACTTTTTTTTGGTAACCAGCTCCCACTTGTTGATGAATCCCTGAAAATATGATCATACCACTTGTTTTGTTGTCAACTTTTTTTATTGTTTAACAAGGATAACAAACAACATATACAAACAATTACACAACAATTAACCCCCACCCCTGGCAGCAACCCAACCCACATTACAGTTGGCTTTAGTACATCAAAATGGAGAAGAAATTAAAGGAGATAGACTATAGTATTTAGTATTATTTAATTAATGGTAATTATCAGTGTGACAGTCCCTCATGCAGCTGGCAGGGGGCGCTATAAAGGATAAAAGCACAATACCTGTTGATTCTCTTCAAAAGCAAACTCACACATACATTTATTTTGTGTCCATTAGTCGACTGCCCGCTTGGTTTTCTTCTTCTTCTTCTTCTTCCATGGGATATAACTATATATAACTGAAATTTATGTTGATAATCTTCCATTGACTCCTTTATTTAAATCGGCTGGTCTGTTATAGCGTAGTGTTATATCAAAGGATCTGAGATAGATAGATAGATAGATAGATAGATAGATAGATACAATGGCATATAATTCAACTATTAATTAATTATAAAGCTAAAAGCTTAAAAGGACAACATGGGATAGAGAGCTGATCTTCAAGTCAGGCAAGTTAAACATATGCAATAACAAAACACACACAAACAAACTTGAGTTATACAAACAAGCAAATCAAACCTTTAATTGACTTTTCATCAACTGTCTTTAATTTTGCTTGTGGAACTCTTGAAACAGTATTATGTCTAAATAATATTAGTTAAACTACCTCTTGTTGCATATTTATGATAATCTGATAAGACTAAAATAGTTGGTTAAGTTGCCAGCAACTGAAAAACAAAATCATTTCATAATAATAACTTCTCTTTCTGCCTTCTGACCACCATCACTCACTAGCAGGCAGTATATTAACAATTACATCACGTACATGGAGATCTTTTCAGTCTGCATTAATTCCTAAGCTGTAAGTTAAAATGATTATCTGTCCCTGAGCAAGTGTCTCTCCAAGCACCAGAGTTGCTGATCTGTAGGTGAGCATGACCTCTGACCTTTCTAGCAGAGGTCTAGTGTAATAGAACTTAATTTGTACTCACAATACACATTTTAAACTCTGTTGTCAGAGAAAAATAAAAGGGAAACTCTGTTCCCATTATTTTTCCTGGTAGGCCTTCACTGTTTGTTGCTACTTTTTATCAAATTGAATAATTACAACTTCATTTTTTACTCATGGTATACATCTGAATGCAGTTCTGGAAATGGGCAGTGGTGTTCATTTGCGGCCTCAGGACAATAATATAAATCTTGGGCAGGAAGTAGCCCCAAAGCACGGCCAGAACGCTGAAGAGTATGGCAAAAACATGTGTGGCTATGGTGAACGGGCCTCTGCTGATGAAGTAGACGGTGAAGAAGCTTATCCAGGAGATCATGTACACCATGAGGCTGAAGGTGACACACTTGGCCTCGTTATAGTTGGCTGGAAGGTCTTTGCCCATGTAGCTGAAATAGAAGCAGAGGATGCTGAGCAGTGCTACATAGGTGGCCTCGAGACCTGCACCAGGGGATAGGGTGTTACTGCACTCCAGGACAATGCTGTCCGTGTAGAAGTCAAGATCCTGGGATGGCTGTGGAGGGTTGAGGGCCACACGGACCACAGAAATAAACAAGATGATGACAGACACCAGGAAAATGGTAAACTGTGGGCCGTGTTTTTTGGCCCATTTGTCATAGGCCGGCGGCAGCTTGGATGCAAATTTAAAAATGCAGACCACCTGGAGGGAGCGCACAGTGATGCAGGCCAGACACACAGTGAAGCTGAAATTGAATAGAGGTTGCTTGAGGAGGCAGGCCAGAGGAGACGGCTGGCCAAAATGGCACAAAGAGCTCATGGCAGCGGCAGTCAGGGCTGCCAGCATCAGGAGGCAGGTGCGGCCTCCAGCAGACTTGGCCACGGGCGTGTTCAGGTTGAGTAGGAGGATTAGTGCAGTGCTGGAGGTCATGAGAACACAGGCGGCCAGAAAAACGAGCAGGGCGATGGAGAGGGGGTCGTCCCAGGCGAGCAGCAGGACGGTCCTGTTCAGACATTGCTCGCTGCCTGGAGGAGACCACTGCTCTGGCAGACACTTCTGGCATGTAGTGGACTCTGAGGAAGAGAAACAACACAGAAATACACTGGGATGTAAAAACTGGGTTAAAATTTGTTCAAAATGAACACTGGTAAGGCATCACAAGATAAAATGTCTTCTAGAAGAGAAAACACAGCAGCATTTGTTAGAAGTTTTAAAATACATGTTGTTAGGCACAGTGACACATTTTATTTAAGCTCTTGAGTCTGTTTGGCTCCTAGTGTGAGTCCTCTGCACCACCTGCAGGTCAAACTCACACACAACAACTGAAAATACTGCTCTGTTGGAGGGATGATATTTTGGTCACTTTCTTCCTAAATTGTAAGTGGAACTCAATAGAAAAACAATCTTAAATAAATAAATTGTAAAAAAATGACTAAATTACTTGAAGGTGTTTTAGTAAAATCAGTAGAATAACCGTCTCCTGTGTTTGTCCATCAGTGTGATCTCTGTCCTGACTGGTGGAGTGATATATCTGTCGATCACCATTGATGATTTCTGTCCTGCACGTATTCACATATTTTTTTCCCCTTTCACAAATAATTTTGTTCTATAAATTGCTGAAACTTTGCCTGGCCAGCCCCCAAATATCTATTTTGTTATCTGTTTTGTTTCTAATTTCATCTCATCTTCATCTTCTTCACACCTGTCCAGTTTTTTTTCTTTTAATTGTTTTTTTTTTGGTGTGTCTTTATGTTACCACTTATATTGAGGAATGTGGCGGAGGGACATTCCTCGCATTCAAAGCAGCACGTATGGTGCCCAGTCAGCAGCTTCTTGTGGCCTTTCTTGCAGGGAGGAGTGCAGATGGACAGCGGCACCTATAGACGCAGGCAACAGGGAGGAGACTGCATTTAAAATTAGAGCAGTTACAGATTAACAATTCATGACTACATGCAGTAGGTTTGTAATAAAAACTCAGTCCACTGGAATATGCATTTTCAATTGCAATTGTTTATTATAATTTGGTGCTTTTGGATTATTTTCCCTCCAAAATACATTGAGAAGGCAGCTGAACAAGCAATTTACTCCAGAAATTTGTTTGGATCTTTTTGACATCTGCACAGTTTTTTCCTATATATTCACAATTGTGTTATCATTTCATAGCCCCTTTGCAGATTTCTCACTTATGGTTGGACCATATCTGCACCAAATGAGAATTTGAACAGAGAACATCTTACAAAAATATTAAAATGCACTCATTAGTACAGTGAACAACAGTTTACAAGCACAACACTGTATTCCAAAACACTCCATACTGGTCTTACTGATCTTGAAGCTCCACTGTTGTGCCACTCAATTTGATCTTCATCAATTCTCAATGTAATGGGATCTGGGCTAAAGGAGCCAACCACTCTGAGAGACCAGTCCTTCCCCGTCCAAACCCAGGTCACAATGTCATATCCTGTGGGTGGGTCACCATTCATATCAAAGTACACAGAGGTGTTGTCCAGAGAGAATCTCACTTGCTTGAGCCACGGCAGAAGCTGAGAAAGAGAGAAATGAGGAAAAATCAGTGCCGAACAACAAGAAAGTGGTTCTGAGAGATTTTCCTCTTTGGTAAAAACACAGTTCACGTCTGCTCACCTGCCATGGGTACATATTACTCCTTTGGCACTGTCCAGAATCACATCTCAGTGCTTGGTGCAGAGCATGCGCCACAGCATACACTGCTTTATACACATTGACGGAAGACGTGATGTCATAGTTCTCCAATGAGAACTTCTTCTTGGCGAGGGTGTACAGGTCTGTGCTCTGTAGACAGTCGTTGCCGTCAGAAACGTCCTGTGTGTTACTGTGTTTCATTGAAGCCTCAACAACCTTTCTCTCAAACTCCTGAAAACCAGATAGGGATGCATTTTTGACGGACATGCCGAGCACAGTGCCGATGACATGGATCCCAGGTATCTCTGATATAAGAGTAGCCACTGACCAGTCCTCCGTCCCAATCCACACCTTCTCTGTAACGTTACGCTCAATAACATACGGGAAGAATTTACTGAGTTTTGACTTGCTGGAGAAGAGCACGATGGTGTTGACTTTGGTCTTCAGTATGCCTTCCACCAAGCTCCTCATGGTCGGGATTGTGTCTTTGCTGTGCGAGGGGATGATTCCTTTGTAGGCGATGCAGATGCCGTGGTGTGGTGCTTGCTCGGACAAGCTCTTCATGCCATCCAGGCCGTAGTCATTGTCACTGCCTAACAGTGCAATCCAGGTCCAGTTGAAACGAACCAGGAGCTGGATCATAGCTGCCACCTGGTTCTTGTCACTAGGAATTGTGCGGAAAAAGGCTGGATAGAGGTACTTGTTGCTCAGCTTTTCATTTGATGCTTCATAAGAGATCTACAATGGAGCAAAGAGGATGTAGGGAATAATCCAGTTGTGTATGACAGGTGGAATGGGTAATATTTCAAGAGCCATGAGTAAAACTTACTTGTGGTATGAGATAAGCCCCCAGTAAAGCAGCGGGGGTTATAGATTTGCTGCTGCTGTCCGGCCCAATCACAGCCACGGCCCTTTGACTGTTGTTATAGTTTGGGTCTGTGTTTCCTTCTGTCCCAGGTGTAGAGGTCCTGTGGTGCTGCTGCAGCAGGTCCAGGGTGGCCAGGATACTGGCCGGTATCGAGCAGATGTCATACAGCTGGTAGCCCAGCTTGATTCCTGGTAACAGAGTCTGAGGTCCGGTGCTGTTATTGATTTCCTCCACAGCAAATCTCATGGCTTGCATCAGGTGAAACCCATGTTTGTTGTTTCTACCTCTAGACAAGGTAACATTTAAAGGACAGGTTCACAATTTTTCAAGTCTGTCCTAAAACAAGTGAGGTGCTCAAATGAACATCGACATATTTTTCTTGCTGTAATCATTCCTCCTGTTCATACTGGCCATCAAGAGATGCCTTTATAATGAACTTTCAATGTAAGTGATGGGGGACAAAATCCACAGTCCTTCCATGAAAAAAGTATTTAAAAGTTCATTTAAAGCTAATATGAAGCTTCAGCCGCCCAAATTAGTCAAATCAAGTCAATATCTTTCAAAGTTATTGTCTTTTTAGTGCAAAATTCCCTCTTTTTGTCACTTTGCAGCTGAACAGGAAAACACTGTCCATCGAGACACAAAGAGGGAAATTTTCTTTACTAAAAAGACTGTAACCATGGAAGATATCCACTTAATTTAGCCTCATATTACCCTACTTTTAAACTTTTAAATATATTTTTTCTCAAAATGAGGTCTGTGGATTTTGTCCCCCATCACTTACATTATAAGCACATTTGGAGGAGATCCTCTAAAGGTCAGTATGAACAGGAGGAATGATTACAGCAAGAAAAACCTGTTTCAATGTTAATTTAGGCTCCTGATTATTGTTTTAAGACAGACTTGTAAAGTATCCAAAAACAGTATTTGCTTGTGTGAGTGTGACAAATAAAACCTGTGAATCCTTGAGTCCTTTGACATACAATAACGCTCCAGATAATACAAAGTAAATGTATTTGGGTTGCAATTGATCAGTGGAGTTTGCTGTCCAGTAAACTTACTTCTTGCATGGACCAAGAGCAGGCAAACCATCACTTGGTCCATCTGTGTAGTGCAGAGGGAAGAGTCCAGCGATGAGAAAGTCGCCTTGCAGCTGCATTCCCCGTCCCTGAGAGACGTAATCCAGTTCCCCATCAGCTAACTGCAGCATCAGCCAGCCTAAGGAAAGAAACAAAGCACCGCTCAGATCCATTTACCTCGACCTGCACACGGCTGCTGTGGGTGCTCAGTGTGGCTTGCAAAACGGATCAGGGGCTGTTTTTCAAAGTGTGGATTGTTCCCCATGTTGTTGGGAGGATCACTTTTGCATCTTTCCAGGAGGTGTTGGTTCACTGAAGGTTATTTGCATGTCGGATTTGTTTTTGTGACTGTAGAGTTTCATTCCCATTAAACTGAACTGCATAAATGTAATAAGCCATGCAAAAGGAGACCGGTGTTTTTCCATTAATCTCGGACAAGTGACATGCAACTGTTAACCAGAAGAATAACAGACACTTTATGGCTCAGTGCAGATCTATCAGCCATAAAGCTGCTGCTGCAGTGTCGGCACTGGGTTAAGACGAGTTAACTCATCTCTCAAAAAGTTTCATTTAAAAAATAAAGTTTTAACAGAAACTCTGATTCACGTCAGTTTTAAAGGACTTTGTACATAATACTCTTGGTCCTTGTTTGTGTTGTTGTCACTTGAGGTTTCAAATATCTGTAAACACCTTAACTGGATCATCTGTTCTGATGTCTCTTTAATTTAGTTTAGTTTTTAGTTTTAATTTTGAGAAGTTCACAGCACTCAGTACACGATGCTAAAAAAACAAAATATCACATTTTGTGAAAGGAAGGTTCTACATACTTAGGTTCAATGCAAATATTAATCACAAAGATACGCTTTCTGTCTTTAGACCTTCATCAGGGCATGTTTGTCAAAAGTGCTCTCTTGTAAGATATATTAGTTGACCTTACTGGCATTTCTGATCAGATTTTACATGCAAATGTGAAGTTTTTCCTCCTAAGAATTTTTGTTTTTGTTTTTTCATTAATAGCTTATGTTTAACTCAGGGCCTATATAGAAATAGCAATTTCAAACACTGGCTTTCGCTATAATGAAAGTCAATTATCTCGTCTCACACCTGAAGTCAATTCATAGGAAAAAAGTTTTGATATACAAAATGTCCTCTGATCAGAAAACTGTTTTTACTCTTCACTCATAGCTGTCTAGGGCATTTGACTATGATGTTTTGCTTTGTTGGACATGATAAAACTAAGTAATTTACATACAGAAAACACTCTAGCAAATGGTCATTCACCTGAGCAGCATTGGATGATCTATAACCTGCTGTATCCAGCTCATTATTTCTGCGACAATATCATTTCCCAATTTCACATTTTGATTGATCGTAACCAGAGAAAAGAAAAGTAAAATAAAATCAGTTTTCCCACTAACAGGCTTTTTCACATCAGACATTTTCACTTGTCTTAGCATGAAAGGAACAGATGCAGTAACGCAGTAATAGTCACGAGCAGTGCTGGATCACTCCTGGTTTACCTGGACTGGTCTTCATTAATTAATGTTATTAGTTATACTTGTGTCTTTGCTGCATAGTTAAAATGTTTGTCATGAAACAGGCTTGTACATGTGGGGCTGAATTTGCATTCTGGTTGGTATTTGAGGCTCGTTTTGTTAAGTACACCTGTTGCACTGACAAACTATTTGCCTGACACCCACCTGCGTCCAGGACCCCAACCCATTGTTCTGACAGGAAAATTGTGCATTTTGTCAACCACAGTATTATGGAGGCAAATTGACATGTAAATGTCCATGTTTGTACAAACACAAACATTTGAGTGAACATATTTGCATTGTGTAAGCTTTCAAATTTTAAAAGAAAAAAATATTTACCAATAGCTCTTATGATCATTTCTGTTCAAACATGAGGTCCATTCATTAACTGCACATCTGCAGTAGTTATTCAGTCAGAGCTGAAAAACAGTAACAACTGATTGTTGAAACAATAAATAAGGAACACTGATATAAAGAAATATAGCAAAGTTAGAAAATCATAGCGCACACCATTTCTAAACAATAACACAAGTGTTCAATGACCCACTATTACAAAAGAATTGATTCTGACAGACTTTGACCAACTTTTCTGCAATTTCTGGAGGATTTAAAAAAAAAACAAACTTAAAGACTCTGTGATTATTTTTTCTCTTTTTCTTTTGAATTAATTCTGCCGTTCACCTGCTCTTGGGATGATATGTTACAAACGGCTACTCCAGTTATGTCTTTTTTAAATTTGAAATGTGATTTGTTTATTGTGGTCTTTACTATGTGAGTATCATTTACCATTTTATTGAATGGACTATTTACATAGATACAAATTCATGTATTAATATGTCATATGTTAATATGAGTGATGTTTAAGGATGGAAACATGTGGTAACTAATGAATTTTACCACCACTGTCAGACTTTATTGTTTATAAAGGATTTCATATTAAAATACTGTGTTTATATGCCTCTATATGATACACTGATCAGGATTATTAGTTAATTAGTTAATTTATGAAAAATTATGTGTAGTCATCAGCTCTTACAGACAGTCTTAATGTGCTGCTGACAGTTTTTACTCTAAATCGTTGTATCATACCAATTTATATCAGTGTTTTTACAAGCTACAACATTATTTCAAATTTAATGACTGAATTCATTACTTACTTAATTTGTTAGCTGGCTTGTTTAGTAATAACATTACTATCATCATCATCATTAATAATAACATTACAGCAGTTTAAAAATGAAGTAAATAATAGCCAAATGTCATATAAACATTGTAGCATTCATTCAAAAAAAAATAGAATAAAATCAACATTAAATAAAGAAAGCCATAAGTGGACATTAAGAGCTTTTTTCCAAGTAGTAAAAAAAGAAGAAGAAACCAAAACCTAATAAAGAAAGAGACAAGAAATAAAGCAGAGATGCTGTATTGATACATCCATTGATTATACACTCACTGAGCACTTTATTAGGAACACCTGTGCAATCTAATGTGATCCAATACAGCAGCTCTGCCACAAATTCTATTTTTACACACTGAAACATTCTTAGTTTTTGTCTCCTTTATTAACATACATGAGGGCAGCAAAATATTAGGAACACTTTTCAATATAATGCACTCCATTAAACCACCAACCACTACAACCTCAATAATAAACATAAAGTATATTTATCACCTTTCTGACAATGTCAACAAAAAAATTTAAATTCATCTGTCAATGTTTCTCAAGAGGTGAGATGTCTTAAAAGCTTTTTCTGTTTTTCGATACTCTACAGACAGAATCACAGACTGACTGAAGTTCAACATAAAACAAGTTTTTGTTTGGAAGCAACTGAAGAGATCTGACTTTGTGAATTTGATGGTTGTAGCCGAGAGCGAACATGCTTACAATTATTTTTTTAATGCCATTATCTCAAGATCAAGACTTAATTATTTCATTATTTCCAGAAAACGAGCTTTGTTACCTTGAGATAACAAGATAACCAACCTGTTACCATGAGAAAACAAAAGGTCTGACCTTTGCACTGCTCGGACTACCAGGCTGAGAGTCATATTTTCCTGGATGTCTAACACTATGTTTTCATTATTTTCAAGCCATATCCATACATGGATGTGTTCTGTCTACTTGACAACAGAAATGAGAATACCTGAATGAATCATCCACTTCATGTGAACAATAATTCAAAACCGCAGGACATTAAACAAATAAACATAACCGTAACCATTCACTGCATAGTGTACTATCATGATGGTTCAGTTTACACCACTAACACTTTAGATGCTTTTATCATGTCAATAATAATAAAACTAATGAAAATATAACAATGCATATTATTTAGTGAAAGAGAAACACATTAGTCTACGTTAGTATCAGAGATTTTGCTTTGTAGTCTGACTTCTGGCTACAGGACAGTGTAGTTAGTGAGATCTGAGTTCATATCTCTACAGACTTCTTCCACGAGTGCTCTTTTGTGACAGCATCGTTGTTATAATTATTATGAGTGCACTATTATAGATGTAGCATTGGTTCAACATAATGGACAACACATGAAGGAATGACATGCATTAATTATCTTGTTATTTCGAGATAACAAAGCTCATTATCTTGAGATAACGAAATAACTATCTTGTTATCTCGAGGTAACGGCATTTAAAAAATAATAATTGCAAGCACGCACCCATTTGTTTGAAAGACACAGCAATTTTACCAAGTTATCAACTTCATGGCCAAGCATGACATCTCTGGATAAAGAGGACGATAACAGGTGTTACACCGTATTTGGTGACCCCTCAGATTCTGTGACCTGCACTTTTGGAAGAAGTATTAGTATTAGTAAGTACTCAGATCCTTTATTTAAGTAAAAGTATCAATACCACATTGTAAAAATACTTCATTACAAGTAAAAATCCTGCATTTAAAATCCTACTTAAGTAAACGTATAGAAGGAATACCAGCTAAATGTATTTAAAGTACTAAAATACTTTAAGTAAGTTTTATTTTAGTACTTTAAGTAGGATTTTAAATGCAGTATTTTTTACTTGTAATGAAGTATTTTTACATTGTGGTATTGAGGATCTGGGTACTTCTTCCAAAACTGCAGGTCACAGAATCTGATGGGTCACTAAATACGGTGTAACGCCGGACTCTGCTACGTCACTACAGTGCGACGCACATGTCGAGATGAGGTGAAAGTGCAAGCTGCCATTTTTTCGAAAAACATAAACGTGATTAGTTCAGGCAAAGCAAAGACAAACTGTGAGTTTCTTCCGCCGTCACTCTTTAGCAGTTTTGTTGGACCTGTTGGCGCAGTGAATCCTCATTCTGCACGAATATTAGCGAAGCTTTGTTTATTTAAACTCGGGTTGAAGCGAAGGTTAGCTCGCAGCTGCAGGCTGCAGATGGCTGCTTAGCTCGGCTGGCTAACGTTAGCTGCGGCTGTAAACAAACACTTGAGACAGTAAAGGAGTAGCTGCTGATAAACGGAGCGCACAACCTGCAGGTTTGTGAGTTACTCAGGATATTTAGGTCAATAATCTCGGGCTTGTGAAGAGCCAACACGACGGTAGAAGCAGTAGGTGAGGAGGAGCATGTCTGTAAGTTAGCGACACAACTTCAGTTTTGATGACAGTGCGAGTTTCTTCACTCTAGCTCGAAGCTCAGTCGCTTTGGAGCAGGTCAGAAACACACATATACACACACAGACACATACACAGACATGTCGTCTTTCTCTGAGTCCGCCCTGGAGAAGAAGCTGTCGGAGCTGAGCAGCTCTCAGCAGAGCGTCCAGACTCTGTCTCTGTGGATCATCCACCACCGCAAACACTCCGGCCTCATCGTCAAAGTGTGGCACAGAGAGCTGAAGAAAGGTACTGTAAGACTGTTCCTGCAAAGTACACACATATATGTTGCAATGTTTGGGTAGTAAAACACGAGACTGATAACGTTAAAACTACAGAGATGAGAAGAGAGTCAACAATATGACATTTAGAGGACAACAGAGTTACTGATGTTGTCTCTGATTCAAGATGCTGTTTTCTAACCTGAATGTGATAAGACAGGCTTTTCAGATTAGGACTGGGCGATATGGACAACATATCATTATACTTTTGACCAAATACCTCTATCGATATTGATATGGTGACAGTATGGTAGGGATAACTGTTGGTACTTTCACAAAATATTTACACAATGAGATTTTTGATAAATAATCATCAGTAATGTGGATATAATGACTAAGTGGGTAAAGACAAATAGTAGAACAGCTGGAACAGTCTGGCAAGTTCAGAAAAGTACATCACTTGACACTTACGTCATATTACGATATTACGATATCCAGAATCTAAGACGATATCTGGTCTCATATCATGATATCGATATAATATCTATGTTACCCAGCACTAATTCAGATGGCCAGAAATGCACAATTTCATGAGTTAGAAGAGTTTAGAATAAAGTCCTCAAATTGATAATTTTATCTTTCCATTAACCCGCAAAAAGTTTTCAGTTTACAAGGACTTGAAATTGAGAAAATCAAGCAATCAGATCTCAACATGTGAGAAGCTGTGATCAGCAAATATTTGGTATTTTTTACATGATTAAAAAGAAAATGAGGATGCAAAACTATTATGACTGAAACTATTCCGTATGGAGTAAGGAAATGCACCATGAAAACATAGTAAAGACAGATGATGTGTCCCGTTGCTGGTTTGTTCTTCTTCCTGCAGATAATTAAACGTACCTAGACATCATGTTGTCATATTGTAGTTCTCCACAAGCTGCAGTGGCGTTTAATAGACGTTATCTAACACATCAGCAGTAAAAGGTTTTTATGTCCGTCAGAATCAAAGAGCTGCGGCTTATTTTTAGACTCACCATTTTGTTCTGACATTCAACATTCACACAGGGTGAAATCTGTTGAACAAGACGCAGAGAGACCACAGACGGAAGCACAGAACAGACCAAAATAACCCTTCAGACTGAATCACCATTTTATTAAACTTTGTTCTATTTGAATCACTGAACAAGATGTTTGAGAGGTTTTGAACCAGGATAGTCCAGAATGCAGGACACCTGGAAAACCTGCTGCTCTTTAAGTGAAGAGACATGAGTTCTTCTAAAAATCAGTCCACTGTTTCCGTCGCTACAAAGACGAACCTTACTGGGAAATAAGTTACTGAAGTAGACACGTATGTTTATAACAGAGTAAATTACATTTAATTGCAAAATAATTTAGAAGGTGTTAGTGTGAGAGCTGATCTTTTTCTGTTAATCTTGAAATATCACATTCATATGTCCTCCAGCTAAAAGCACCAGGAAGCTGACGTTTCTCTATCTGGCCAACGATGTCATCCAGAACAGCAAGAAGAAAGGACCAGAGTTCACCAAAGACTTTGAGTCTGTTCTCGTCGACGCCTGCTCTCATGTTGCCAGGTAGATGTGACCTGACCACTGTATGCTTTCAGACGCTCTGTGTGTGTGTGTGTGTGTGTGTGTGTGTGTGTGTGTGTGTGTGTGTGTGTGTGTGTGTGTGTGTGTGTGTGTGTGTGTGTGTGTGTGTGTGTGTGTGTGTGTGTGTGTGTGTGTGTGTGTGTGTGTGTGTAGATAGGTGGAACGCTCACAGCCTGAAGGTTTTTGGGAAGTTCAGTATTTAAATATAGTTCTTGATATAAACTGTCTCTAACAGCTGAAGTTTGTTGTATTTCTTTTTCATTTCCGGTTTTCTATCAAAGCTGGACCACCAAAACACATGTTGACTTAGCATTTATAGTTTTCTCAAACTAAAACGGGGCCGACTTTTTCAGCTCCAAGTGAAGCCTTTTATGTCAAGAATATTAACAGTGAAAAATATACAAGAGATAATGGGGTAATTAACAGATGTTTCATTCAACTGGTTCAAATATAGTTTATATAAGCTGTGTTGAGAAATGTATTTAATCATTTTTTCTGCTGAACTGTTCTTTACTCCTCGCTGTTCTTCTACTGGACTCTTCTGTCCTCTTTCCTGCCTGCAGTGATGCAGATGAGAACTGTAAAAAGCACATGGAGAGACTGCTGAACATCTGGAAGGAGAGGAGTCTCTACAGAGGCGACTTCATTCAGCAACTCAAGCTGGCCATCGAAGACTCCAACAGCCCCAGACCTTCAGGTTAGATGATCTCTTTGTAACACCTACACATAAGTATAAAGAGTAATATGTAGGGGAGAGCAGTGTATCCTGATTTATGAGGTGAATGCATCATCAATAGGCTACTTCTGAATATATTTTAATTACCACAGAATTTCTGCCAAACATTAAACATTTCTTATTACAATTCACTGTTAGTTACTTAAGCACATGCATGTTAAAACGTGGCACATATTCTGTCAAATAACGTTTATTTCGTGAATGTTTTGAAATAATGAGGCGCTTTCTGCGTGCAAACACACAACAGCAGCAGAGAAGCAGAAAATGTGGCACTAAACAAGTCTGTTCATGTGAATGTGATCTAATGTGAGAGAGAAGCTTCTATTGATGCTAGTATTGATAGTTAAAACAAGACTTAGTATCACTGGTGGTATAAGTGTGGCTCCGTCTATTTCTTGAAGATACCCATTTAAGCGAGTGAAAGCAGATGGTTGACACATGCTTCAGTAAACCTCTGTAGTCCATGTTCTTTGTTTCAACTGTTTACTGAAAAACTTTCTTCTTCAAATACAAAAATGAAACATGATGGAAAAAACTGAACATTTTAACCAATCACAAGTCAAAGCTGTCTGCAGTCGTTATTGGTCCTTATTAAGCACACTGCAAGGAAACTAAAGAGCTGCTTATCTTTAGCAAATTAAATACATCAAACTACAACTAGTTTATTTTGTATCGTATAGTGTAAGTTTTCTTATATAGATGTATGCAAAGTCTCAGATTTCTTTAAGATGCATAGAATAGTGTAATGGTAATGTAACCGAGCGTCCTGGCTTCACCTGACTGTATGAGCTTAATAAGGAAACAATAAATTGGACGATAAGTCCAAACTTCTCAATTTAAACATCGTTATTTATTTATAACTTTTTGTTGGAAAACACCACACAAAATAAAACCCCTCATTCTCCCCTCTAAACAAAGACGAGTTGAATCTCATCCAGTTGTCCCTCCCAGCTCCCTTACAGTCAAGATGGCAGCAAAGCTAAAAAAAACAGGGGTTTATTCATCTTGTATCATGTCAACTTTAGTGGATCATAACGTATCGGGTATGAAATTAATCTGCAGATGCTCTGGTTCAAGATGAGACCAAACTCTACTATGGATGTCAGGTTACTGTAGGTTCATAAGGAATCACGTTATAAAATACGTTTTTAAAAAATTGTGAATCGTTGCAACCACGAGAAATCTTTGAGCACACGGTCATAAATGTGCACAAAAAGTATGAGGCTAATATTACGCCTGTCAGAGATAATTAACTACCTAATTTGGTTTCACATGAGTGTTTTACTGTTCTGTGGTTCTAAACTTAATTCTGAAGAAGAGAAGAAGGCTGTCAAACGAAGCTATCAGAAGATCCAGGAAGATGAAGACGATGAGGACGACGACTACAGGAGCCACAACTCCCCTCGCAACACAGACGCCACCGCAACTCAGCTGGTAGGAGGCCAACACTTTGCTTCAACAGAAGAAAATGCAGGAATAAAATCCATCCTAGTTAATGTAAAGATGATGCTTGTTTCTCTTGCATTTTTTTTTTCTTCTTGCACTGCTGTCTCTCTTCTTCCTGCTCTCGTTTCTCACCTTTGTACCTCTTTTATATTCCTCCACTTTACTTTGTTTACTCTGTGACATGGCTTCTCCTTTTAACTTGCTCCCTCTATTCCCTTTAAACACACGTTCAGACAGAAGAGCTGGTGAAGGCCCTGCAGGACTTGGAGAACGCTGCATCGGGTGACGCTGCTGTTCGTCAGAAGATCGCCTCGCTGCCGCAGGAAGTCCAGGATGTTTCTCTGCTGGAGAAAATCACTGGTACGACTTTACAGCTTAGCTCGATCAGAAATTACTTCACTTGGAATGTCTTTTAGATTTTTTTTTTAGCATGGATTTGCACTATTTTCATTTTTTCCTCATTTTTGAAACATGCTTCTGAAATGTATTCGTTGTAATTGAAAATTCCTCATAGCTGTCTTGGTTTCTGTATCATAGTGGGACTGTCTGTTGAATTTTCCAGGGTTTGTGTTGAAGTTTTGTCTGATGGATTTACAATGAGATGAAAGATGTTGTGACAAGAACAAAAGTAATTTAGCTGAGGAAACAAATATAAAGCAAATGCAATAATGTTGAAAGTAAAATGTAAACAATTATACAGGAGGTATGAAGTTAAGTTACAGGTGTTGCCTAAACTACCAGTTGTTAAAATCAGGTGTTACTAGCAATCACTTTACAGCAATAACTCTACATGATACAAAAATATGCTCCTTTTAAAATAAAACAAAATATATTAAATCAAGGCACAATTACAGTAGAATAAAGGATTTTAGTGAAAGTACAGTAAAAAAAAAGTTTTTCAAAGAGATTAACATGTCCTAAGTTTACTGCTTTGTACAGTAATAACCTCTTCAAAGAAACGTCATTCTGTAACCGTTATTACCCACTTTGGTCCCAATCTAGACAAAGAGGCAGCAGACAAGCTGTCGAAGACGGTGGATGAAGCCTGTTTGCTGCTGGCGGAGTACAACGGTCGACTGGCCGCAGAGTTGGAGGACCGGAGGCAGCTGGCTCGCATGCTGACTGAATACATCAGCAGCCAGAAGGAGGCGCTCACGGAGAGAGAGAAGAAACTAGAGGCAAGGCGGCGCATGCACAAACACAACAGTCAACAGCTTATTGACAACACACTAGAGATCTGAGTGTTTTCAATCACTTATTGATAAGTGTTAAATCAGATAAGAGAACATCTTCACATCCAGAAAAGGCACTTAAAATGTTTTTAATTAACTGTCCATGTGATGATCCCAGTTGAGATCTATAGTACATGATGCACAATGGAAAGTACAGTCCAGAGCTTGTACTTAAACACACATCACAATTTCTCAACACTTGTCATTATAAACCATAAATCCAACAGCTTTTGCCTTATTGTAACTATTTTGGCTCAGACTGCAGCTTGGCTGAGCTAGCTTTAGCATGGAGGACAAGGAAACAATGGAAAGAAAGTTGAACAGCCAACCTGATTTTAAGTTTTCCCATAGTAACATATTCACTATTTTTGTAGTTTTAGTCTTAAGCCAGTTTACAACCTTGTGATAACTGTTATTCACGAGTGAGTGATATTCTCTCAGCTCATACTGTGCTGTGTTTTCTTGATTCTTCTCTGCAGGAATATAAACAGAAACTAGCGAGGGTGACCCAGGTGAGGAAAGAGCTCAAGTCGCACATCCAGAGTCTCCCTGACCTCTCCCTCCTGCCCAACGTGACCGGGGGTCTGGCCCCGCTCCCCTCGGCCGGAGACCTCTTCTCCACCGACTGAGAGGTCTTTGCTCGGACAAACTACTCCCCCGTGCCCCGCCCTACCCAAACCCAGCCCCATGTTTGATTCACAAAATATTTCCAGCAAGGAGGCACACGTGGTCAAACCTCTCCCCAGCAGAGTAGCCAGCACACCTGCTAACTCCAAACCTGCAGGACAAGAGGGGGGAAGGGACATTAGAAGGAAGGTTTGGTGAAACGCTCTACAGAGAACAGAGACTCTGTCAGCCTGAATTTTTCCCGCTCGACCGTCAAGGATTCCACTCCACCAGCTTGGAACGAGTTAGTTTCCTTTTAGTTTTAATTTTTTTTTTTACGCTGGAAATGTCAGTGATTTAGGAGGAGGTGGCGGGGTTAAAGAGACAAAGTTTAGACAGACAGAAATGTTGGTTGTCAGGACGTGTCATGTGTCTTTCTGTGTGGTATATTTTGAATGCAGCGAGCAAAGGTTTGCTCTCCCAATTCTCAGATTGGTTGTGACTACACTGTGAAGAGAATGTATCATTCATTAGTTTCAGTCGGCCTTCAGTTGTTGATTTGATACATGTAGGTGTATTTGATGTAGGTATACAGTTCAGATCGGGTTCAGTGTACGTTGTTTCGTGGTTGTTTCATGATGAGTTGCTCATTGGTCGACAGCTGTGACATAACACACTCATTTTAGTAACACTTGACAAGATGGTGATTAAACAGGATTTGTGTTCCACAAGCCTTTGTTTTCACACCCCGTTTAGCATTTGTTCATTCTCATTTATAAAGCACCCGTACGTCTAAGCTTGTTTGTTTTCATGCTTTAATTTGGACGTTTATGCTTGAAATAGGATAAGGCTAATTATGTTCACAAGTGTGTACTAGACAAGGTTTTGAGAACAAATACTGGTAGTTTGAAAAAAACAAAGTTTGCTTTTCAAGAAACTGTCTGGCCTTACTTGTGGCTTACTTGTTTAAAAAAATTATGAAACCCCAAAACTCAAAAATATATGTTCTGAGAGGGCAACAAAGGAGATAAAACAGAAGAAAAGTGTTAAATATCTTAAGGTTTTAGTGTGTGTAGGGTTGGGCAATATGGATGTCAAGAAGTGTAAAGATAAATAGGTCAGAAGAAGACCTTTCTCTGATATAGTTATATATATCACATTCATTTCATTAGATGGTAATGTGAAATGGACTGGAGCTGTCATTTATTCTCAGCTGCATTCTCAAGTTTTTAAGAAAATTGTGTATAAATGATCTACAATGTTAAACCCCCCCTGGCATGATTAAAATGATAAATAATAATGAATACATATTGCTCAGCCCTACTTGTGTGTAGACATCCAACGATTAAATATTTTACTAAAAGAAATAACAGCAGATTCACCACTGCAGTCCCTTTCTCAAGTATTTTTATTTTTAAATTTAGATATTAAGGTCAGGAAGAGAGAGTTGTTCCCCAAATAAGTTTAGGTACAAGTTTGTGATGATTTTGTGAACATCATCTGTGAAGGCCAGAATAACATGGACCATTTGTTTAGCTTGTATTTGATTTTCAGTTATTTGTATACAGAGAGAAATCTTCATCGATTATGTTTGATGATAAAAGGTCACAGATGTTTACCTAGACAAACTACTCATTTTATTAAAGCTTTCAGAAGCCGATCGCAGCTCCTGCTGCTGGTGAGATGAGTGTTTTCTACAGTTAAAGAGCAGACGGTGTTACAGTAGCTGTAACTTCCTGCTGATGCAACAGGCTCAGGCGAGAAATGCTGCTGCAAATCCTTTCAGAAAACTCTTGATTGTTTGGTGTCTCCTGGCCGACTGTGACCAAAAAAATGTTTCAAACAACAGGTTAAAATGTGAATCGCAGCAACTTCAGCAGTGTTTGTTAAACCAAAGGATGTAAATGTTTTCATTACAGTCACTGACAGGGACCCATAATAGGTATTCGGGCCTGTTTTTGACCCCTAATATCAGAGAAAGTTTCTGTTGGTTTGGATGTTACATTATAAAGAAAAAGAACAGAGTGTAGAAATCGTGATCCGTTATTTGGTGCAGTTTCGATTCAAATGTAATTCAGTGGTAAACTTAACAATGCATACAAAATATGTCCAATACAACCGTTGTACACCAGGAAGGATTTCAGCAACATTTTGACCCCGGTGTGCTTCACATGTTAGATATTAGTTAGATATTTTCTTACCTACTTGCTGTGTGGTACGGTACGGCGTTTCTCTCTGCAGAATCGTACTGTACTAGCAGGACTCTACCAGTAGGGGTAGTGTTTTCTGTAATGAAAGTGATTCAGTGGATGCCAATAAACTGGAACCATTTGAACAAATCTGTGCTCTCGTATTAAGTCATTGCAAGATAAATAAACTTATAGAACACACACACACACACAACAGAAACCCACACTGTTAAATGTGTTGCTTGTAGGTTTTTTGACTGAAAATAGAACGATTCAGGTCATATACGATACAAGACTATACTAAGGCCTGTGTTGCTCAGGCTACTTAACAAGGTGGGGGTGTTGCCTTAATATACAGTGCTGTGTAAAAGTTCTAGGCACTTTAGAGGTTTATATTCATATCCATAACGCAATACCATCAGAGAGGTGTCTGAACGGTTCCAAATTCATTCTGCAGCATGGCAACAACCCCCAAACATACAGCCAGAGACATGAAGAACTATTTTCAGTGACAAGAAGAACAAGGAGTCCTGCAACAGATGGTATGGCCCCAACAGAGCCCTAATCTCAACATCATGGAGTCAGTCTGGGATTAACATGAAGAGAAAGAAGAAATGAGACGTCTTAAATCCACAGAAGATCTGTGGCAAATTCTCCAAAATGCTTGGAACAACCCACCTGCCAAGTATCTTGAAAAACTGTGTGCAGGTACACTGAGAACTGGCACTATTTGAAAGGAAAAGCTTGGTCCCAGCAAATTTTGATTTGATTAAGGTTTTTTCTCTTTACTGAACTTTGTATGAATTTAATTGATAAAGAAAAACAATTTATAGCATTATTTTTGTGAGCATCCTCACTTTACTCTTAGCACCAAAACCTTTGCACAGTACTGTATGTCTATTCTCAATTTAACCTCCAAACTTGACATTAAAGGCTATGTTCACAATTTTCCAAGTTTAAGCTGTCCCGAGGTACCCAGATGAACATTTAAAGAGCTTTTGCTTGCTGTAATCATTTCTCCTGTTCATACTGGCCCATTGTAAGATCCCTTCATATTCAGCTTTCACTGTGAATGATGGGAATATCTACAGTCCTCATTCTGTGTAAAAAATGTATGTCAAAGTTTATCTGAGGCTAATATGATGCTTCAGCCATCCAAATTAGTAATGGCAAGTGGATATCTTAGTTTCAACCTTTTCATTAGTATCCTCCCACAGCTCAACAGGGAAACACAGCAGGAATCTTCTAATAAAAACACATTAACTTGGAAGATATCCACCTTATTTGATTAATTTGGTTGGCTGAAGTCTTATATTAGCTTTGTATTAGCTTAACTTTGAAATACACTTTTACACAAAATGAGGCTTGTGGATTTTGTCCACCATCACTTACATTAAAAGCACATTTGAAGGGGATCTTTTATGAAAAGGAGGAATGATTACAGCGAGGAAAACCGCTTTCAGTGTTCATATGGACACCTGACGACTGTTTTAAGACAGTCTTGAAAAATTGTGAACGTATTCTTTAAAGTCAACTAATTTGAGGCTTCGTCCAGGGCAATAGACTCTGCTCATTTAATATTTGGTATTTGGTTTCCTAAGCAAAACCTTTCAGGGACGTCTTGATGCTTTTGGATTTTTTTTGTGAGTAGTTCTGAAACTTTAAACCTTTTCCACATCGTGTCACAGCACTTTCGCAGCCTTATGAATGTATTTTTTAATTACTATTTTGTGTAAACAGTCATAACAAGAGAATAAGTCATTGTGATGTTGCTGTTTATGACACAATGACGGTCCGTTCTAGAAGTCCGTCATGATCTGTGTTCTGAGAGAGCACAAGTCTCACACAACAAGAGAAACTCACTGAGAAACACAAAATACAAATACAAAGAGTACAAGTTCTCAAACTAAAAAGCAAAGATGAGTGAGATCAGCTCGGTGTATAATGAGCTCCGTCTGGAACAACAGCTTTGCGATGCGTTGATCAGAGTGGACAACGAAGAATTTCAAGCGCACAAAATCATCCTCTGTAATTGCAGTTCGTACTTCAGGTGAGTTGGCTATCACAGAGATTCTGCAGAATTTATAATGAGAATAATGATATGTATATTTATGTTATTATTTTGTGAAGTGTAACTGTAAAAAGTGCTGATATTTTCAGTCCCTTGTTTTTGTCTTGTTTCTGACCCACAGAGCTCTCTTCACTCACTGGTCGAGTCCGGACAGTCGGGTTTTTGAAATTCACAATGTGACGCCTGACATGATGAAGATCATCATCGAGTTTGCCTACAATAACTCTGTTTCTGTGACCAACGAGAATGTACAAGAACTTTTTATAGCAGCAGATCGGTTCAATGTAACGGGCATCACACAGGCATGCTGTGACTTCCTGGAGGATCATCTGACCCCAGAGAACTGCATCGGCATCTGGTGGTTCACAGACGTCTATTACTACCCCGAAATGAAACACAAGGCCTTCCTCTTCACACTATATCACTTTGAGGAGGTTGTTGCCACCTCAGAAGACTTCCTGCAGCTCTCTGTGGAGGAACTTGTTAAAATCATTGAGAATGACCTGCTCAATGTAAAGCAGGAGAAGATGGTGTTTGAGGCTATCCTCCACTGGATTGCATATGCGCCTGAAGAACGCACAGATTACATCTCTCTGCTTTTGTCTAATGTAAGTGAAGGATGAATAATTTCTCAACCACAACTACATTTACTTTTGATTTGCATTTTTTACATCCAGCTAATGGTGTGCTCATGAACAAATTATCAGGACTGTACTCAAGACTACCTTAGAAAAGTCTGAGAACACGTGATATTAAATCAAGGCCGGATGTTTGGACGAGAGGACAAACTCAAAACAGAGACCAGGGCCCCTATTTCTCTTTTTTACTCTAATGTTTTTTTTTTAAATACCCCCTCCAGTTAAAAATGTATTTTGCTTATTGTTACTTAACGTGGATGTTTGAGCTTCACCGTTCAGAATGATGTAAGTGCAGAATTTGACGCCACAAGACTGTTTTTACATTTGTCTGCTCAAAGTCGAAAGTTTTTCTGTGGTCATTGAAAATCTGATTTGAAGGGGTAGGCCTGCTAGTGTTTGTGACATCACAAGCAGCTCAGAGCGTGGTCCAGTATGCAGTTTACACAATATGGAAACTTGAAGCCTCCAGCTTAAATACACTGAGAATAGGTTTTACAGTGAAGTAGGAGACATCTTGTATCCAGCAGTTAAACTTTTGAAATGAAAAATATTTGCATATGCATAGATTGTGGATTTTTCATGTAATTTGAACATAATTTTAAGGCTTTTTAGCGATGTTATGAACTTTTTTATTATTGAAAAACCATGTCACTAATTATTATTCCAAGCAGAGGATTTTTAGATGTCTTAAAAACATATCTTGGGGGTATCTTTCGCCAATGGGGCTTTGCTCACAATCCCTTGCTAAATAAGATAAATACTAACACCTTCATATATAAAATCATATGTACATATCGTAGGATGGTGTCTGCTAACATGAAACATAGATACATTCAGATACACAAGACATAAATATACATTTACACTTCCAAGTGTGATCACAATCATTCACGTGCCCTTATTTATCAAACTACTAAAAGTAAAAATTTGGATTTAAGTGAAAGATAAAAATAACAATCCTTCCCTTTCACTCCTGCTCACAAACTTAAGAATAAAAACTATTTATCAAACTTCTTTTGAAGTTTGAGAGCGCCAGAGGTCTCTTAAAGGACCAGTGTGTAGGATTTAGTGGCATCTAGTGGTGAGGTCACAGATTGCCAACTAAATACCCCTCCCCAATGCGAAAGGCCCTCTTTAGAGCCAGTGTATGGTTTGTCCGTTCTGGGCTACTGTAGAAACATGGCGGTGCAACAAGGCAGGCTCTGTGGAAGAGGACCCACTCACTATGTAGATATAAAGGGCTCACTCTAAGCTAATGAAAATACAACGGATACTTATTTTCAGGTGATTATACACTAATTACAAAGTATTTATGAATGTTATATTCCATTTCTGCCAAGTCCGTTCCGCTAGATGCCACTAAATTATACACACTGCACCTTTAAAGGCCAGTGTATATGCTGATACAATACTTCAAGATAAAATCAGCTGGTAATATGAGTGATGCTGATGTATCAGTCAGGTTCTGTTTTACACAATCTAATTTCAACTTCTTCCTTCATGTCTCTGTGCAGGTCAGGCTGGCTTTAATGAGTCCAGCATATATCACAGACAATGTGAGCAACAACGAAGTGGTGAAGGCCAGTGAAGAGTGTCGACCGATTCTCCTCAAGACCATGCAGGCCATGCTCGACCTCAGAACAAAAATTTTCTCTGACTCTGTTTTCTTTAACCCTTTGGCCCGTCCACGTCTGCCTCCTGCCATCCTGTTGGCCATTGGAGGCTGGAGTGGTGGCAATCCCACCAATGGCATTGAGGCGTATGATGTCCGTGCTGACCGCTGGGTCAATGTAACTAACAATGAGGAGGGTCCAAGGGCCTACCATGGTGCTGCTTTCCTCAATGGATCAGTTTACTGTGTCGGCGGCTTTGACAGTGTCGAACAGTTCAGCAATGTGCATAAGTTCGATCTGAGCATGCAAACCTGGCAGGAGGTGGCACCGATGCATTCCAGCCGCTGCTATGTCAGTGTTACTGTGATGGACGGGTGCATTTACGCCATGGGAGGTTTTGATGGACATGATCGACTCGAAACTGCTGAGCGCTATCAGCCCAACACCAACCAGTGGACTGTAATTGCACCCATGCACGAGAAGAGGAGTGACGCCAGTTGCACAACCCTCCACAACAAGGTGAGCAGCTGAGAATAACAACTCTATGTTGGGGCAGCGAGGGCACAGAGGTTGCACATCTCTAAAGAAACACAGGACGTTGACGTGGACAAATTTAACTAGATTATTTAAATGGTAGATGGAGCAACCAGCAAATGACTGTCATTACAAAACAAATGCCCAAGCAGCATTATCCCTCAGTGTAATAAGTATTTCAAAATGCAGTATTACCAGTTCACGAGATGTTTCCTTTAAAAAGTCTATCAATGGTGTTTACAGTAGAAAACAGATTTTACCAGATACCAAGTTAATGTTTTACAGTACATGTCTTCAGTTGAAGTCTACAAAAGTTTACTTATTACCTCTTTAATTCACTTCAGGTGTACATTTGTGGTGGCTTCAATGGGAACGAGTGCCTGTCCACAGCTGAATGTTACAACCCAGAGACCGACGAGTGGACAGTCATCTCCTCCATGGGCAGCAGACGCAGTGGAATTGGGGTCATCACCTACGCAGACCGAGTCTTTGCAGTAAGCAAACTGAACACTCTAACACAGAGGTGCTGAAGATGTACTTAGCAGAGTTTCAAATAGGACTACTGTAAATCTGATATTTTAGTTTGCCAATATTATATAGCACACCTCGGATATGATGTCCCTAAAAACTTTCACATTAAAGGCAGTAATGTACTGATAATGTAATACAATTAAAGATGAAACGATTAGTCAATGAATTGAATATAAATGGGCAACAATTTTTATAATGGAGTCATCATTCAAGTCATTATTGTTTAAGCAAAAATTATGAATATTCACTTTTCCAGCTTCTGAAATGTTATTCACTATTTTATAGACCAAATGATGAATTAAAAAAATAATAAGCAGACTAATAAATAATGAGAATAATTGTTAGTAGCAGCTCTAAATACAGTAATGAACAGAATAGATGCAGTGTGTCTTTAAAACCTCATAAGACCTTTTTTGTCTGAGTTTCAATTGACAGTTTCAGTATCTTATCGTCTACATGTTGTCTCTTGTGAGACTTGGTGCTTTGAATAAAATCTTGTGCAAAACAGAAATTCTTGTAATATTCTGGTAGAAAAGTTGTCACATTTAAAAACATATTGTCAGAAAATATCAACAGTTTTACTCAAAAATATTATCAGTTGCCTCCTATGCTTTACCCTACAGAGTAGATCACTTAATCTATTGAAACTCAGGCACACGTTGAGGTCAGGTGCCGTTTGTCTCAAGGTGTGGAGTATAAAACACAAACAGACAGAAAAATAGTAGAAGCAGTCTCGTCTTCACATTTCATCTTTTATGTATAAGGTTGGTGGTTTCAATGGAACCAGCCGTCTGCGCACTGCTGAGGCCTACAACCCTCACACCAACACCTGGCACTCTGTGCCATCCATGCTGGGCACACGCAGTAACTTTGGCATCGCAGTGATCGACGACCGCCTCTTTGTGGTCGGGGGCTTCAACGGCTTCACCACCACCTTTGACGTTGAGTGCTACGATGTCGAAGCTGGTGAGTGGTCTGCTGTCCGTGACATGGAGATCTCTCGCAGTGCTCTGAGCTGCTGCGTGGTGCACGGATTCCCCGACATGGCCGAGTACGCTGCCCCTCGTTACCAAATGCAATTCTCTGATGAGGAGGAGGAGGAAGCAGCGCATTGATGAAGATCCATCTGACCATGAGTTATATTGTTCTGTAAATAAATTTCTCTACACATCAAATCACAGCTGTGCTATTGTTAATCAAGTGATTGCAAAGATTATCAGCTTGTATGACCACTTAACAAGACTGTGTACAAGCCCCCGTGACCTTTGACCTCTTGTTGAGTAGTGAAGGGAAGGAGGAAAGTTTCTCTCTGCTCATGCTGCGTGCGTCCACATGTTTTGTCGCTGGATTTGGTGTGTCTGCACCATTACAGTGTAGTGGCGCTCTGCGCTTCAGGGTCAGTATGGAGAGTGGGATTTATTACTGTGAATAAGACCCATTTCCATGTACATTATGGCACATCAGTATTTTATTGAGACAGACTAGAAAAAAAACAAAAGCTATCCTTTAAATCTGACTTTGAGGTGTGTACCTATGGGCATATGTGACATCACAACTAATCATTCAGTCTAATATGCAACTTACACAGATGTGATGCGGAAACTTCAACACACATTGAAGCACATAAGGAACTTTTCAGTGAAGTAGGAGTTTAATTAGCTAATTAAACAACAGCCAGTCAGATCAGGAGATCAACTGCCTGTGCAATGGCAGCACACACCTTACTTTCACAAGTTTTGGGTTTTTTAAATGTATTGTGGGAGTTGAATGGATTTGTGGTATGTTTACCAAGATAATTTATATTTGGAATTGCAATAAAGATTCATTGGTGGGATGAGAACCAGGTCCATGTGCATTCTTACTAGTGATCACAATCTGAGTAACCAGCTATTCAAGACGAAATTTTAAAGTCCTCATAACACAAAGACTGTCAAGTTTCAGGAGGAGCAAAGCAAATTCTGTCCTGATTGTGGAACAACAGAAAAGTTTTTTCTCATGCAGGGATCCTGGTTGGAGAGGTGATGGAA
The DNA here is from genome assembly GCF_963924715.1 of Thunnus thynnus. Taxonomy (NCBI): domain Eukaryota; kingdom Metazoa; phylum Chordata; class Actinopteri; order Scombriformes; family Scombridae; genus Thunnus; species Thunnus thynnus. The sequence continues at coordinate 12,430,648 of NC_089522.1, read as the reverse complement.
GTTTCCCTTTCATCTCACATACCAGCTCACGTGCTTTGTGGATCCTCATCATGAGCTCTGAGATCATACTTTCTCTTTTTTACTTCATCAGACACACCAACTGATAGAAAAGCCTGACGCATATTGGATTTTTGACGCTGATAAAAAGTTTCATAATGATACATCAGCCAGAATTGCTTTTTTTTTTTCAAAACATGAACACATAACTCCTATAAACACATTTGACAAGGATCCAATAAATTTGGTTATTAAAGAATTGTGACCAAATTATGTACTGATATTTTACAAACAAAAATTAACTTGTCAGTCCTCTCTGGTCGACAAACTTAGCAATGGTAAACTACCTCAAACATATCACCGGCATTTCAATATTGCAATTTCTTTTTACTTAATGGGCAATTTATCAAGCTCTACACTCATGGGCTACTCTATTCCACCTATAGATACATACATTTGTAGACTGCACCTGCACTTCATGGCAGTGACGAACACACTGTTATTATTTATCGTTATAGTGTAAATAAATAGAAATAAATAACAATTAATTTAATAAACAAAGTAACATACTTACATAGGCTACATAATGGATAATGTCCCTGACTGTAGTAATAGAAGGTTTTCAGAAACAACATCATGGTGGTTGTTGTCCTCATTACTTGTGTGTTGTACAGTAGCCTAATGCATCTCCTGAAAATTATGCAGTGGTGAAAGAAATACTCAGATCCTTTATTTAAGTAAAAGTACCAATACCACAATGTAAAAATACTTAATTATCAGTAAAAATCCTACTTAAATACTCAAATAAAAGTACTCATTTAGCAGAAAATCAGGCTGTGACTGATGTTACATAACTTTAACAAAGTACATTGTTAATACTGATGAGTCAATGCATCAGCAGCAGTTTATTGTTATAGCTGCTCAAGGTAGAGCTAGTTTGAACTGCTTTGTAAGGGTCATGAGATAAAACTGGGGGGTCTTGAGATGATAGATTTGAAATAATTTTTCTTTCATATTTGCATTTTTGTGAAATATTGAAGAGTTTTACCTCTTTTGGTCTAAACCAGTTATTTATTTGAAACCATGTGAGGGGAAATGTGTCTTTGGTGGAACTGCCTACAAATCATAGACATCTGAAAAATGACGAGACACAAATACACGAAGCTTCTTTGTAAAGGCTCCCAAGCCAACAAGTTTAGGAACCACTGGTTTATCTTAAACAATGCAGTGTAATTTATAAGCTTATCATTACTTCATTTAAAATTTTAATCTGAAATGTAGCGGAGTATAAGTATCGATTAGCATAACATGAAACTACTCAAGCAAAGTACAAGTACCTTAAAATTGTACTTAAGTACAGTAGTTGAGTAAATGTACTCAGTTACATTCCACCACTGTCTCTAATATCACTTAAAATCATAAACACAAATGTCAGTAATATCAGCTGCTAATGGGAGACACTGTACCAGCCATGATGTGATGTGACCAGTAGGTGTCAATATTCATCCACTGAGAGTTTATTCTGACTCTGCATCGCTCTTTGGCCCACAAGACAACAAATTAACACCCAGCCTTAAAATGTTTTCTCCAAAATTTTATTTTCAATTAGCGCACTGGATTTTTTCTGCATCACCAACAACAAAATGTTTCCTAAAAGGAGGCGAGGAAGCGCTGCTCCCTTAAACAATCTACTGGCAGCTTTAGTAGCAATGGCTTTATTGTCACATTTAGATTGAACCAAATCAAAATACAAGTAAAGTAAATGTGTTTAGGTCAGTATCTTATTATATTGCATCTATTAATCTTATTGTAGCCTACTACAGAGCCACTGTACATGATGTTAGTGAATGTGGATCATTGTGTTTCTTAATAAAGTTACCCAGGAAAAACTTATTCTTATGGATAGTATATAGTAAAGTATATATTAGTATGGTATATTCGAGCATATAAAAGAATAAGAATAACAAGTAAATTTAAAAGAAAATCAGTACCTGCTAGTCCAAAGAACAACAATGTAAAAAAGCTTTCAGCTTTTGCTATTAGATTTCTGTACTGGCACATTCGTTCACCATAACATTGATGAAGCTCTTGATGTTCCTCAGTTTGTCGCTATCAAAGTTCACCAGGAGCATGCTGGGTCCAGTAATGCTGGGACTGAGCTCAGCAGTGGCCTTGGCCTCCTGTTTTGGGCCCACTGTTCCAATCCTGCAAGAATGATACTCAACAGTCAGAGAGGAGGTTTCTGTTTTATGCTTATCTCTATTCTTACGTATACAGATATAAAATGTTTCAGTTTGTGCACATGTGCTGGTATCATTGTATAAAAGCCATTTTTTAGGACATTCTTTACTGTGATTTTGGGTTTAGCAGTGAGTAACATTTTTTATTCGAAAAATAGAAATCATGAGCGACAGCTGTAAAGAACAGTTCACCGTGAATTAATGTGTACATAAAAGAAGACAGACAAAACAGGTCATGTATAAAAGCTAAAAGACATAATACACTTGTCCACTCATATCTCCTGCATCAACAGAGTTGACATACCTCAGTATTATGGGCTTGCCGTCAGTGAGGCCGACCCCCTCCATGGTGAAGCTGCAGTCCTGCAGTGGCTCTGGTAAAGGGTTCAACAAGCTCAGCTCTGCCGTCATAGACTCATATAGTGTGGCTTCTCCCACCAGCTGCAGAGAGGGGGTCAGATAGACAGGTTTCATCATGTAAGAGGTGGTATCATATGATTATTGATTGAATATGTCCTGTACAGTTTTATTATAGATTACAATAATCAAATAATGTGAACATTACAAATACTAACACAGTTTGTTTTAACATAATATATATGCCTGAGTGAGCAATAAAAAATAGAGGAAAATTCAATGATTTCTAGTTGAATCCAAACTTTTCTGTGATGCTACCTCACTCGTGGTTCAAGGTTCAATATATTCATCCATTAACGCTGGACATTAAATGCTCTAGATGACTCTATAGGAATACACTGAAGAGATCAACATTTATTTAAGAACTGAGGAATAGGCCTGAAAAGAGAAAGAAATAAGATGATGATTCATTGGTTAAAGTGACCAATGCATTTCAGCCAAATTATATTCTTCAGGGGAAGAGAAAGAACCTAATAGACAAGATTACAGTCATACTTAATGTTACTTTGGCTCTGTCTATTTCTTGAAGATGCCCACTTAAACTGTAGAGTCTAAGCATGTAGTTTACTGAGCACTTTCTTCTTTACATACAAAATAAAAAACATGCTACACAAGCATGATAAGTATAATTATCAAGGCAAGAACAATAAGCACGTAATCGGCAAACACAGTCAAAGACTGGTGTGCTCTCAAGGCTCCATCGCTTGAAACTAAACTATCTAACACACACATATTGCATGTTATACATTTTAACCAATCACAAGCCAGGGCTGACTGAGATCATTATTGGTCCTCATTAAGCATGCTGCGATGAAACTACGGAACTGCTTATCATTCTTAGCAATTTAAGTACAGCAAGATAAAAATTATTTACAATTATGTTTCTATTGTATAAATGGCTCTGACATAGCCTGCCCCTAGTTGACTAGGCTGATAACATATCAATTACCAAATACAAACACGCAGAGCCACTGACTTCTCTACACCAAATTATAAACCTATCTTCCAGGTTTTAAGGATACATATTTGTCTCATTCAAAACAGATTAATGTCTTATTCAGTCTTTTTTGATCTTTACAATGCCTCCTCTAAGATGCATATGTTAGTAATGGGTCTCTCTAATGTGCTTGTCTTTGTCCAAACACAGATGCGCCAAACTGTCCCTTTTGAGTCTGGCATTATCTTGACAATTTTTCCTATTATCCAGGAATTTCTTGGTGCAGAGGAGTCTACAATGAGGACAACATCTCCAAGGTTGAAATTCCGTCTTGTTGTGCTCCATTTTTGTCTTTCCTGCAAGAGAGGCAGGTACTCCTGAGTCCATCTGCGCCAGAATAGGTCTGCCATATATTGAATTTGCCTCTAGTGGCAACACACATAGAGATCTTCTTTTGAAAAGGCACCTGGGGGCATATTTGGCTGTGTCTTCATCAGTAGTAAGTGATTTGGGGTCAAAGCCTCCAGATCGTTGGTGTCGTTTGAGGTCGTTGTTATGGGTCATTGATAATGCTTTCCACTTCACATAAGAGTGTCTGTAGTCCCAGGCATTCCCAGACACCTCCGTGGTGGGAAGTGGTTAAATATCCACTTAACTCCTCTTTTCAACATGGATTCCTGAATTGTAGACTGGTCCAGGTTTATTAGTGCCATTGTCTGAATGAAGAACAGACACTTGACCTCTTCCGCTTAGGAAGTGGCATAGTGCATTAATACATGAACTGGTGTTGAGTGAGTGTGCTACTTCTAAGTGAACTGCTTTCCTGGTTAAACATGTGAAAAGCACACCATATCTCTTCACTCTGTCATGACCTCTACTGACCTCGATGGGCCAAAATAGTCCACACCAGTGTTTGTGAAGGGTGGCAATAACCAGTCCTCTGGTAAGTTTGACATTTTTTCTTCACCTGCCTTGGCATGTAGTCTTCTGCATGTGCTACACTCTGGGATCATCCTTTGTATTGCTGAGCAGGCTTTTAGTATCCAGTACTTCTGCCTCAGTCTTGTGAGAATGTAATTTCTGCCTAAGTGGCTGGTTTCTTCATGGATGTGACGGAAGATGAGTTTGGCAGTCCAGTGATCCTTATGCAAGATAGCTGGATGCCTGGCTTCTAGCGGCATGGCAGATCGGCTCAACTGCCCTCCTACTCTCAGCACTCCACCTTCCAAGTATGGATCCAACTTAAAGATATGACTTTCTTTCCTTACATGACATTTTTTCTTCTTGCAGGGCTTTAAGGTCTTCTGCATCTTTCTGTTTCTGACATAGGTGAATTAACTCCAATTCCACCTTGGAAAGGTCTTCTGTGGTAAGCACTTATTTTTCAAAGCTTTGTTTGTACTTGAGCATCTTTGACTGAAGTAAAGACTCTGCCTTAGATGAGTTGTTTCACATTTATAGATTGCTTCTTGAAGCTCCTTTGTTTTCTGCCTCATGTTTAGCAAAATCTCCTTTAGGCACATGAGCCAAGCCGTCGCTTTCTTGAGTTTATACCAGCTTGAGAATTGGTTTAAAAACCAAGTCATTGTATCCAATTTCTCATCCACTTGTATAGGGACACTTTGGCTTTGAGCTCTGAGTCTTTTTCCTTTGAGTGAATGGACTGGTCTGGTCATTCTGGCCATTCAAACTGCGGTCTAAACAGGAATTCTGGTCCCTGTATCCAGTTTTTGCTCTGTAGCAGACTCTTGAAGCCTGATCTGCAGGGTTGTCTGCTGTGTTCACATACTTCCACTGAGAAAGCTTTGTATCCTCTTTAATGAATGAGACTCTGTTAGCTACAAATGTTTCATATCAAGCTGCATTGTTTTCGATATACTTAAGTACTGTGACACTGTCTGTCCAGAAGATTGATTCATCCAACTGTAATTGCAGCTCATGTTGCAGCATTTTGTCCATTTTCACAGCCATCACAGCTGCTGTCAATTCCATCCTGGGAATGATGACAAGCTTGAGTGGTACCACTGTTGACTTTCCCATCAGGAATGAAGTGAGTTTCTGGTCCTTTTTCGTTGGCCAACAGGAGGTAAGATACTGTGCCATAACCATTGTTGCTGGTGTCAGAAAAGTGGTGTAGTTGTGCTGACTTGATGAGACCAAATCCTGTGGGCTTGATGCATCTGCTGACCCTAACCCTATCCCGCTGAAAGAAGACAGTTTTGGCAAGTCTTCCAACCACTTTTTCCATCTTTTTGTCTGTTCTTCAGACAGTTCATCATCTCATGCTCTTTTCTCTTTGCAAAGTTCTCTTAGAAGGAGCTTGGCAGGTAGGATGAAAAGTGCCAGGAAGCCCAGAGGGTCATAAGCTGAACTCCTAACTGATAGGATTTCTCCCCTAGTACAAGGCTTTTCCTGTACTTCAATTTTGAGCTTAAAAGTGTCCACTGCACCACTGGACACCTAATGCCCTCTCTGTGGGTAGCTGATCATTGTCAAGGTTGAGATCTTTAACCTCTGAAGCTCTGTCTTCTTCTGGGATTGACATTAGCAATGCTCTTGAATTGCTCGTCATTTTGGTCAAACAAAATCCTCCACTGAGGCATAATGTTCTCAAGTCCTTAGCAAGAGCAACAGCATGCTGAGCTTAGACAGTCGTCAACATAAAAGTTGTGTTAGATTGTCTCAACAGCTTCAGGTGCAGCCCTCTCTTTTCCATCTTCAGCTGTTCTTCTTAGTGAGTAAGAGGCGCAACTGGGAGAAGAAGTTGCTCTGAACAAGTGTACACATATTCTGTAATCTGCTGGCACTGCCTTCAGGTCGCCATCTGGCCAAAATCGGAGCCACACCAAATCTGAATCCTCTTCAGGTAAAACATGGATTACATGTCTGCCATCATGCCTACCATTTCCTTCCTGAACCTTGTCAGCACTCCAGTAAGAGTGTTTATGAGGTTGGGGCCTTAAAGGAGCTTATTGTTTCGTGATACTACCTGATATGATGTGGTACAGTCAAAAACAACTCTTAATTTCTTCTTTTTGGGATCATATACTCCATGATCTTATTTCTGCAGTCTAGCCGCTCTTCAGGTACTCTGGTGTCATATCCCTTCTCTAGCAGCTCTCTCATGAACCCATTGTACTCCTCGTGAAAGTCAAGATTCCTGGGAAACTTCCTTTTTAGACTTGTAAGGTGCTGCTCAGCTCGAGGTCTGTTGTCAGGCGTTTTTATGTCCTTGTCTTTCAATGGTAGTCCTATGCAGTAGTGATCAACAACATTTTGTGAAGTGCTTTAATTCACTATATTTATAAAACTTACATTGTATGCTTTGTGTTAAGCTTGTCCTTTCATTGTAATGTGTGTACAGTCCTCTTATCTCTTGTAGGATTGGGAGGGGAATTGGTTTGGTACTCTCTTTTTTGTTTTTATTTATTTATTGTTCATTGTTTGTTTTCTTTTCCTCTCCCTTTTTTGCCCTGTGGTTATTTTGCTCTGATGGCAGAGTAAATGTAAATTTCACAGAGTCTGGAGCACTTTAATAAAAAAGATTAAAATACTCACAGGTGAACAATAACTTGAACACAAGGAGGAAGGAAATGATTTGACAGAATATTTGATCACACTAATGTGATTTTCTATGTCTGTACTATGTTGACTCAGAAAAGCAGGTTTTTGATCCATTAAAATCATCAGAAAGTATTTTTAAATGTGATAAATAAGAGTGTATTTTGCTCTGAGGTTATGAGTGTGATTGTGTGTGCGAAGGCTGACTTGTTACTTAAGTTCTGTTTTGCACAGAATGTAAAAACTCCTTAAATACAATTTACTGATTTATTCACTCAGTTTGTTGTCCTACAGTGTAATAATAGAGAGTTTTTATCGCTCATGAACACATTTGTTCCACCTGTCTATCCATACCTTGATTTCTATGACTGGCTCATCCAACACAATGGTCTTTTCAGCCTTGTGGTAGTCAATGGTCTGCTTGTCGACGGTGATGGCTGACAGATGGATCAGCCTGTCAGAGGTGATCACTGATCCATAACTGTCATACATCAGTCTGAGGTACAGACGCCTCTCTGAAAAAACACACATATTATAAATCACATTAATTAGGTTATGACAACTATTTCAATGCAATTTCTGCATGATAAAATGATTTTTGGAAGGTTGTGAACCAGGTTTCAACCAGCAAACATTGTAAGACAGTTGTATAACTAAATTTATAGAAATATTTCTCTGTTACATTTGAATGAACTTGAATTACTGACTTTGAATCTTTTGTAAGATGCAGATAAAAGTCTTGTTTCATAGAGGTACCTTCATGATTATTTCCACTTGCAAACAATGTGGGAGTGATTTCTGCGCAATCATGAAAAAAGCTCAGACACTGTGGTGTCTGTGATAAGATCAGAGCTAACCTTCTCCAGAGGGCACCTCCACTTTGTCTGAAGCAAATCCACAGCTCCCTCCTAGTTTTCCGTTGTAGCCTACAGCTTTGGCAACAAACAGGAAAATGCAGGTCTTTGCCTCCATGCAGTTGTTAGTGAGGACAGCACAAACCTCAAAGTCTGAGCCCACAATCATGTTATCAGCAAGCTTGATCTGAAATGAGAATCATGAGATGATTCATTTAATTTAATTTATGGAGAATACAATAACAGAAATACATTGTATTGTATTTCTAATAATGAGCATTTAGTTCTTAAGTTTGTTGAAAAGGATGATTCTGTGATTTTAGGAACAGTATATCTCAACTCTGTTGTAGAATTGGCAAAATTTGGCAAAAAATAATAATAATCAGAATATGCTCATAAAAGATTTTAGCTAATGCAACATATAAAGTGATAAAAGATTAATTGAGCCTCTGTCCATCCAACCATCTATGTAAAGGGGACATTTAATGAAACATTTATCTTCAACGTAAACAAAGAAAACATACCGTTATGTTACACACAACTTAGCAGTATTTGACAACCTTGTGTGTGCTGTATGTCTGTCATACCCATGATGGTTATTTCAACTTTTGTCTGTTTTGCATATGTTATGCATATGAATGATTTGATATATTAAATATTTGTTCTGTTTTTTTGACCAATGAACCTGCAAAATAGATGATTTCACCTCTTAGGAGCTGTGATGTTGTCTCATGTTGCTTTGAAAACTTAGATCATTTTGCTCATTGCCAGATCTGTTTAATATCTTTAACTGACCCAACTCTGCAGCAATGTTTTAATTAAGTTACTTCAGAGTTTTAGTTTCTTTCTATATATTTACATTATTTGCTGTATCCCCTGTATATCTATATATGAACAGAAAAACCTTGAGACGGAGCTCTGGCTCTTCTCCTCGCTGCTGTAGCTTGTTGTGGTGCTGAGCCTTCTCATACATCTGCCTCTCCTCCTTTGAACCTGAAAACCATCAGGATTACTGGTAAGTTCTTCAGTATTATAAACCTCCTGAGACAGACTCCTTCAAAACCATCATCATTTAGATTTAACAGACATGGAACTTGTGTGATTACATTTTTAAAATTGTGTTGGCTGAGGTCATCTCTCTATCTCTCTATATAAAGCAAGGAATCTCTGTCTGTCTGTATGTATGTAAGTTTGTCCTTCATATATCTCCAGAACCGTTCATCCAATCTACTTCATACCTGGCAGGTGGATTGCTGGGGAACTGAGAAAGTGCAATGTCAATGTGTGAAGTTGTTTGGATGAGTGGTTCTTGAGAAAAATATAAAAACACCTCATAAATAACATTGATTTGCTTCTTCTTCTGCCAGCGTAGTCAATGAATGGAAATATGGACAGCACCACACTGCCATTGCAACCCACATTGTGGTCAGAGGTGGGATTACATCCATAGTGTTAGAAAACGTTTCGGAGACTTAAGCTCTACTATTGAACTGTGTAATGTTACTGTGAAGGAAACTTGGCATGTACATTCAAAACTTAGTGCTCAATGTCTCAGGCACATTCAGAGATATTTAAAAATACCTCAAACAACATTGCCCAAAGTGCTCTCCACCACAATCATCAAAACACCAAATGAGGGAATATCTTTTTGAAGAATAGTGTTCATTCCTCCAGTAGAGTTCAGTAACTTGTAGAATCAATGCCAAAGCTGAGGAACACCATTCTTCAAAAACACATTCCCTCATCTGGTGTTTTGATGATGGTGGTGGAGAGCACTGTTTAACATGTCAGTCCAAAACTCCCATAAGTGTTCAATTGGGTTGATATCTGGTGACAGTGAAGGCCATAGCATATGATTCACATCATTTTCATACTCATCAAACCATTCAGTGACCCCTCGTGCCCTTTGAATTGGGGCATTGTCATCCTGGAAGAGACCACTCCCATCAGGATAGAAATGTTTCATCATAGGATAAAGGTGATGACTCAGGACAACTTTGTACTGATTTGCAGTGACCCTTCCATCTAAGGGGACAAGTGGACCCAAACCATGCCAGCAAAATGCCCCCCACAGCATAAGAAAGCCACCAGATCCCCTCACTGTAGGGGTCAAGCATTCAGACCTGTACCAGTTTTTCCTTTAATTTGTCACCCATCTGTATATGTGGTTGCTTCTACGGTTCAACCTCAGTTTAGTCTCACTTGTGAAGTTTCTACTTGGATTAAAACCATTTAATTTATTGAATCCTTATCGTGTTGGTTGATACATTTGTCAATTTATACACATATATGCAGTTCTCAAGAAATAATAAGCAATTGGCCTGTTCCGAACAGGCACATTTTGAAGGGGCACTGCACTAGTCTGTGTATGTTTACAGTGACATGTAACAAACTTTGCAGTACCTTCAGGATACTTGTACTGGTGTGTGATGTCATGCCTCTCATCTGAGCCCACAGCTTTAGTGCTGATGAACCGTCCAACAGACTTTGTTGATCCACCAATTTTGACCAATTGTCCATTTGACAGGCGCACCAAGTCCACAACATCTGCATTAACCTGAATCCACACACGACATGACATAACATCAGATAACACTAGACACATATATTATGACAACTATACCAATATATATGATAGAAATATTTTGTATACATACAGTACATGAACAAACACAGTATCTCTTAAATTATGTCTCAGATCACAAAATTGTGAGGTGGATTAGCTTGGATCAGGTCTTGTCAATAAATGCAACTTCTATGGAGTTTATGAAGTCCAGCTTACATTTGTGCATTTTTTTTTATAAAGTTTGACGCTAAAAGATCAAGCAAAAACCCACCTCAGCGAAAATAAAGGGAGCATCGTACTTCTTGGTCAGCTCTCCTTCCCTGATAGCCCTCAGTGAGGCCGGTCCACAACAGAAAACACCTGACAGCATCACACACCCAGAAACACAGTGAATTTCATTGAGTTTCAGACACACAACATTTGGATTCAGGCCACAACTGAACTAAACTGAACTGAACTGAACTGAACTGAACTGAACTGAACTAAACTAAACTAAACTAAACTAAACTAAACTAAACTAAACTAAACTAAACTAAACTATTATTTTTGGCGTTTGGTATAACACTTTATGACACTTCAAGAGAGCATGCACAGGTCTAAGAGTTTGTAGTAAAAAATAAAACAGTTGCTTAATACTGTGTCATGGAATCGAGAAGAGTCATGTGAACATGCCAAACGTAAGATGTCACATGCATAACCATACACCAAACCTGTGACTACTGTCAGAAGTTGAATCTTACCGGTGTGTTAAACACTGTGCCTTGGCATTAGAGTCGTGTTTCATGAGGTGTTTAGATTATTCTGTCTGTCTTCTGTAGCTGTTCTGCCTTGGCAGCGTGCAAAAAAAGTCAGCTCACAGACCTACATTTAGGACATACCCATTGAAAAAATAAAGGATAAACTACATTTAAATCAAAATTCACCTTCACTTTTCTCTTGCGGGGTTGGGTCACTGGTCTGCCAACCATCAAATTCCTCTCCTAAGTCTGGACGAGTCATCCAGCTATCGACCCAAACATGGAAGTTCCTGGAAAAAAATTAGTAAAATAAAGAACAATAACATGACCGTTTTGCTTCAATCTGTAAAATAATGTAAAAAAACAAACAAACAAACAATGTTCATTCAATCATGCAGCAATAATGGAAGATATATATGTATATGTATATATATGTATGTGTATATATATATATATATATATATATATATATATATATATATATATATATATATATATATGTGTGTGTGTGTGTGTGTGTGTATGTAAAAATATATATGTAAAAAAACATGGATTATACTGTGTTTGCACGTTTCGACCAGATAATAATCCCTACCATACACTCACCATATTGAATCATCAGAAATACTCTCACCATCTTCATCATACAGGTTTTCTATCACCAGGTTGGCGTCAGTATCGTGAGCTGATCCAAAGTTAGTAACCACTCGACACGGGATACCCAGGGCACGGGACACTGGAGGAGGGAGGAGAGCAACTCTTCATCACACCAGCTTACTGAAGCACATGCTTGAGATAACGTCTGTCATCAAAGATAAACAATAAAGACACCACATAAAAATGTCACGAGGTGGCTAGGTAGATGGCTACAAAGCTGTGAGATTAAATTCTAAATTTAGAGTTTTGATAAAAAGGCTGGATTGTGTAACAGTGGAGGTGGGATGGAGGAAATGCAGCAGAAATCAGGACTGTTGGTATTGTATGGTACCAAAGGGGTGCATTTATTCAAGAAATTGCTTCTATGTTACCTCAGGAGTTGGTTTATTGAATCCTTTTAAAGTTTAACAAACACATTGTAATATGACAATATACCATGTGAATTCTATAAGACACAATAACTCACTGCACTCCAACATGTGCATCAAAACCCCTCAAAACGTATGGGTTGATAGATTAATCAATAATTTAAGAATCAAATGAAATTGCTGTCTGAATCAAAGCAAGACTCATACTGTGGTCCAACCTGTGCATGCAACAGCAGCAAAGACCCAACACTGGCCGTAGCGGACGGGGCCACTTTCTGCCCACTGACGCAGAATGTCCCCGCTGCCGATCCACTGGCCTGGATGAACTCCATCTGTAATCTCTCCCCAATTTCCCACCAGCACACCGCTGTCATCGTAACTGTTGATCTGAGGGCACAGACAGAGACCAGACAAGACAAGGCAAGTTTATTTGCATAGCACATTTCAACAAAAAGGCAATTCAAAGTGCAAGACAGAATATAAAAGCAACACAAGGCAATGTAAAAAGACATTTAAATACAATTAAAAAGTGTTAAATTTGGAAATAAAAAGCTAAAATAGGATAAGACAGCTAAAACAGGAGAATAAAAGTCTTCAGCTATGATTTAAAAGAACTGAATATTGTAGCAGTCCTGCAGTTTTCTGGGAGTTTGTTCCAGATATGTGGAGCATACTGGAGCATACTGAAGCAACGCTGCTTCTTCATGTTTAGTTTTTACTCTGGGGACAGAAAACAGACCTGTCCCAGACGTCTAGATGGTTCATAACGTATCAGCAGATCAGAAATGTATTTTGGCCCTAAACCATTCAGTGCTTTATGAACCAACAGCAGTATTTTCATATCAATTCTTTGACAGACAGGAAGTCAGTGAAAATATTTGAGAACTGGAGTGATGTGATCCACTTTCTTGGTCTTAATGAGGACTCGAGCAGCAGCGCTCTGAATCAGCTGCAGCTGCCTCATCGATTTTTTTGGAAGACCAGTAAAGATTTTGTTACAGTAGTCAAGTCTACTAAAGATAAATGCATGGACGAGTTTTTCCAAATCCTTCTGAGATTTTGGTTTGTGGTTTTAACATTATCGATTGAAGCTGAGTGCTGACTTTTATTCATTTCTCCTTGTCTCCAAAAACAATTACTTCAGTTTTATCTTTGTTTAATTGAAGAAAATTCTGGCACATCCAATCATTAATTTGTCCAATGCACTTACTGAATGCCTGTATTGCACCATAGTCCCCTAGTGATATGCCTATGTAAATTTGTGTGTCATCTGCATAACTGCGGTAACATATTTTGTTGTTTTCCATAATCACATAAAAGACAAGGGAGAAAAAACACATAAACAGGGAAGTGGAGGATGTTCACTTTCATTTAGCCACAGACTGCTGGGTGGTATGCACATATCAAATCAATACGTACATGGTTTATTTTAAATGTTTTTCATTAGCTTCTATTAAGGACTGTTCAGTCAAAAGTCTTCTAAATGATGCTGAAACTTTTAACACACTTATACCAAATAAACTGTATAAAGTCAGACCTCACTTTCATCAAGCTCACAGAGGTACAGGAAAAATTCAAGCACAAGATTTGGTTAGAAATATAATGGGGAAACACTGAGCTGTTGTTTTTGCTATTCTTCTATAATATATCTCAAGATCTCTTAATGGCTCATTATCCTTATTTTCCACATAAGATTTGCTTCAGACATCCATCAGCATTACAAGACAGAAGTCTAGCCAAGTCAGATTATGAATACGTAGAAGAAGAACTGAGTAGTTAACAGTATCAAGACCAGTAGTTGATGTCAGGAAAGTAAAACATGTATTAAAGTTGTGACTATGAAAAGTGATATACAATAATATAAAAAAAGGATTGTGAAGATTATGGGAGACAGAGACTGTAAAATTTCTTTAAAATGTGAACAATGAAAGAGTCCATTATGGGAAGAAAAGGTTTCCGTAAAGGATATTAATTAGTAATGATAGGTCAAAGTACCCTAGATGTTATAATTTATTATCAGTGTGTGAATTTAGTGATAGAACGTGAAGGAGGATAACATGTTTGTAATGTTGGCTTTGTGTCAGTGTATTTTCAACTAGAAAATTCTGCAATTTCTGAAGAAGTTGCGTGTGAGAGCTGCAAGCTGCCAGCTGTTGCCGTTGCAAGTTCGTAACACCACCTACAGGTGAAATTGTATAAACTACTACGGACTTGTTCAGCATCCCCATCTGTACAACTTGCTGAATTAGTTACCATGGAATATTATATTTAAGGGATATTATACTCAATAAACAGTATGATGGTGGTTCACTAATGGCCACAAGGTGAGACTATTCGTGCCATGATTCAATATGTTGTGCACATTCGCATGGAACACTTGTGTACCAAGTTTAATTTCATTAAAGACAACAGAATTATAGAAATATCATGTTATAATATTACAGTAGCATCCACTGTAGGTAGAATTGTATCAGAGGTTACACACTTGTGTAGTGTGGCTGTATGTACAACATTCCTAAATTTGGTGTCAATCCAATCAAGCATTGAAGAGTTATAGCCTGTTAAGTGCATCAGGCCACGCCTTCAAAAGTTTGGTAACCCATTGAAGTCAAATGGTAAGTGATTCCAAAAAACAAACACATAAGCTTTATTCTGGGTCATCTAATTATGGTATGTACCAAGTTTGATTAAGATTGGATGAAATATGTGCCAATAGAAGCAAAAAATTTGTTTACCAAAAAATCCAACAATGTGGAATTTTTTTTAAGTGGAAATGGGCGTGACCTGCATCAGTCTACTTGACATCATCTAAGGAACACACTGTGCAAATATTGTTTGTATATGCCTCATGGTTCATGAGTTATTAGCCAAAATTTAAACATGTAATAACTGACCACATGGTGGTACTGTTGGTCCCATGTTTTAATATGTTGAGTATTTCCACATGGGACACCTGTTCATTAGGTGAATACTCAAGCACTTTCACTTTTTGAGATATGTACTTTCAAATATTTCTCCCGTAGACTCTCCATTATACATTTTAATAATTAAAAAAATTATATAAAGTCACTGAAACATTTTACAGTAAAAGTAAAGTAAGAGCATAGATCTTAAGGTGATTTACATTTTGACGTATAAACAATGTTTGCTCGAAAAATCATACAGAAGTAGTTAGATGCAAAAAAAATGGTGAAATACTATATAATAAATATATAAAGAGCTTGCACACAACTATGTCAAATATCCCTAAACATAGTGCATGATCCTGTCCTTGTTATCAACATTGTCTGAGAACATACCTGGCTTTGATTTATTGTATAGTGGCACTGAATCATGACACCCAGTGGAAATAGCCCTGAATTTCTCTTTAAGCTATTTTTGACTTGCAGCAGGAATAACATGCTGACAGACTTTAAATTATTTGTTTATTACTCTGCTTATAGCTACATTTTAGCTTGGAACGAGGGCCACACATTAAGTTTTAAAAGAAGGAGAGAGGTTACCCTGCAGGACAATAAAATACTCTGAATATAAATGAGCAAACAGTTTTCTGGGGCACCATAGTAATCTCTGCCTGCATTGCCAAAAAAGGGCTCATCACAGGGTGATTAAAGGCACAGACCTACCATGGCACTCAGCACTCTGGTCACATAGATGGGATTTCTCCTGGCAGAGCAGTCCTGGTCAGCATCAGACACAAATTTGGGATTGTCATCCAGGATCTTCAGACAGATATCCAATATTCCTACTTCAAACTTAAAACAGAAGGTCAATTATTAACTGAATTAACTTAATGGGTTGATAAATGTAACTGGATATTAAAATAGTGTCATGTTTATTGCTCTTTTCAGGTTACAGTGAAGAAGAGATTATACATTTTTCTGTCTACAGTTCACTGAACTTCATTGAATTGATGTTCTTTTTAAATTTGTGTACCTGTCCGAAGTTCCAGGGTGTCCCTTTGATTCGTTTAAACGTTCCTCTGTAGACCTGCCCATGTTGTGCTAAGACATACTCCTGCCTCTTCATCTCACTGCGCATGTAAACAGCATCTCCTGTGAGTCAGTAGAGTCAAAGCAACAATGTGTTCAGACCAGTGTAATAGCATACTGCATTAATACCTCACATCTGACAGCATTTGGCAGATGTTTTAGATATTTAGTTTTGCAAATTAAACACAATGATCATGAAGAAGAAAGGAATACAAGCTGCAGGCAGAGCACAACAAGTTTAACACAAAGTGAAATTCCAGTTCAACCCAAAACACAAATAAAACATAAAAAAAACGATATATTCTGTACTCACTGGGGCACCAAGCATTAAAAAGCAGGGTGAATTGTCCTAAACTGGTCTTCTGCCCCTCCTGGTCCACAGTCAGAGAATAGAGCCCTATTGGGGCATTGGGGGAGGAATTGATAGTCACAGACACTGTGTTTCCAGAGGGATCATTAGTGGCAGAGGCGCTCCACTCAGTGTCCACCGTGGAGTCATGGAGTCCAAAGCAAACCTTCGTGCCAGATTCTTTTCTGGGTAGCGGACCTGGAGAGACAAAGACGGGAACTGAATCTAAATGGAAACTAGGGAAACACAAGTCTTTGTGCTCACACTGGTGATTCACTCATGCATGCATGCTGCTGAAAAGATCTGCAGCATTTCTCTCTCAACCACATACATTGTGAACCTAATCACTGGTTAACAGGAAACATACCAGTTTCAACAATTAGTGTGAAGCTTGTTTCACTTGGTTTGAACTCTTTGCTTTCAGCTTTTAGATGTAAACTGACGTTGAAGGGCTGTCCCCTTCTGACAATCAAACGCTCCTCTTTACACAGCTCCGTATGATGGCTGCTGTTGTTGCTCTTAATGTTCAGATCACAGCGCTCAATGTCCAAGACTGTAGAGATGGAAAGACAGATTAATTCTAACATGAATTAAAAAGTATAATGTGCAAACAAAGTTGAGAACTGTCAAAATTTGACCTGATAATTTGATGACTATTAAATTTGATCACCTGTTCAAAGTTTCCTCACAGATGATAAATCACAAGAAATCATCAGCAAGACATTGTTCAGTGTTGATATAGTGTTACTCCATGTTCTGGATCTGAGATATCTAATGTCATCCTGCTCATCACATTTCACACGATTCTCAATCTGCTACATAGTCAAAGCACTCTGACACTGTGAAGTAACACAGAGAAACTACATTTTCAGTTGTAGATAATTCAGTCCACTAATACCATCTGAACACCTTTCATACAAGGGAAATAGTGTTTTTTCTTTCTCCTTACCTTGACTCATGTCTGCAGTGAAGTTCTTGTCCCTCGATGTCTGTGTGTAAAGTCTTCAAAGACACTTGAGTTGCAGCCTGTGCTCATTGGTCAATGACCCTGCAGTGTAACAACTCCGGAGGGATATTTGTAGCCTGTGAAATCTGATCAGAACGCCCCCATCCGCCCACTCAACACATCAGTAATTCTGTTTTTAGCCAGCAAGGGCAGACAGACTTACTAAACTCCTTTTTAATTCTTCAGTGTGACCATGATCTCAAAACTATTGTGAAATATCTTTACTGAAAACAAAAGCTTTCTATTCAAACAGCAACTCATTTTTCATACATTAACAAAATCTTAGTCATTTTTCTGTTTTTTTACAAATTTTTTTTTACAAATTATACCACAATGTAACGCAATACTAACACAATGTTTACATGCACTAGATGCTTTAAAGCAAATTTTCTTCTGCAAATATAAAATAAAGCAGACAACAAAAAAGTTTTTTTAATAAATTATTTATGCCATTTTTTGTAGCTGCAGCATATATTACTGTATGATTCAACATAAACAAAATGTTATAATTCAAAATGAATTAAAAACTGATAAATTATCATTTATAATGCAAAACATGAACACACCATATACTTTCAATTTTATGTAACTTTTACTTCAGTAAAAACTTCTGACATTTTTCTCAGGTCAGAATGATGAGACTTCCACTTTTAGTTTTCAATGTTACTAGAAGACATTGAGAAAAGATTACAAACCTAATTGCGCAGTTTTCCGTATTTGGTTTAAAGATCAAAGGAACAAAATAATTCAGTATAAACTGAACAAAAAAAGAAATTCTAGTCTTAAAATTTGACTACAAAATGTATTAATGAAATATCCCAGCAAGAAGAGCAACTCTGAAACTTTGGGCAATAGTGTTATCCTGCTTACATTGGAAATGAAATGTTTTGCAATGAGTGTCTACTCCTTATGTGCAAACATTGTTTCTGTGAAATAAGGAAGTAAATTCTGTCGGTCACTTTCCAGTTCAGCAGCAGGAAACCACACAAAATGAAAGCACTGACCCCACATTCGAAAAACCAAGTCAGCAATAAAGAAAGTGATAGAAAACAAAACATGTATCTGCCATATTGTAAAAAGTTAGTGGCTTTACAAGAAAACAAACAGAAATCAACATCATGGCCTCAGTTTTTCCAAGATCCAATTACAATCTGTTTACTGTAAATTTTGCACAAACATATAAAATCACAGAGCTTACAAAAGACACTTTTCATCAAATGTTTGTAAAGAAAACATAAAAAAATATATTAAGAAGGATTGTAAGATAATTAATATTATGTAATGGTCTTCAACATGAGGGTGAAGCTGATACATTGATCAGTTTGGAAACAATAATGGACTCTAAATAACAGTTAAGTGTTTTTTGGCGACTCGTATGTAGTCATATACTGTTTGTTAGTACGCAATTATAATTATATAGAAGTCCCTGAAGATTTTTGTATCCCTGGGTTAACTGCAACAATTACAGACTACTTCAAATCTCGATGTGATTTGCTTTGTTGGAGCCGTTTTTTGTTGTTTTTTTTAGCATATTTTGGCCATAGTTGATTGGCTGAGACTGATATCAGCCAAGATGTAGCCTAGTGTACGTGTGGTGAAAGCATGAGGTTTATTGAACCAGGTGCGACAAAGTTAATTTGTGAAGCTAAATATCTACAACAGCCCTAAAACATCTGCCAAATGGTGTCTGCTTTAAGCTCTGTGATTGGTGGTCCAGCTATAATTTTTACAGAGGGCTGAGTAATTCAAATAACAGTAACATTGACCAATCATAACCATATCTTATCTCTAAATGGGCGGCTTTGTTGTCGCTACTTTATGACAAGTTCAGCCAGCTGTGCGCTGTGAATGGGTCTACACCATTAGCATACTAGCCTACACATACACAAACAAGGGAGATTTATAAAACAGAGATCTGATGAATGTCGTTCAGGCTTACATAAAATCATATTGTGAACATTATTGTCCATGCTCGCAATCATTTGTCAGCTAGGAAAGCTACCATGGCTTTGGTCCTGTAGGAACACATTGTTGTTTGCTTTATCAGCTGACAGTCATGTGGTTGCTGCCGCTGGCTGACAGATTACACTCCATTTGAACAGTTTTCTGTTAGATGCTATTAGATGAGGCGGTGCACCGGCGCACTGACATGGAGCAGACACAATTACAAGCTAGTGAGAAAAACACAGATAAACAAGTTGGAAGTAACCATGGCTAGTGAGGATTATCCATGCCTTTTTCATGATTAATTTTAATGAAAAATTGGAGTTAATCTACAAAGGAAGACCTTCACCAGAGCTGATTTGGTGCAGAAAACCAAGGCTTTTTTCAACTCCAAGATTTTGTTTTCAAGTAACTTTTGTTAATGCGATCATCAAAGGGTAAGTTTTTAATATCAAATAACGGCCACTGTGCAAGCTGATATTATTCTGACTGCTCCTGCCACTGTTGTGTATGTTACCGTTTATTTTGGAAAACGGTCATTAATATGCACGTTACTGATGTTGACTGAGTCAGCTCTCGGGGGCCCCCTCATGCCTCCGTCAACTATACAGGCACAGCGTCTCGGTAGGAACAAATGTGCTGGCCAAACACCCGGCCCACAGTAAGGTGGAAGCCAATGAGGTGGCAGAAATTTTCGGGTGACATCTGGGATGGCCAATCACATCGTAGAGGTGGCACTGGCTGCACCTAACACCCCTTTAAAACCGTGCATGACTGATACTTATTAAAACAGAATAGTCTGCTTAAAGTATTACTACAAATCAGTTATTTCCTACAACTTCTAAAGGGTATCAATAATTTTGTCCAGGCTATTTTCACAACTTTTTTGTTTTGTTCCACTGCAAACCAAACATAGACATGCACTGATAATAAAATACCTTTTAATTTAAACATTGTTCAGGGTGAATTGTGCATTATTTAAAAAAAAAAAGCAAGGGTACCAATAATTTCTGCCACATCTGTATACTTTGCCCTCATATCTCAAAGACACTACAGACTTTTTGAACAAGTTGAAGGACTATCATGTGGATTCTGATGATCTTTTATGTACTATGGATGTCTCCAGCTTGTACACCAGTATACCTTACAAAGATGGTCTTGAGCCTTTGAACTATTTTGAATCAAAGAACTTGCACCCCTCTACTGAGTTTTTGTTATCTTTAACCAAAGAAGTATTGACGAAGAATTATTTTAAGTTTCAAGATCAATATTATCTCCAAAATTTTTAGAGTTAGATTTGATTTACTATAATAATCCCAATTAAATGTTATTGGAGGTATATAGATGACTTATTTTTTATTTGGAGCGGCAATGCTAATGATGTAAAAGAATTTCATGCTTTCATGAATTCAAGAAAGGAATCCATCAAATTCACATTGTGTCATGATCTGGAACGTTTTTTTTGTGTGGATGTTTTGGTGAAAAAAGTGGGAACCTCTTTACACACTGAAGTATATAAAAAGAAAGCTGACAGAAATATGTTTCTACAATTTAGCAGTTTTCATTGACCAGCATTAAAAAGAAGTCATCCATACAGCCAGCTACTGAGGATTAGATGCATTTGTAACTCTGATGATTCTTTTGAGTCACATGTGTTGGGCCTTGGCTACAGGTTTGGCTATCAGAAATAATTAATGATTAGATAATTATTATTAAAATCAATAGAAATTATTAATAAGAATTCATAATAACGGGGTACCACCCTGGGGTCAGGGAAAAAGATGGCCAAATTCAGTCTTAAAATTTACTAAGCTATCAATTTGGAACTTTGATCAATAATTAACTTAATAACTATAAACAAAATCACCATATCAATAGCTAGTTATAGTTGAAGGATTTTGGAGTTCTTTGCAGAGCAGAGGTTGGCAAAATTCACTCTTGTGCAACATTACACAGACAGCATGTATATCCAAAAGCATTTATTAAAAAAGGGTAAAAGAGCAAAACACACAATATTATTAATCTAGCTAAACATATATACAAGTGTGTGTGTGTGTGTGTGTGTGTGTGTGTGTGTGTGTGTGTGTGTGTGTGTGTGTGTGCATGCAAGACCTGGTTACTGGATGCAACATGTGTGAAGCATAAACTAACCTTAGCTTAGCAATATGGCTATTCAATAGCTTAACAATGGAAATGCATCACAACAATAAAACTCAGTTGAAAACGTTAAACCAAAATCAGTACATATACATCAACAAGGTTAACAGTTTATGCTTAGCCATGCTATGCTATGATATATTCTGCTAGGCTATGACCAGTTGTTACCAAGTCCATGGATAAAGAGATGCTTTGTGGTGTTCTGCTTCTTAGCTGGTGAATCCATGGATGAGTCAGGCTAAGAGGAGTTTGGCTCCGAGGCTGAATAGCACAGGCTTTGCTGACTGTCGGTGATCCAACCGTGCAGGCCGGAGGGCCCGAGTCACTTCTTTGTGTGGAGTTAATGGCAGGCTAACTCTTCTTTGTGGCTCCTGTGCTTGTTAAATCAGCAAGCAGACTTGTGTGGTAGCTGCTGGCACTAGACTTAATTTAGTCACTGAGTCTTAGGCAGACCGCTGTGAGCAGGCCACACAAGAGACCAGAGAGCTGAGCAGCAGAGCTGCTCCCGCAGCAGCCGTGAGGGGAAAGAGAACATGAAATGGAAAGTGACCCTCAAATTGCAAGTACATTTCAAACTCCACCTAAATATTTTTTTAAGAAGTCTTCCAACTTACATGATCTCCTAGTGAAGTCAAATTTGCCTAAGAGGCCAACTCACTTTCTGTTTCAGATCCCCAGTGGAAAATTTCCTTGTCATAGCTGTATACACTGTTATTCTATGATTAATTATGATTAATTAATCAAGTCACCCATCCAAAGTGTGGTGTTGACATTAAAGTTAGGTGCAGAATCACATGCAACACTAAATATGTGGTTTACCTGTTAAAATACTCATGTAATTTATACTATGTTGGGAAAACAGAACAAGAGTTAAAAACCAGGATCTGTGAACATAAGTGTTCCCTTCGCCATCATGAAGATAAATCATCAGTGGTTAGGCATTTTAACAGTCATAACCACATCTTGAGTGAACTACATTACATGGACATTAATGCAGTGAATATGTCATGGGGAGGTGGCAACAGGGGCAGAATCCTTCTTCAGACGGAGGTGCATTGGATACACTCCCTTAACACCGCACCTGAACATCCTCATTCCCAATGGGTTGAATGAGGAGATCTCATTTGCTTGTTTCTTATGAACTGAACATAATTTGTGTTTTTTCCTTCTATTTATTATTCTCTATAAATTGTTATATGTCAAGAACCTACATTATATGTTTGTAGCTCCCTCTGCTGGGATGGACCTTGTTGTGGAAATTGTCTGAAAACACTAAACACACATATGAAATAATACACAAAACACTGCTGGGTTGAAGATTAAAAAAATATTATTGTACAACAAGGAGACAGAACACACAAAGATTTGCATCAGTTCATCTCAACAAACAAAGAGCAAACTTAATCTATTATAGTTCCTGAAGGAACAAAGAAATGATCTGTGATTGGTCAATGTATATTATCTTAAAAACTTTCAACCAATTGGCATAAGGCCATGAGATGTTACATGATCTGGTCATGCATTCACCTCATGCATGTCACATATATGGAGTTGTACATTCTTAAGACATAGGAACCCAGAGAACCCCAAACCAGATGTGGCTCTGGACCCCTTGACGTATTCTGCAACAGGATGGAGAAGGCCAATGGAGACTCTCAATAATAACAAAAGAACATTTCTGTCCAAAGACAAACAGAGTCACAGAGAAAATGTAATGATCTCACCTCACATTTTTATATTAAAATGATAAACCAATCCTTTTGTCTTTCATTACTTTTACAAGCTATTGTGGCAGTTGTGGACATCTGTAATTAACTCCACCTGTGTTGGTTGATTATGGCATTTCAATTCTGCAATTTCTTGTTACTCATTGGCCATAGATGTCAATACCGATATATTTGCAATGAGAGAATTTGGCCTGGGCAGCTCTACACTCAAGGACTACTCTGTTCCACTTACAGATACATGCATTTGTAGACTACTATTTACATGGCAAGACCACACCTGCCCTACATGGCAGTGATGAACACACTGTTATTAAAATAAATAGAAATAAAAAACAATGAATTTGATAAATAAAGTAACATAATAACATGGATTACATAAATTTGATACCCTCCTAATCAACATCATGGTGGTTGTTGTCCTCATCACTCACTCAGATCCTTTACTTAAGTAAAAGTATCAATACCACAATGTAATCCTACTAAGTACTCATTTAGCAGAAAATCAGGCTGTGACTGATGTTACATAACTTTAACAAAGTACATTGTTAATACTGATGAGTCAATGCATCAGCAGCAGTTTATTGTTATAGCTGCTCAAGGTAGAGCTAGTTTGAACTGCTTTGTAAGGGTCATGAGATAAAACTGGGGGGTCTTGAGATGATAGATTTGAAATATTTTTTCTTTCATATTTGCATTTTTGTGAAATATTGAAGAGTTTTACCTCTTTGGGTCTAAAACAGTTATTTATTTGAAACCATGTGAGGGGAAATGTGTCTTTGGTGGAACTGCATACAAATCATAGACATCTGAAAAATGACGAGATACAAATACACGAAGCTTCTTTGTAAAGGCTCCCAAGCCAACAAGTTTAGGAACCACTGGTTTATCTTAAACAATGCAGTGTAATTTATAAGCTTATCATTACTTCATTTAAAATTTTAATCTGAAATGTAGCGGAGTATAAGTATCGATTAGCATAACATGAAACTACTCAAGCAAAGTACAAGTACCTTAAAATTGTACTTAAGTACAGTAGTTGAGTAAATGTACTCAGTTACATTCCACCACTGTCTCTAATATCACTTAAAATCATAAACACAAATGTCAGTAATATCAGCTGCTAATGGGAGACACTGTACCAGCCATGATGTGATGTGACCAGTAGGTGTCAATATTCATCCACTGAGTTTATTCTGACTCTGCATCGCTCTTTGGCCCACAAGACAACAAATTAACACCCAGCCTTAAAATGTTTTCTCCAAAATTTTATTTTCAATTAGCACACTGGATTTTTTCTGCATCACCAACAACAAACTGTTTCCTAAAAGGAGGCGAGGAAGCGCTGCTCCCTTAAACAATCTACTGGCAGCTTTAGTAGCAATGGCTTTATTGTCACATTTAGAATGAACCAAATTAAATGTGTTTATGACATTATCTTATTATATTGCAGCTATTACTCCTTTGGTAGCCTACTACAGAGGCAGTATAAAAATAGTAAGCGCATTTAAAAAAAATTCAGTGCCTGCTAGTCCAAAGAACAACAATGTAAAAAAGCTTTCAGTGCTATTAGATTTCTGTACTGGCTCATTCGTTCACCATAACATTGATGAAGCTCTTGATGTTCCTCAGTTTGTCACTATCAAAGTTCACCAGGAGCACGCTGGGGCCAGTAATGCTGGGACTGAGCTCAACACTGGCCTTGGCCTCCCGTTTTGGGCCCACTGTTCCAATCCTGCAAAAATGATACTCAACAGTCAGAGAGGTGGTTTCTGTTTTATGCTTATCTCTATTCTTATGTATACAGATATAAAATGTTTCAGTTTGTGCACATGTGCTGGTATCATTTTTTAAAGACATTCTTAGTTGTGATTTTGGGTATATCACCACAAATCACCACTGTAAAGAACAGTTCACTGTGAATTAATGTGTACATAAAAGAAGACAGACAAAACAGATGGGACAGGGTTGACATACCTCAGTGTTATGGGCTTTCCGTCAGTGAGGCCGACCCCATCTATGGTGAAGCTGCAGTCCTGCAGTAGCTCTGGTAAAGGGTTCAACAAGCTCAGCTCTGCCATCCCAGACTGGTTTACTTTGGCTTCTCTCACCAGCTGCAGAGAGGGGGTCAAGTAAACAGGTTTCATCATGTAAGAGCCATAGACTGTATAAAAATATGGATGTAGTTACCGTGACGTCACCCAATGGTCTCTGAAGAGCGGTTTAGAAGCTCAAAGTGAGCCGCTCCGGCCGTCGCCATCTTGGCAGTACGTCACGCTGCCTAACTCCCAGCCAATCAAAAATGGACAAAGAGGCGCGCCGAATGGCTGAAACAAGCCACCTAGCGGCTGGTGGACCTGTCACTCAAAGCAGCCATGTCCTTCATTATGCATAACTTTACGGCTTAATAAAATTTAAATGGATGAGTTATAAAAAAATTCACCCCCCCCCCCCCCCCGTACAGTTGTCATGAAAGGGGAAATTAACTTTAGAGACCAAAACCATTTTTTGTACCAGGCTGTAAACATGTTTATTTCTGCTGTAAAGTTGGGCATTTTAACATGGGGGTCTATGGGGATTGACTTGCTTTTGGACCCAACCTCAAGTGGCCATTCAAGGAACTGCAATGGCACTTGCGCATCAGCCCCGGAGGTTGCCTCTTGGTAAGAGCTGATATAATATGATTATTGATTGATTATGTCCTGTACAAACTTATAATGGGTTACAATGATCAAATAATGCAAACATTACAAATACTTAACACAGTTTGTTTTAACCTAATATATATATATATATGCCTGAGTGAGCAATAAAAAGTTCTGCGACGTTACCTCACTCGTGGTTCAAGGTTAAATATATTCATCCATTAATTCTGGACATTAAAAGCTCTAGATGACTCTATAGGAATACACTTAAGAGATCAACATTTATTTAAGAACTGAGGAATAGGCCCGAAAAGAGAAAGAAATAAGATGATTTACGGACCCACCCCTGGCTATTGCTACTTATTGTTATTGTTATTGTTATGATTGTTGTTATTCTGCCTCCCCCCCTTTCTCCCCCTTTCCCTCTTTCTTTCTCTCTCTCAACCCAACCAGTCAAAGCAGATGGCCACCCACCAAGAGCCGGGTTCTGCTTGAGGTTTCTACCTGTTAAAGTGGAGTTTTTCCTAACCCCTGGGCCACACTGGATGCGTGAGCAGTGCGTGTCCATCGCGTAACCTCTTGCTTTTCATTTCGGGGCCCATGTTAACAGGTTAGAGCGGCCTCACGCGAGGCTGCTGCGTCGCTTCATCTAGAGATTTGAGGTCTCACCTATTTTCTCCACGTGACGCGCGCGGTTTTCAGCAGAAATAGACAGGGAAAACGAGAAAGATAGGGCTGCCAGTGGCAGAAGCACCGCAGCAGACACGCTTCCAGTGTGGACGCTGCAACCTGTTAACATGGGAGCCGAAATGAAAAGCAAGAGGTTCCGCGACGCACACGCGCTGCTCACGCATCCAGTGTGGCCAAGGCGTTACTGCTGTCGCTAAGTGCTTGCTCATGGGGGAATTGTTGGGTCTCTGTAATTTAAAGAGTATGGTCTTGACCTGCTCTATGTGAAAAGTGCCCTGAGATGACTTTTGTTGTGATTTGGCGCTATATAAATAAAAATTGATTGATTGAAAAGGACAAGGATTCTGATACCAGATTTACAAAGATGAGTCTACAGCACCGGTTAAACAAGCTTCTATTTTATTTTTCTACGGACTTTACCTTAAAGTGACCAATGCATTTCAGCCAAATTATGTTCTTCAGGGGAAGTGAAAGAACCTAATAGACACGATTACAGTCATACTTAAAGCACTGGTGGAAGTAACTACTCTACCATGTGATGACTTGTGAGCACAGTAGATCTCAAACCACAATGTGTTGGTTTCCTGTCACTCACAGCTGAACCTCAATGGTTGAAGGAATCCAATTTTTGGGGGAAAGACCAGAATGCCTAATATGATTTAACAGTCTTTTATACAACACTTAGAAAAGACTGAAGATACAATGTGATCTAACATTTTGTGAAGTGCTTTAATTCACTATATTTATAAAACTTACATTGTATGCTTTGTGTTAAGCTTGTCCTTTCATTGTAATGTGTGTACAGTCCTCTTATCTCTTGTAGGATTGGGAGGGGAATGGGTTTGGTACTCTGGTTGCCCTTTTTGTTTCTATTTATTTATTGTTCATTGTTTTTTTCTTTTCCTCTCCCTTTTTTGCCCTGTGGTTATTTTGCTCAGATGGCAGAGTAAATGTAAATTTCACAGAGTCTGGAGCACTTTAATAAAAAAGATTAAAATACTCACAGGTGAACAATAACTTGAACACAAGGAGGAAGGAAATGATTTGACAGAATATTTGATCACACTAATGTGATTTTCTATGTCTGTACTATGTTGACTCAGAAAAGCAGGTTTTTGATCCATTAAAGTCATCAGAAAGTATTTTTAAATGTGATGAATAAGAGTGTATTTTGCTCTGAGGTTATGAGTGTGATTGTGTGTGCGAAGGCTGACTTGCTACTTAAGTTCTGTTTTGTCCAGAATATAAAAACTCCTTAAATACAATTTACTGATTTATTCACTCAGTTTGTTGTCCTACAGTGTAATAAGAGAGAGTTTTTATCGCTCATGAACACATTTGTTCCGTCCATACCTTGATTTTTATGACTGGCTCATCCAACACAATGGTCTTTTCAGCCTTGTGGTAGTCATTGCTCTGCTTGTCGACAGTGACGGCTGACAGATTGATCAGCCTGTCAGAGGTGATCACTGACATATAACTGTCATACTTCAGTCTGAGGCACAGACGCCTCTCTGAAAAAACACACATATTATAAATCACATTAATTAGGTTATGACAACTATTTCAATGCAATTTCTGCATGAGAAAATGATTTTTGGAAGGTTGTGAACCAGGTTTCAACCAGCAAACATTGTAAGACAGTTGCATAACTAAATTTATAGAAATATTTCTGTGTTACAGTTGAATGAACTTGAGTCACTGACTTTGAATCTTTTGTAAGATGCAGATAAAAGTCTTGTTTCATAGAGGTACCTTCATGATTATTTCCACTTGCAAACAATGTGGGAGTGATTTCTGTGCGAGCATCAAATTCAAAGCTCAGACACTGTGGTGTCTGTGATAAGATCAGAGCTAACCTTCTCCAGAGGGCACCTCCACTTTGTCTGAAGCGGATCCACATTTCTCTCCTAGTTTTCCGTTGTAGTCGACAGCTTTGGCAACAAACAGGAAGTTGCAGGTCTTTGTCTGCTTGCTGCTGTTTGTGAAGACAGCACAAACCTCAAAGTCTGAGCCCACAATCATGTTATCAGCAAGCTTGATCTGAAATGAGAATCATGAGATGATTCATTTAATTTATGGAGAATACAATAACAGAAATACATTATATTGTATTTCTAATAATGAGCATTTAGTTCTTAAGTTTGTTGAAAAGGATGATTCTGTGATTTTAGGAACAGTATATCTCAACTCTGTTGTAGAATTGGCAAAATTTGGCAAAAAATAATAATCAGAATATGCTCATAAAATATTTTAGCTAATGCAACATATAAAGTGATAAAAGATTAATTGAGCCTCTGTCCATCCAACCATCTATGTAAAGGGGACATTTAATGAAACATTTATCCTCAACATAAACAAAGAAAACATACCGTTATGTTACACACAACTTAGCAGTATTTGACAACCTTGTGTGTGCTGTATGTCTGTCATACCCATGATGGTTATTTCAGCTTGTGACAGTTGTTTGTCTTTCTTTTGTCTGTTTTGCATATGTTGGAATTATTTGGTATATTAAATATTTGTTCTGTTTTTTTTGACCAATGAACCTGCAAAATAGATGATTTCACCTCTTAGGAGCTGTGATGTTGTCTCATGTTGCTTTGAAAACGTAGATCATTTTGCTCATTGCCAGATCTGTTTAATATCTTTAACTGACCCAACTCTGCAGCAATGTTTTAATTAAGTTACTTCAGAGTTTTAGTTTCTTTCTATATATTTACATTATTTGCTGTATCCCCTGTATATCTATATATGAACAGAAAAACCTTGAGACGGAGCTCTGGCTCTTCTCCTCGCTGCTGTAGCTTGTTGTGGTGCTGAGCCTTCTCATACACCTGCCTCTCCTCCTTTGAACCTGAAAACCATCAGGATTACTGGTAAGTTCTTCAGCATTATAAACCTCCTGAGACAGACTCCTTCAAAACCATCATCATTTAGATTTAACAGACATGGAACTTGTGTGATTACATTTTAAAAATTGTGTTAGCTGAGGTCATCTGTGTATAATGTTTACAGTGATGTGTAACAGACAGTGTATGTGTGTGTGTGTGTGCATGGCAGTACCTTCAGGGTACTTGTACTCGTGTGTGATGTCGAGCCTCTCATTTGAGCCCACAGCTTTGGTGCTGATGAACTGTCCGACAGACTTTGGTGATCCACCGATTTTGACCAATTGTCCATTTGACTTGCGCACCAAGTCCACAACATCTGCATTAACCTGAATCCACACACGACATGACATAACATCAGATAACACTAGACACATATATTATTACAACTATACCAATATATATGATAGAAATATTTTGTACACATACAGTACATGAACAAACACAGTATCTCTTAAATTATGTCTCAGATCACAAAATTGATCAGTCTCTGTGGATTAGCTTGGATCAGGTCTTGTCAATAAATGCAACTTCTATGGAGTTTATGAAGTCCAGCTTACATTTGTGCATTTTTTCACACTAAAAAATCAAGCAAAAACCCACCTCAGCGAAAATAAAGGGAGCATCGTACTTCTTGGTCAGCTCCCCTTCCTTGATAGCCCTCAGTGAGGCCGGTCCACAACAGTAAACACCTGACAGCATCACACACCCAGAAACAGTGAATTTCAGAGAGTTTCAGACACACAACATCTGGATTCAGGCCACAACTGAACTGAACTAAACTAAACTAAACTAAACTAAACTAAACTATTATTTTTGGCGTTTGGTATAACACTTTATGACACTTCAAGAGAGCATGCACAGGTCTAAGAGTTTGTAGTAAAAAATAAAACAGTTGCTTAATACTGTGTCATGGAATCGAGAAGAGTCATGTGAACATGCCAAACGTAAGATGTCACATGCATAACCATACACCAAACCTGTGACTACTGTCAGAAGTTGAATCTTACCGGTGTGTTAAACACTGTGCCTTGGCATTAGAGTCGTGTTTCATGAGGTGTTTAGATTATTCTGTCTGGCTTCTGTAGCTGTTCTGCCTTGGCAGCGTGCAAAAAAAGTCAGCTCACAGACCTACATTTAGGACATACCCATTGAAAAAATAAAGGATAAACTACATTTAAATCAAAATTCACCTTCACTTTTCTCTTGCGGGGTTGGGTCACTGGTCTGCCAACCATCAAATTCCTCTCCTAAGTCTGGACGAGTCATCCAGCTATCCACCCAAACATGGAAGTTCCTGGAAAAAAAATGAGTAAAATAAATAATAATGACAATAATAATAATAATAATAATAATAATAATAATAATAATAATAATAAACAACATGACCATTTTGCTTCAATCTGCAAATTAATGTAAAAAAAAACAATGTTCATTCGATCATGCATCAATAGTGGAAGATATAGTGAGAGAGAATGTAAAAAAACATGTATTGTACTGTGTTTGCACATGTATCGACCAGATAATAATCCCTACCATACACTCACCATATCGAATCACGTCCAGGAATTCTCTCACCATCTTCATCATACAGGTTTTCTATCATCAGGTTGGCGTTAGAATCGTGAGCTGATCCAAAGTTAGTAACCACTAACCACGGGACACTGGAGGAGGGAGGAGAGCAACTCTTCAGCACACCAGCTTACTAAAGCATATGTTTGAGATAACGTCTTTCATCAAAGATAAACAATAAAGACACCACATAAAAATGTCACGAGGTGGCTAGGTAGATGGCTACAAAGCTGTGAGATTAAATTCTAAATTGAGAGTTTTGATAAAAAGGCTGGATTGTGTAACAGTGGAGGTGGGATGGAGAAAATGCAGCAGAAATCAGGACTGTTGGTATTGTATGGTACTAAAGGGGTGCATTTATTTAAGAAATTGCTTCTATGTTACCTCAGGAGCTGGTTTATTGAATCTTTTTAAAGTTTAACAAACACATTGTAATATGACAATATACCATGTGAATTCTATAAGACACAATAACTCACTGCACTCCAACATGTGCATCAAAACCCCTCAAAACGTATGGGTTGATAGATTAATCAATAATTTAAGAATCAAATGAAATTGCTGTCTGAAACAAAGCAAGACTCTCTCATACTGTGGTCCTACCTGTGCATGCAACAGCAGCAAAGACCCAACACTGGCCGTAGCGGACAGGGCCACTTTCTGCCCACTGGCGCAGAATGTCCCCGCTGCCGATCCACTGGCCTGGACGAACCCCGTCTGTAACCTTTCCCCAATTTCCCACCAGCACACCGTGGTCATCATTACTGTTGATCTGAGGGCACAGACAGAGACCAGACAAGAGAGAAAGACAGCATAAACAGGGAAGCGGATGATGTTCATTTTCATTTTGCCACAGTCTGCTGGGTGGTATGCACATATCAAATCAATACGTACATGGTTTGTGTTAAGTGTTTTTCATTAGCTTCTATTAAGGACTGTTCAGTCAAAAGTCTTCTAAATGATGCTGAAACTTTTAAGACACTTATACCAAATAAACTGTATAAAGTCAGACCTCACTTTCATCAAGCTCACTGAGGTACAGCAAAAATGAAAGAACAAGATTTGGTTAGAAATATAATGGGGAAACACTGAGCTGTTGTTTTTGCTATTCTTCTATAATATATCTCAAGATCTCTTAATGGCTCATTATCCTTATTTTCCAAATCAGATTTGCTTCAGACATCCATCAGTATTACAAGACACAAATCTAGCTATGTCAGATTATGAATACGTAGAAGAAGAACTGAGTAGTTAACAGTATCAAGACCAGCAGTTGATGTCAGGAAAGTAAAAAAAGGTACTAAAGTTGTGACTATGAAAAGTCCATGTGTAGAAATATACAGTAATATAAAACAGGGATTATGCTATAGTTTTCAGTGTGTGTATTTGTGAGAGAAAGTGAAGGAAGATAACATGTTTGTCATGTTGGCTTTGTATGAGTGCTTTTCCAAATATGTTGAATATCCCTAAACATAAACATAGTGCATGATCCTGTTCTTGTTATCAACATTGTCTGGAAACATACCTGGCTTTGATTTATTGTGTAGTGGCACTGAATCATGACACCCAGTGGAAATAGCCCTGAATTTCTCTTTAAGCTATTTTTGACTTGCAGCAGGAATAACATGCTGACAAACTTTAAATTATTTGTTTATTACTCTGCTTATAGCTACATTTTAGCTTGGAATGAGGGCCACACATTAAGTTTTAAAAGAAGGAGAGAGGTTACCCTGCAGGACAATAAAACACTGAACATAAATGAGCAAACAGTTTTCTGGGGCACCATAGTAATCTCTGCCTGCATTGCCAAAAAAGGGCTCATCACAGGGTGATTAAATGCACAGACCTACCATGGCACTCAGCACTCTGGTCACATAGATGGGATTTCTCCTGGCAGAGCAGTCCTGGTCAGCATCAGACACAAATTTGGGGTTTTTATCCAGGATCTTCAGACAGATATCCAATATTCCTGGTCCAAACTTAAAACAGAAGGTCAATTATTAACTGAATTAACTTAATGGGTTAATAAATGTAACTGGATATTAAAATAGTGTCATGTTTATTGCTCTTTTCAGGTTACAGTGAAGAACCTTTTAGAGATTATGTCTACAGTTCACTGAACTTTATTGAATTAATGTACTTTTTAAAATTTGTGTACCTGTCCGAAGTTCCAGGGTGTCCCTTTGATTCGTTTATACGTTCCTCTGAAGACCTGCCCATGTTGTGCTAAGACATACTCCTGCCTCTTCATCTCACTGCGCATGTAAACAGCATCTCCTGTGAGTCAGTAGAGTCAAAGCAACAATGTGTTCAGACCAGTGTAATAGCATACTGCATTAATACCTCACATCTGACAGCATTTGGCAGATGTTTTAGATATTTAGTTTTGCAAATTAAACACAATGATCATGAAGAAGACAGGAATACAAGCTGCAGGCAGAGCACATAAAGTGAAATTCAAGTTCAACCCAAAACACAAATAAAACATCATAAAAACGATATACAGTTGTGCTCATAAGTTTACATACCCTGGTAGAATTTGTGAAATATCGGTCATATTTTGACATATTTTGGTCATTTTCCGCTTCTTTATCAGAGCTTAAACACTACTGATTGGCATTTTCAAATCTTTGGATATCTTTTTATATCCTTTTACTGGTTTATAAAGTTCAACTCTCTTTTCTCGCAGGTCCTTTGACAGTTCTTTTGCTTTCCTCATGGCTCAGTATCCAGTAAAGTCAGAGCAGCCCTGGATGAAATGTGCATGGGTCTCTCAAGAGCTGAGAAACTCATTGACTATTTATACACAGATACTAATTACAATCAAACAAGTCACAGGTGTGGAAACTTACCCTTCATAGCCATTTAAACCTGTGTGTGTCAACTTGTGTGTATATTATCAGGTCAAACATTAAAGGGTATGTAAACTTTTGATCAGGGCCATTTTGGTGATTTCAGTTATAATTATGATGTAAAAAGGGCAAACATACTTATGTGAAAATAAATGGCTTCACCTGACCACTATCATTAAATAAAACAAAAGTTTACAGCATGATCAGTCATTTTTTCCAAAATATGGCCGATATTTCACAAATTCTACCAGAGTATGTAAACTTATGAGCACAACTGTATACTGTACTCACTGGGGCACCAAGCATTAAAAAGCAGGGTGAATCGTCCTAAAGTGGTCTTCTGCCCCTCCTGGTCCACAGTCAGAGAATAGAGCCCTATTGGGGCATTGGGGGAGGAATTGATAGTCACAGACACTGTGTTTCCAGAGGGATCATTAGTGGCAGAGGCGCTCCACTCAGTGTCCACCGTGGAGTCATGGAGTCCAAAGCAAACCTTTGTGCCAGATTCTTTTCTGGGTCGTGGACCTGGAGAGAGAAAGACATGTATGAGCACTGAATCTAAATCAAAACTAGAGAAACTAATCTTTGTGCACACACTGGTGATTTAGTCATGCATACATGCTGCTGGAAAGATCTTCTCTCTCAACCACATACTGTACATATTTGTGAACCTAATCACTGGTTAACAGGAAACATACCAGTTTCAACAGTGAGTGTGAAGCTTGTTTCACTTGGTTTGAACTTTTTGCTTCCAGCTTTCAGATGTAAACTGACGTTGAAGGGCTGTCCCCTTCTGACAATCAAACGCTCCTCTTTACACAGCTCCGTATGATGGCTGCTGTTGTTGCTCTTAATGTTCAGATCATAGCGCTCGATGTCCAAGACTGTGTAGAGATGGAAAGACAGATTGATGACCTGATAATTTGATGACTAATAAATTTGATCACCTGCTCA
Organism: Thunnus thynnus; assembly: GCF_963924715.1. Classification (NCBI taxonomy): domain Eukaryota; kingdom Metazoa; phylum Chordata; class Actinopteri; order Scombriformes; family Scombridae; genus Thunnus; species Thunnus thynnus. Next base: position 12,395,538 of record NC_089522.1, on the reverse strand, counting down.
AAGTTTCCTCACAGATGATAAATCACAAGAAATCATCAGCAAGACATTGTTCAGTGTTGATATAGTGTTACTCCATGTTCTGGATCTGAGATATCTAATGTCATCCTGCTCATCACATTTCACACGACTCTCAATCTGCTACATAGTCAAAGCACTCTGACACTGTGAAGTAACACAGAGAAACTACATCTTCAGTTGTAGATAATTCAGTCCACTAATACCATCTGAACACCTTTCATACAAGGGAAATAGTTTTTTTTCCTTTCTCCTTACCTTGACTCATGTCTGCAGTGAAGTTCTTGTCCCTCGATGTCTGTGTGCAAAGTCTTCAAAGACACTTGAGTTGCAGCCTGTGCTCATTGATCAATGACCCTGCAGTGTAACAGCTCAGGAGGGATATTTGTAGCCTGTGAATCCTCATCAGAACGCCCCCATCCGTCTGATCAACACATTAGTAATTCTGTTTTTAGCCAGTAAGGGCAGACAGACTTACTAAACTCCTTTTTAATTCTTCAGTGTGACCATGATCTTAAAGCTATTGTGAAATATCTTTACTGAAAACAAAAGCTTTCTATTCAAACAGCAACTCATTTTTCATGCATTAACAAAACTGGTCCTTAGTCAGCAAATCACATTTCTCTGTTGAATTCGTTTTGTGTCACAAATTATACCACAATGTAACGCAATACTAACACAATGTTTACATGCACCAGATGCTTTAAAGCAAATTTTCTTCTTTAAATATAAAAAAGCAGCATATATTACTGTATAATTCAACATAAACAAAACTGATAAATGATCATTTATAATGCAAAACAGGAACACACCATATACTTTCGTTTTTATGTAACTTTTACTTCAGTAAAAACTGACATTTTTCTCAGGTCAGAATGATGAGACTTCCATTTTTAGTTTTCAATATTACTAGAAGACATTGAGAAAAGGTTATGAAGCTACGAACTTATTGCGCAGTTTTCCTTATTTGGTTTAAAGATCAAAGGAAGAAAACAATTCAGTATAGATACATACATTGGAAATTAAAGGTTTTACAGTAAATATCTTGACTGTACGTATGTGGAAACATTGTTTCTGTGAAATAAGAAGGTAAATTCTGTCTGGTCACTTTCCAGTTCAGCAGCAGAAACCACACAAAATTAATTCATTAAAAGTATAATATATATTAATCACTACACTATCAAATTTCTGTATCTGTACACATGTACACGTTTGTTTCCATTTATGGTCATCAACATTTAGTCATGGTCTTCTGCTAGTCCTGGGATTATGGCCAGTGGATGCCTGCTGGAGATATTTGAACTTCATCCTGGACTCCATTAAGTTTTCCTTGTTATTTTGTAACCAATACAATGTAATTCAGCTGTCAAGAGGATGATGATACCTTATCACTTCTCAAGCTTTGCCTGCTAGCATGAGACACAAAAAGAGACACTTTACTTCCATCTCTGGACTGATGTGGTCTCCCACAAATTCAGATTCTGGACCTTTGTGTTTGTTCTAAACAAGCTGTTTGTTTCCACGACAAGATGAAATACAACATTGATCCCTGCATATCAGTAACTGTATTGCACAGCACAGAGAATCCCCAAAAATATATCCCCAGACCACATGATCCTGTGTTGTTGTGGAGTGGCACAAACACATGCTGCTCATTACTAAATTTCTATATAAATAAACATACTATACGCCAATAAACAATATAGTCATTTAGTCACTCACAATATGTAGGTGAATTTGACAGGAGAGAGAGTTCTTTGAGGGGCTGTTAGGGACATTATTCAGAATTACCATGCATAAACATATACTTTTCCTCTCACATACACATATGAAACCAAAGTCATTCACATACTATACTGAAAACCTCACACACATACAAGTGAAAAGTTTTTACATACACAACTGAAACATTCTCACACAAACAACTGAAAAATTATATGCATACATACACAACTGAAAAGCTCTCATTGTCAGGATGAGTAGCAGGAATGGACGCAAATGCAGAGACTGGCATGCAGAGATTGCAGGGTAGACGAAAACCTTCTTTAATCTTGCACTGATCAGGACAGAACAGGGCAAGACAGAACCGAACAGAACAGAGCAAACCAGAACAAATGATCCAACAAAGACTGAACAAAAAGCCAGGACTTAAATAGTAACTGAACTAACGAGAGGATGAGGTGCAGGTGGGGAGATGGGTGGAGAACACAAGAACACAAAGAGACCAAAAAACACACGTTCACACAAGTTCAGGCAGGATATGAAACTCATAAAAAACACTGAGAAGCTTTCACACATACGAGTAAAATGTGCTAACCACACTCACATACAAATGAAATGCCTTTACATACACGACTGAAACATTTTCACACAAACAACTGAAAAATTATACGCTTACATACACAACTGAAATGCTCTCATAAAAACCACAGAAAAGCTTTCACACATACTAGTAAAACGTGCTCATATACACAATTAAAATGCTCTCACATGTGTTGTCAAATTCTTTTACATAAACTATTGAAAAGCGTTCACAGTTACTGTTGAAAAAATATAATTTTGTATGATGGCATTTCAGTATGTTGTATGAGAGGATTTCAGTATGTTGCAGTGTTGTAGTACTCGAGTCCAGGACTGGGTGTTGAACACTTGGACTCGAGACTTAGTGACTCGACTACAACATTGGGATGTTGTATGAGAAGATGTCAGTTAAAACGGAAGGCATTTGTGGTGAACAGGAAGCCATTTCAGTTTAACCAGAAGGTGACTGAGAAAAGAGAACATATGTTCGTTTGTTATCGACACTGATGTCTACTCAACAGCGTGCAAGTAGCCTAATAGTAGTAGTGGTGGTACTTAACAATACATATATTACTCATTTTGTTTGTCTGCTTGACCGCTGTGTTTCCACGGTGCTGCCGCAGCAGTAACAGGAGCTGCACCAGATAATTGTAGATTAGAGGTGGCAGCACAGTCCTTGAATGATGCTAACAGGAACAGGATTTTAGGATAATACCCCCTCTGACCACAATGTAGTTGCAATGGCAACAGTGTGGTGCTGTCTGTATTTCTGTTAAAGCACCATTTTACTTAATACAGAGGCCACTGATGATGATGCTAGTGATGGTCAAGAAAGTAGATCATAAAATATATTTTTACAATAAAAGTTTATCACTAACTTTTTCATCTTGTCCCATTACAGTTACTGGCAGAGATCTTTGATTATGATATTCTAAAATTTACAAACACAAATCACTCCTGAATCAGTGTTGCTGTTCTGAAACAAAATGGAGAGAAATTCTTTGTAAAATAGGAACTCTGATGTACTTTTTAAAATGAAGAGGGTTGCTTGATGGCAAGAATTATGAATTTGTTTAATTTTATCTAAACCTTTCTAAGCAAAGTAAGTGTTTTATTTAACTAACTGCTTGTAACTGATTTGTCTGCAGTTGTGTTGACTCTTATACCTCCACTTTACCTGTATGTTTTCTTCTTCTTTGCATTTTGAACTTTGAATAACATTTAAAAAATGATAATTTCCTTAAGCAAAAAAAATTGGAACGATTTTTTCTGACAGCAACAAGTAATAAATGGCCAATTGGCTAAAGCAACACAACAATAAAAGAACCATGCACAGTTTAAAACGGGTGGCCAGTGCCACCCCTACAATTTGACTGGCCAACCCAAAATTTCTACCACCTCATTGGCTTCCACCTTGCTTTGGGGCAGGTGTTTGGTCAGCACATTTGTTCCTACCAAGACCTGGGATAGTTCTAGGAATTGTTAACTGGATTAGCCCAGGGGTAGCAAAGGGATGTCTAGAGGTGGCTGCAATGTGTTAATGTGTGCACACAACGGGCAGAATTTTTCTATGCATTAATATTCTACTAATAATAGGCTAATAATAGGCTAAAACATAAATTAATAGGCTACATGCATACACATAACTCCTGATGGTCAGTCTCCTATTTTGCAGAACCTTTATGGTCAAGTAGGCTAACATTAACAATGACAAATAAATAGGACCTTTTTCTGACCTCATTTACAAACTCTAAGTAAACCATCAAACAAAAATGCATTAAGTAAACCCTGGGTTCTGTCTTCCTGTAAATTAACTCAAAATGACTAGTCTGAATTATACAGTACACCATACATTATAGCATATACTAATGTAATGAGACAATTAGCCTGGATATTTTTTGGATAAAGAATATAAAACAGATTCTGACCATTTTAATGTCATTAAAGTCATAGACTTTGTTCTGCAGAACAAACTGCAAGGTGTTAATGTCACACCCTGCCTGGACTTTGTGTGTTTTTTGGTCTTTTTATGTTCTTGTGTTCTTTGGGGTCTCCTGGTTTGCACTTCTGTTTAGTCCTTGGGGTCATATGGGTTTTCTTGTTATATTTGGGTGGTGGGTTTGGACTGCCTTTTGTTGTTTAGCCTGGTGTGTTGTGTACGTTAGTTTGGGTTCATGATGGTTCTTGGACAGGTTGGTGTGGGTTGTAGAGTATTGTGTTTTTTGGGTTTTGGTTTTGTTACTGTGTTTCCCTTGTGTGTTCATGTACTCCTCCTCACCTGCCCTGCTTCACCCTCGTTAGCCCTGCTCTGCTCTGTGTCTTCCCCACACCTGCCCTGCTTCCTGTGTTTCCCTCAGCCAATCACTCCCAGCCTGCCCTTGTGTCTCGTCACCTGTTCCCCATTCCCTGATTAGTTTAGTCTGTATTTAAGGTCTGGTTTTGAGTAGAGTCTTTGTTGGATCATTTGTGTTATCTTGTCTACCAGTTCTGTTCAGCTCTGTTTGCCTGTACTTGACCATCCATGATTAAAGGAGATTGTCGTCAAATCTGCATTCTGGCCTCTGCATTTGGGTCCACTCCTGCTTCCCCGCCTGACAGTTCAGACAATCCCTGCCAACATAACACCAATAGGCTTGTTCTAATCTGAGGAGACTAGCATGAAGTGACTGGATAAGTAACATGTATCATTACAGCGTTACTGTGAATGTGATTTTTGGACAAACCAACAATGTGTATTACCATCTTCAGGTTATTTTATTATAATAAATAATGCTCTGACCTGTAACTAAACCTGTGCAAGTATTTGTGGTCATGGATATATAAAAAGCCATTCAAAGAGCTGATGATGCATTTTACCAAAAGGTAGGGTACTTTGAAATAAAAATAGTAAGCTGAATTCATGACAGCTCTACCTCTGCTATAATGAAATAAGCTTGCAAGAAAAGTGTGGTACACATTATTGTACAGATTAAATAAGAACAGGAAAAATAATTATGATTATTATGATAAGTCAATGTACAGTATGATTTGGGGATGATATCAAGTTCTATGACTGATGCAGTAAGGAAATGATGCCTTGTTAATGGTTAATCAGAGATTACAGAAAAATAGATGAAAGAGCAGTGCAATGTCTACAATAGCACAAGCAGCACTTCTATGTAGAGGCAATAGGTATCTGATAAACAAGTGCAGATATTGTATAGTTATTGTATAGTATTCAGGGCTTGACATTAAGGCTTGTCCGCATGTCCAGGATAAGTGGATTTTTAATAGGACGTGGAAGAGAAAGTGGAAGAGAAATTAATTTGCCCCACCGGACAAATTAAGTCATTAAAAAAAACGTGGCTTCACGTTATGTGCAATGTTTTTCCTACCACTACCTGACCTCCTGCCCCTCCTGAAAGAAACAAATAAAAAACAAATGTAACTTATACTAGCAGGACAGCAGGAGCACTAAACGCACATAAATGTCGATATGCCGCCTGTCAAATTCGGAAATAGCATTTACGCAAACTTTCCATCACTTTAAAGATGTTAGCTCAGACTAGCTTCCTACTGTAGTTTGTTGTAGCCTCTAGGAGCGCTTGTTTTGTTTTCCGTTTGAACATTGTATCCTTGTATGAGACATGGAGACATCTGTTGTTGTTAACATGGACCAACAAACCACCAACAGCTCCTGCTATGCGGGTGTTTAAAACAAACAAATTCTCTGCGCTGAAGCTAGCAGGCAGACTGGAGCCGCTTTCATGAGACAGTTAAATGAATCAGAGCTTAGAGGATCATATATGACGTTAACAAAAGACAACAGAGCAAGTAGCTAGAAAAGCTCTTCAATGAAGCTTAAGTTTTTTAAATTGACATTAATGTTTCAACCGTCCAGTTCATCAGGTGCTGCCGCTTCACCATAGCAACGGTCGCTGAGGATCATGGGTAGGCTAATGTAGTCGCTTCTGCTACCGTACAAAACTGACAAAAATACTTGATTTCTGGATTTTTGTTGGGAAGCAAAAAAGGAATAGATCACGTTTTTGGTTTAAAATGAAAAAAAGGAAAAAATCACGTGACTTCCGTGTTTGGTTTCAAACGCAAAAATGAATTGGCTTGATGTCCGCAGACCTGCTCGATATTCAATCCAAAAAGGAATAACGATAAAACGAATCGGCAAAAACCAAAAACGCGCCAGGTTTGATTGGTTTTTCATTATTTGTTTCTGACACCAAAAACGTTTTTTTGTTTTGAAACAGACTGATTTACCGTTTTTGGGTTTTTGAATTACAAATGAATTACGAATTATCCGAGCATACCTGGACCTTAAAATCTGCTATAAAAGGATTTACAGATCTTTGAATACAGGCACTTACACTACACAACAACTCTATTAACATGATGTTTTCTTCAGCTCTTAGAAGGTTGTTGACCTCAGTAATTTGTAAACTCAGCACTAAAACAGACAGTTTCAGTTATTAGGAAACACAAAATGCTGATTCATTATTCATCTGATTCAGCTAAGTCAAACTGTTGTCTTGATTGTCTTGATTTGGTTTTAGCAAATTACTTCCTCATAAGTCAGTTTTGTTATTTTGTTATATTACAAACATTGATCTATATTAAGGACCATATAGATGGTGTGAGAATCCAGATTTGTTTTTAAGATGGAGACTCACTGGTCTATCTGTCATCCATGAGGGTACATTATTTATGTACACTTGTTTCATTTCAGCTCACTGTAGAGAAATACAGTGATACAGACAACTGCCTTACTGTGCACGTCTATGACGACACTGTCGACACCTACTAAGTACTCATTTAGCAGAAAATCAGGCTGTGACTGATGTGACATAACTTTAACAAAGTACATTGTTAATACTGATGAGTCAATGCATCAGCAGCAGTTTATTGTTATAGCTGCTCAAGGTAGAGCTAGTTTGAACTGCTTTGTAAGGGTCATGAGATAAATCTGGGGGGTCTTGAGATGATAGATTTGAAATAATTTTTCTTTCATATTTGCATTTTTGTGAAATATTGAAGAGTTTTACCTCTTTGGGTCTAAAACAGTTATTTATTTGAAACCATGTGAGGGGAAATGTGTCTTTGGTGGAACTGCCTACAAATCATAGACATCTGAAAAATGACGAGACACAAATACACGAAGCTTCTTTGTAAAGGCTCCCAAGCCAACAAGTTTAGGAACCACTGGTTTATCTTAAACAATGCAGTATAATTTATAAGCTTATCATTACTTCATTTAAAATTTTAATCTGAAATGTAGCGGAGTATAAGTATCGATTAGCATAACATGAAACTACTCAAGCAAAGTACAAGTACCTTAAAATTGTACTTAAGTACAGTAGTTGAGTAAATGTACTCAGTTACATTCCACCACTGTCTCTAATATCACTTAAAATCATAAACACAAATGTCAGTAATATCAGCTGCTAATGGGAGACACTGTACCAGCCATGATGTGATGTGACCAGTAGGTGTCAATATTCATCCACTGAGTTTATTCTGACTCTGCATCGCTCTTTGGCCCACAAGACAACAAATTAACACCCAGCCTTAAAATGTTTTCTCCAAAATTTTATTTTCAATTAGCACACTGGATTTTTTCTGCATCACCAACAACAAAATGTTTCCTAAAAGGAGGCGAGGAAGCGCTGCTCCCTTAAACAATCTACTGGCAGCTTTAGTAGCAATGGCTTTATTGTCACATTTAGAATGAACCAAATTAAATGTGTTTATGACATTATCTTATTATATTGCAGCTATTACTCCTTTTGTAGCCTACTACAGAGGCAGTATAAAAATAGTAAGCGCATTTAAAAGAAATTCAGTACCTGCTAGTCCAAAGAACAACAATGTAAAAAAGCTTTCAGTGCTATTAGATTTCTGTACTGGCTCATTCGTTCACCATAACATTGACGAAGCTCTGGACGTCCCTCAGTTTGTCGCTATCAAAGTTCACCAGGAGCTCGCTGGGGCCAGTAATGCTGGGACTGAGCTCAGCAGTGGCCTTGGCCTCCTGTTTTGGGCCCACTGTTCCAATCCTGCAAAAATGATACCCAACAGTCAGAGAGGAGGTTTCTGTTTTATGCTTATCTCTATTCTTACGTATACAGATATACAGTGGAAACCGCTTATATTGATCACTTTTGTCTGGGTCAAATTGATCACTATAAGCGGATGATTTTGTAATTGATTTTGTTTCTTTTTCTTAATTTCTCATGCAGATTACCATCTAATTGACGTTTTTATATTTATTACATGAATATAAAGTAATGAACCGGACAGCTTCGCTATTTATTGAATTTTATTGACTGTTTCAGAATACAGTACAGCTGTTTCAAATGCTCGTTTCGCTGCTGCATCTCGCTGACTCGTTTTTGACAGTTTGTCATAAATTTCAAGTAGACTACGATTTTTATTGAGAGAAAACAACTTTTTCTCCCGTTGTGATGAAGGACTTGTTTGATTGTGTATAATAGCAGTTTAGTCAATCAGTTGGGTAGTAGGATCAGCCAATCAACTCCCTTGTTGTAGTGGGTAGCAGGGATCGGCCAATCAGCGCCCTTGTTATAAGCAATGCAAACATTGCCGGTTGCTATGTTTTTTTTTTTTTGGTCATAGTTGCCATGGAGAGCGGACGAGAGAGAGACCGCCGTCGAACGTATATTGTAAATAGTGGCCACTCACGAGCTATCCTCGAATGTGTGCGTTCAGAAACATGTGGAAAAAAGTGGATCGTGTAACGTAACTTTCTGTGCCTTTGAGTTTATATTAGCGATGTAAAGATGTTCCGTTCAGATCAAAGCTATTAGCATAAAGTCCGCTAGCCACATGCTAACACTTGCTATAGTGATTGTAATCAGTGGCTGTTACTGCCATGGTGGAAATGTAATTGCTCACATGTTCAGATATTCGTACTCTGGCTGTACTGCTGTGCATGTTAGGATTAACAGTGATGTCATGATTATTATTGAAGTGCCTTATGACGGCGGTGGTCTCATGCTAAAGTGTACGTGGCTTTGTAATACAAGTGACTTACTAATCAGCAGTTTACCTCTAGGTTAAGTAGAGTTATGAGAGGTGCTGTTAGGATTTATTAGCATTAGCACTGCTTAATGATTCCTCTCTGCAGTGTTGCTGCCTGTGAGCTAATGTTGTTCGTTTATTCTTATTTGTGGAACCACACACACCTGTATATACCTACCTGTTGGTATTAATAAACCATTGAAGAGAGCATCTTATCATCCCTGCATTCTTGCCGATGCACCCCAGTGGTCACCTTCCCCCTAACTAGCTACAGTTACAGTTTGAGCTATCATCCTCCATTACACCCGTCATGATTTCACTGTGCACGCACAAACAGCCTCAGGTCACCAGTTGGCAGATTGGCGGGTTGTGCGTTGTGCATTTAGGCTGCGGGAGAGGGGGCTGCAGGGGCACCTCAGCGAAAAAGTTGAACCAGAATAAACTTTTGAAGAAAAGCAACCTGTAACGCTGTAAAACCCTGCCATGAGGGAAGACAAAAATAATTCTAAGAAAAGGGGAGGACATCTTTCTTCGTTTGATAACGTTAAAAGTAATGTTAGGCTTTGCTGACGGCTTCCTGACTTATTTTAAAAAAGTCAAGAGAGAGAGAGAGAGGCACTGGTCGAGCGAGCTAGAGAGTGCACGAGGAGAGCGAGTGGTGGTGGCGAGAAAGCTGGTGAATGAGAGGAATAAAACGTTATTTTCTGGTTGTTTCATGGCGGTTACAAATAAATATGCCCACAATCACGTCACTGAACCTTCACACACCTGCAGAGTTGCGCTGCAACGACTGATAATGGTGCCGCAGCCGCTAAATACACATCATATGTGTATTATGGGAGTAAGGAAAATATAATCACCGTAGTTTTATTTTTTCCCCCATATGTTTTCATGTATGAAAAGACCCAAAATGAACACTGTAAGCGGACTACTTGATTACCATAAGCAAATTATTTAAACAACATCTGTATAGGAATGATTATGTCCCGAGCTTTTTGATCCATATAAGCTGTTGATCACTGTAACTGTGATCTCTATAAGTGGTTTCCACTGTAAAATGTTTCAGTTTGTGCACATGTGCTGACATTATTGTATAAATGCCATTTTTAAGACATTCTTTACTGTGATTTTGGGTTTAGCAGTGAGTAACATTTTTTATTTGAAAAACAGAAATCATGAGAGACAGCTGTAAGGGACAGTTCACCATGAATTAATGTGTATATAAAAGAAGACAGACAAAACACAGTCATGTATAAAAGCTAAAACACATAATACACTTGTCCACTCATATCTCCTGCATCAACAGAGTTGACATACCTCAGTATTATGGGCTCCCAGTCAGTGAAGCCGTCCCCCTCCATGGTGAAGCTGCAGTCCTGCAGTGGCTCTGGTAAAGGGTTCAACAAGCTCAGCTCTGCCTTCATAGACTTGTGTATTGTGGCTTCTCCCACCAGCTGCAGAGAGGGGGTCAGGTAGACAGGTTTCATGTAAGAGGTGGTATCATATGATTATTGATTGATTATGTCCTGGACAATTTAATAAATAATAATAAATAATAGATTACAATAATCAAATAATGTGAACATTACAAATACTAACACAGTTTGTTTTAACATAATATATATGCCTGAGTGAGCAATAAAAAATAGAGGAAAATTCAATGATTTCTAGTTGAATCCAAACTTTTCTGCGATGCTACCTCACTCGTGGTTCAAGGTTCAAAATATTCATCCATTAACGCTGGACATTAAAGGCTCTAGATGACTCTATAGGAATACACTGAAGAGATCAACATTTATTTAAGAACTGAGGAATAGGCCTGAAAAGAGAAAGAAATAAGATGATTTATGGACCCGCAAGGATTCTGATACCAGATTTACAAAGATGAGTCTACAGCACCGGTTAAACAAGCTTCTATTTTATTTTAGTCTATGGACTTTACCTTAAAGTGACCAATGCATTTCAGCCAAATTATGTTCTTCAGGGGAAGTGAAAGAACCTAATAGACACGATAACAGTCATACTTAAAGCGCTGGAGGAAGTAATTACTGAATTACCATGCGATGACTTGTGAGCACAGTAGATCTCAAACCACAATGTGTTGGTTTCCTGTCACTCATAGCTGACATCTGGATTAAATGCCCATTAAGACTATCTTGACTGTGTGTTAAAGATGTGATTATGTATACTTTGTGTTAAGCTTGTCCTTTCATTGTAATGTGTGTACAGTCCTCTTATCTCTTGTAGGATTGGGAGGGGAATTGGTTTGGTACTCTGGTTGCCCTTTTTGTTTTTATTTATTTATTGTTCATTGTTTTTTTCTTTTTTCCTCTCCCTTTTTTGCCCTGTGGTTATTTTGCTCTGATGGCGGAGTAAATGTAAATTTCACAGAGTCTGGAGCACTTTAATAAAAAAGATTAAAATACTCACAGGTGAACAATAACTTGAACACAAGGAGGAAGGAAATGATTTGACAGAATATTTGATCTCACTAATGTGATTTTGTATGTCTGTACTATGTTGATACAGAAAAGCAGGTTTTTGATCCATTAAAGTCATCAGAAAGTATTTTTAAATGTGATGAATAAGAGTGTATTTTGCTCTGAGGTTATGAGTGTGATTGTGTGTGCGAAGGCTGACTTGTTACTTAAGTTCTGTTTTGCACAGAATATAAAAACTCATTAAATACAATTTACTGATTTATTCACTCAGTTTGTTGTCCTACAGTGTAATAATAGAGAGTTTTTATCGCTCATGAACACATTTGTTCCACCTCTCCGTCCATACCTTGATTTTTATGACTGGCTCATCCAACACAATGGTCTTCTCAGCCTTGTGGTAGTCATTGCTCTGCTTGTCGACGGTGATGGCTGACAGATTGATCAGCCTGTCAGAGGTGATCACTGACATATAACTGTCATACTTCAGTCTGAGGCACAGACGCCTCTCTGAAAAAACACACATATTATAAATCACATTAATTAGGTTATGACAACTATTTCAATGCAATTTCTGCATGAGAAAATGATTTTTGGAAGGTTGTGAACCAGGTTTCAACCAGCAAACATTGTAAGACAGTTGCATAACTAAATTTATAGAAATATTTCTCTGTTACATTTGAATGAACTTGAATTACTGACTTTGAATCTTTTGTAAGATGCAGATAAAAGTCTTGTTTCATAGAGGTACCTTCATGATTATATCCACTTGCAAACAATGTGGGGGTAATTTCTGTGCGAGCATCAAATTCAAAGCTCAGACACTGTGGTGTCTGTGATAAGATCAGAGCTAACCTTCTCCAGGGGGCACCTTCACTTTGTCTGAAGCGGATCCACATTTCTCTCCTAGTTTTCCGTTGTAGCCTACAGCTTTGGCAACAAACAGGAAGTTGCAGGTCTTTGTCTGCTTGCTGCTGTTTGTGAGGACAGCACAAACCTCAAAGTCTGAGCCCACAATCATGTTATCAGCAAGCTTGATCTGAAATGAGAATCATGAGATGATTCATTTAATTTATGGAGAATACAATAACAGAAATACATTGTATTGTATTTCTAATAATGAGCATTTAGTTCTTAAGTTTGTTGAAAAGGATGATTCTGTGATTTTAGGAACAGTATATCTCAACTCTGTTGTAGAATTGGCAAAATTTGGCAAAAAATAATAATAATCAGAATATGCTCATAAAAGGTTTTAGCTAATTCAACATATAAAGTGATAAAAGATTAATTGAGCCTCTGTCCATCCAACCATCTATGTAAAGGGGACATTTAATGAAACATTTATCCTCAACATAAACAAAGAAAACATACCGTTATGTTACACACAACTTAGCAGTATTTGACAACCTTGTGTGTGCTGTATGTCTGTCATACCCATGATGGTTATTTCAGCTTGTGACAGTTGTTTGTCTTTCTTTTGTCTGTTTTGCATATGTTGGAATTATTTGATATATTAAATATTTGTTCTGTTTTTTTTGACCAGTGAACCTGCAAAATAGATGATTTCACCTCTTAGGAGCTGTGATGTTGTCTCATGTTGCTTTGAAAACTTAGATCATTTTGCTCATTGCCAGATCTGTTTAATATCTTTAACTGACCCAACTCTGCAGCAATGTTTTAATTAAGTTACTTCAGAGTTTTAGTTTCTTTCTATATATTTACATTATTTGCTGTATCCCCTGTATATCTATATATGAACAGAAAAACCTTGAGACGGAGCTCTGGCTCTTCTCCTTGCGAGCGTAGCTTGTTGTGGTGCTTTGCCTTCTCATACACCTGCCTCTCCTCCTTTGAACCTGAAAACCATCAGGATTACTGGTAAGTTCTTCAGCATTATAAACCTCCTGAGACAGACTCCTTCAAAACCATCATCATTTAGATTGAACAGACATGGAACTTGTGTGATTACATTTTAAAAATTGTGTTAGCTGAGGTCATCTGTGTATAATGTTTACAGTGATGTGTAACAGACAGTGTATGTGTGTGTGTGTGTGTGTGTGCATGGCAGTACCTTCAGGGTACTTGTACTCGTGTGTGATGTCGAGCCTCTCATTTGAGCCCACAGCTTTGGTGCTGATGAACTGTCCGACAGACTTTGTTGATCCTCTGATTTTGACCAATTGTCCATTTGACAGGCGCACCAAGTCCACAACATCTGCATTAACCTGAATCCACACACGACATGACATAACATCAGATAACACTAGACACATATATTATGACAACTATACAAATATATATGATAGAAGTATTTTTATATACATACAGTACATGAACAAACGCAGTATCTCTTAAATTACGTCTCAGAACACAAAATTGATCAGTCTCTGTGGATTAGCTTGGATCAGGTCTTGTCAATAAATGCAACTTCTATGGAGTTTATGAAGTCCAGCTTACATTTGTGCATTTTTTCACACTAAAAGATCAAGCAAAAACCCACCTCAGCGAAAATAAAGGGAGCATCGTACTTCTTGGTCAGGTCCCCTTCCTTGATAGCCCTCAGTGAGGCCGGTCCACAACAGTAAACACCTGACAGCATCACACACCCAGAAACAGTGAATTTCATTGAGTTTCAGACACACAACATCTGGATTCAGGCCACAACTGAACTGAACTTAACTAAACCGCCCCTTCCAATTATTTTTGGTGTTTGGTATAACACTTTATAACACTTCAAGAGAGCATGGACAGGACTAACAGTTTGTAGTAAAAATAAAACAGTTGCTTAATACTGTGTCATGGAATCAAGAGGAGTCATGAATATACCAAACGCAAGATGTCACATGCATAACCATACACCAAACCTGTGACTACTGTCAGAAGTTGAAAGTAACCCCTGGGTAAAGAACCAGTCAAAGTCCCCTGGAGACCACCAGGAACCAGGGGCACTGCTGGAGCCTTGGTACACAGAAATGAGCACCCCATCCCTGGGTGAAGAACCAGACCAAGGTCCCTTGGAGACCTCCAGGAACCAGGGGCTGGGAGCCTAAGTCCCACTGGAGGCCTCCAGGAACCCACTGAAGCCTTGGTACCCCAGACTTAAGAACTCCGCCCTGGGTAAAAAAACAGACCAAGGTCCCCTGAGAGCTCCAGGAGCACCAGACAAACCTTGGGAGCCCTCCTGGAGCTCCAGGGAACCAGGGGCTGGGATCCTAAGTCCTACCTGGAGACCTCCAAGAACCAGGGACACTACTGGAGGTTTTGTACCCAGGAATGAGCACCCTTTCCTTGGTAAATTTACAGAGCTCCAGTCAGAAGCATTACTGCAAAGAGCAATCAGCTAACTCATCCTGTGTCTGACTCAAATCTGGACTTTCTCTGTCTGACTGAAACATGGTTGAAACAAACAACTCCGGCAAGTGTGTTCACGGTGCCCGGACACCAATGTTTCAGAAGAGATAGACCTGATGAAAGAGGAGGAGGGGTGCTTCTTTATGTGAGAGACATCAAATGTGAACGTGTGGTCTATAATGCAAGTAACACGTTAGAATATGTTGGGATAAAGATAATATTATCCCAACAAATGTCTTTTAACATCATAGGTATCTATAGGCTCCCTTCTGCAGATGACACTTTCTATGATCAACTCACAGAAGTCTTGAAAGAGTGCAATCTCAACAAAGAATTATTGTTTATGGGTGATTTTAATGTGAACTGGGAGGATAAAACTAAGAGGAAAAAACTAAAAATGATCACAGAGAAATTCCAACTAGAACAACTAGTAAAAGGCCCAACTAGGACTGCAAAATGCTCTAGTACACAAATAGATCTGATATTTACTAACAAACCAGAAAGAATAACTAAAAGTTATAATTGAATCACTGGCTTATCAGATCATAACCTTACCCTGTGTGCAAGAAAACTGACTAAAAGTAGATTTAAGACCACCGCAACTAAAACAATGATCCTTCAATCCATACCCAGAGCTAAGCAAGAAGAATTTACCAATGAAATTAACAGCTTGAACTGGGATGATGTACTTTCCTCTGATGATCAAAACTACGGCTATGATACTTTTACTCACAGAATCAACTCTGTGAGGGAAAGATTTACTGTGAGGATACAGATGAAATCTAAAAATAAAAACAATTTACTGTGGTTTAATGAAAATTTGTGGAAACTAATGAAATCTAGAGATGCTGCACTAAGGAAGGCAATTAAAACTAGAAGAGACACCGACATGCTGATTTATAAAGGTTTAAGGAACAAAGTTATCCATGAGCTAAGAGAAGCTAAATCTCGTTTTTATCTCAATATTTTGAATGAGGCAGAAGGCAACAGTAAATTGATCTGGAAAAATATCAATAATCTCACAAGGAGGGACCCAAAATTTTTAGGAGATTTTAAACTCAAAGTACAGGGAAAGTTAATTGAAGATCATCTTACTGTTGCTTCTGTCTTTTAATATTTTTTTTTCTTGAGTCTGTAAATGAGTTAGGAAAAAAATTTACGAAAAGGAAACTGGATATTGTTCCTTTGGATGCTACACGCCAGGTTTTCGAGCTGGTAGAAACTAATGAGTTACAAGTAAATAAAATCATCAGCTCCTTAAAAAGCTCCAAAAGTAGAGATGCTCTCCAATTTGACACGTTTGTCAAATCACACAAAGATATTTTAACTCCCCCTATTGCTCATTTAATTAACTTGTCTTTTAAACACAGCTCCTTTCCTGATGACTGGAAACGTGTCATTGTCACGCCTATTTTTAAATCTGGAGACCGCCTTGAAGCCAGTAACTACAGACCAATAAGTATACTGCCAGTACTCTCAAGGTTGCTGAGAAAGTTGTCATTAAACAACTGACAACATTTCTTAATACAAGCAATTTTGGTCTACATTGTATGCAATTTGGCTTTATTCCACTGAAACAGCTACCTTGCACTTAATAGAGAAAATCAAATCAAGACTTGATAAAGGAGGAGTAGTTGGTGCTGTATTTTTAGATCTGCGCAAAGCATTCGACACAGTCAATCATGATCTTTTAATATCAAAACTCCCTAAATTTAACTTCTCATCTAGAGCACTGGCATGGATGTCTTCATATTTATCTAATAGGATACAATGTGTTAGAGTTGGTGACACAATGTCTAGTAACATGAAGTGCACAATGGGTGTTCCACAAGGGTCAGTGTTAGGTCCCCTATTATTTAACCTATATATTAATGATCTCCCTCAACAGTGTCATGATGCAGAGCTACAAATGTATGCAGATGACACCGTTGTGTACACACATGCAAAAACAGCTGAGTTAGCTGCATCACATGTTGGGGGCAGGCTGGAGAAACAACCATAAAACCTCTTGAGTCCTTATTAAAACAAACTCTAAAAACTCTGGACAAAAAGCCAATGCATTTCCACCACTGTAGGGTACTTGAGAAATACAATTTACTGAGCTTTGACAATTTTAGATTATTCTCAAATTTGTGCCTAGTTTATAAAATTAAATGGTTTGGCCCCTCCTCCACTATATATTTTTGTGTACACTCGTTCAGTAACTTCTATTAGATCCTCCAGAATATCCTCTATACAAGATTGTATCATACCATTTCATCGCACTGCATTTGGGCAGTCAGCTTTCAGCGTAAAAGCCACCACTCAGTGGAATGCCCTGCCTGATTATATGAAGAACTGTAGTTCTATCAATGCATTCAAGGCCAAATTAAAAAATCAACTAAAGATGAATCAGCTGTGTGACTTCTGAGCCTAGTTTACATTATTAATTTTTTAATTGACATTGTGGGTGTATGTGATGTGCTGTTGTGTGTAGCTTTGTATTTTGTATGGTGTGTTCTTTGGGGTTTTGTTTTTGGTTTTTTTTGCTTTGTACTGTTTGTTGTTGTGCTGTTGTATGTTTTGATTATAATGGACTACGGATGCAAATTAGCTTCAAGCTAACTCCGGTGCAGTGCATCATTTATGCTTAATACTGCACACTGTCCTGTTCAATAAATCAAATCTATGTACATAAGTACTAGTGGTCAGTATGTCATTACAAGGTTGAGGGGTTAGGCGCAAAATACACCAGATGGGACAGTACCAGTTTTAAGCGGTGGCACAAGTACTATTGGTCAGTACAAAGTTACAAGGTTAAGGTTAGGTAAAAACTCACCAGACGGAATGGTTAGGTTTAGGGTTAAGGTTGCTGGGAAAGGATGTCTTAAGTCATAATTAACATAGGCATAAACTATCAAAGCTGAAATTACAAGATTTACCCTAAGCCAAAACTCACTGGACAGAATGGAAAGGTCCCAGCCAAAGGATGACAGAAAAGTAAGAATTAAAAATCTTGTAGGAACGTAATTACAAGATTTCTCACTTTTGCACAATAGCGCCACCGGGGCTTCAAATGGGGGTACTGTGCCCTTCCCGGGCCCTAACCTATACATTTTCGTAAGGTCAGCTAGTAATTGGTCATTACTAGCTGACCTTTCAAACTCCCATTCAAAGTCAATGGGAGTGGTACGTATTGTCAAGGACTGCGTACCCTTTGCAGCTGGCGACTTTCACATTTTTCCCCATTTTCCTAAGATGGGACACATTTAGAAATTTTAATGACGGATTTGCTCTCTTGTGCTTACAGCTTTACCCTCCATAGAATCTAACCAGTGTGGTTAAACAGTGTGCCTTGGCATTAGAGTTGTGTTTCATGAGGTGTTTAGATTATTTTGTCTGGCTTCTGTAGCTGTTCTGCCTTGGCAGCATGAAAAAACTCATCTCACAGACCATTTAGGACATACCCACTGAAAGAATAAAGGACAAACTACATTAAAATCAAAGTTCACCTTCACTTTTCTCTTGTGGGGTTGGGTCATTGGTCTGCCAACCATCAAATTCCTTTCCTAAGTCTGGACGAGTCATCCAGCTATCCAACCAAACATGGAAGTTCCTGGAAAAAAAATGAGTAAAATAAATAATAATGACAATAATAATAATAATAATAATAATAATAATAATAATAATAATAATAATAATAATAATAAACAACAACATGACCATTTTGCTTCAATCTGCAAATTAATGTAAAAAAAAAAACAATGTTCATTCGATCATGCATCAATAGTGGAAGATATAGTGAGAGAGAATGTAAAAAAGAGAAAAGAGAGAATGTATTGTACTGTGTTTGCACATGTATCTACCAGATAATAATCCCTACCATACACTCACCATATCGATTCACCTCCACGAATTCTCTCACCATCTTCATCATACAGGTTTTCTATCACCAGGTTGGCGTTAGTATCGTGAGCTGATTCAAAGTTACTAACCACTCGACACGGGATGCCCAGGGCACGGGACACTGGAGGAGGGAGGAGAGCAACTCTTCAGCACACCAGCTTACTAAAGCATATGTTTGAGATAACGTCTTTCATCAAAGATAAACAATAAAGACACCACATAAAAATGTCACGAGGTGGCTAGGTAGATGGCTACAAAGCTGTGAGATTAAATTCTAAATTTAGAGTTTTGATAAAAAGGCTGGATTGTGTAACAGTGGAGGTGGAATGGAGGAAATGCAGCAGAAATCAGGACTGTTGGTATTGTATGGTACCAAAGGGGTGCATTTATTTAAGAAATTGCTTCTATGTTACCTCAGGAGCTGGTTTATTGAATCCTTTTAAAGTTTAACAAACACATTGTAATACGACAATATACCATGTGAATTCTATAAGACACAATAACTCACTGCACTCCAACATGTGCATCAAAAAAAACCCTCAAAATGTATGGATTAATAATTTAGTCAATAATTTAAGAATAAAATGAAATTGCTGTCTGAATCAAAGCAAGACTCTCTCATACTGTGGTCCTACCTGTGCACCCAACAGCAGCAAAGACCCAACACTGGCCGTAGCGGACGGGGCCACTTTCTGCCCACTGGCGCAGAATGTCCCTGCTGCCGATCCACTGGCCTGGACGAACCCCGTCTGTAACCTTTCCCCAATTTCCAACCACCACACCGTGGTCATCATTACTGTTGATCTGAGGGCACAGACAGAGACCAGACAAGAGAGATAGACGGCATAAACAGGGAAGCGGATGATGTTCATTTTCATTTTGCCACAGTCTGCTGAGTGATATGCACATATTAAATCAATGTGTGCATGGTTTGTGTTAAGTGTTTTTTCATTGAATGTTCTAAACTCCACAGGGCTGTTAAGTCAAAAGTCTTCTAAATGATGCTGACATTTTAAACACATTTATATTGAATAAACTGTATAAAGTCAGACCTCACTTTCATCAAGCTCTCGGAGGTACAGGAAAAATGAAAGAACAAGATTTGGTTAGAAATATAATGGGGAAACACTGAGCTGTTGTTTTTGCTATTCTTCTATAATATACCTCAACATCTCTTAATGGCTCATTATCCTTATTTTCCAAATCAGATTTGCTCCAGACATCCATCAGTATTACAAGACACAAGCCTAGCCAAGTCAGATTATGAATACGTAGAAGGAGAACTGAGTAGTTAACAGTATCAAGACCAGCAGTTGATGTCAGGAAAGTAAAAAAGGGACTAAAGTTGTGACTATGAAAAGTGCATGTGGAGAAATATACAGTAATATAAAACAGGGATTGAGAAGATTACGGGAGACAGAGACTGTAAAATTTCCCTGATGAACTACATATATTTCTTCAAATGGAGGGGAAACTAAAAAGAAGGACTGTTTCAAACAGTTTTCTTTAAAATGTGAACAATGAAAGAGTCTATCATGGATAGAATAGGTTTCCTTAAAGGATATTAATTAGTAAAGATAGGTCAAAGCACCTTAGATGTTATAGTTTATAATCAGTGTGTGAAATTGTGAGAGAAAGTGAAGGAAGATAACATGTTTGTCATGTTGGCTTTGTGTGAGTGCTTTTCCAAATATGTCGAATATCCCTAAACATAAACATAGTGCATGATCCTGTCCTTGTTATCAACATTGTCTGGGAACATACCTGGCTTTGATTTATTGTATAGTGGCACTGAATCATGACACCCAGTGGAAATAGCCCTGAATTTCTCTTTAAGCTATTTTTGACTTGCAGCAGGAATAACATGCTGACAAACTTTAAATTATTTGTTTATTAGTCTGCTTATAGGGTCATAATAACTAAAGCTAATAACTAGATACAACATAGTTTGTAGATTACCTTGTTTAAAGGCAAAATACTATATAAAACCTTTACAAATACTTATTTCAGACACATCCTTTGTATTTTTGGGCGTGAATGCATTTGGTACAAGGCTGGTACAATACAAGACTCTCAGATGGTCTAACAATTCATTTATTACTACGTCTAATGACACTCACGGGAAATTTAATCATGACAATAACTTATGTGGTGTTGGTGTTGAATAGAAATATTTGCATAACTGGTCAAGTTTTAGCTTGGAATGAGGGCCACACAATTAGTTTTAAAAAAAGGAGAGAGGTTACCCTGCAGGACAATAAAATACTCTGAATATAAACTAGAAAATGCAATTTCTGTAGAAATTCTCATTGGAAAAAGACAGACATGCTATGTACTGAGCTAACATGTCACACAGCAATGCCAGGCCAGATTCTGGTGTTTACTCTGTCAATTGCATAAAATTGACAAAAAAGCAGTTCAATTCAGCTCAGCAAGCAGATTGACATCATTGCATCCTTCAACTCTACTGAGCTCTGCCCTAAGCGGGACTCAAACTCAGTCTTTGGATCTAAAAGGACTTGAGTGGTGACATTAACTTAAACCACTGGACTACTCAAACATGATCTGTAGAAATGGAAAAGGTGTATTTAATAAGAATAGCAATCCACATTTTAGGTAATAATGTTAATGTAAGCTAAAGAGGAATTGACTTATGTAATGCAACTTTGTACATGAGAGCAATATTATGTGGAGCACTGCAGTGAGCAGGTATCAAACACACAACCTTGTCATCAAAGGTGAAGCTGATCAGAGAACAGTGTTCTAAACCGCTGAGCCAACAGACATTCACAAAAATTTGAGGAAAAAATCTCCATTTTGATGATGAAAATGTATTTGTCTCAAACTAGAGCTTGAGGCCCAGAGATTTGTACATCATTAGTGAAAGCAAGACTAGTTTAACATGAGGATGAATAATATGTGTAAAAAGTGTTTGAAGGAAGAGAGAATCTGTAAGTTTAAGAAATCGGAGTGAGAGGAGACACACATCCTGCAGACTGTATTGCAGTCAATGAGAACATGACAGGGACTCTCTATCAATTAAGGTTCAGATCTCAAAAACTATAAGTCCTATGTGAAATGTATTTACATTGTGAGAGAGAGGAAGCTTGTGGCAACATACTGAGGCAAGATATGTGCGTGAGGAGTTAAAATTGTGGGAGTGACAGCAGTTTAGAAAAACATTTCTGGCCTAAAAATATCTGTGCTCTCCACTGTGCCTGATCACATGACACACTGGTGAGACCTGAAAAAGTCTGCAAAACCCCTGACTTTGGGCTTAAATTGCTGAAAAACTACAAAAGATATCACTAAACAATCTGATAACTTTGAAAGTTCAAAGTTCTCTTAATAAGAGACTTGTAGTTGAGTGTCAAAGTGACCAAGGTTCCAAATCAGTTGGACAGTTCATCCCATAGACTGCCATTATAAATTTTAATGTTTTAAAAAATTATATAAAATCGCTGGAACATGTTACATTTCAGAAAAATACAAGCACACATCTGCTGAATGAGTTGCACAGATTGACAGTTGAATGGTTTTTAGCACAAAGTATGCAGCAGTTGAAACGACGGAATAAGAATAAAGAGTGAGAAGAACAATGTGTGATTGTTGAAAGCAATCACACATTGAGCAAACAGATTTCTGGGGCACCATAGTAATTTCTGCCTGTATTGCCAAAAAAGGGCTCATCACAGGGTGATTAAATGCACAGACCTACCATGGCACTCAGCACTCTGGTCACATAGATGGGATTTCTCCTGGCAGAGCAGTCCTGGTCAGCATCAGACACAAATTTAGGGTTTTTATCCAGGATCTTCAGACAGATATCCAATATTCCTGGTCCAAACTTAAAACAGAAGGTCAATTATTAACTGAATTAACTTAATGGGTTAATAAATGTAACTGGATATTAAAATAGTGTCATGTTTATTGCTCTTTTCAGGTTACAGTGGAGAACCTTTTAGAGATTATGTCTACAGTTCACTGAACTTTATTGAATTAATGTACTTTTTAAATTTGTGTACCTGTCCGAAGTTCCAGGGTGTCCCTTTGATGTATTTATACGTTCCTCTGAAGACCTGCCCATGTTGTGCTAAGACATACTCCGTCCTCTCTTTCTCATTGCGCATGTAAACAGCATCTCCTGTGAGTCAGTAGAGTCAAAGCAACAATGTGTTCAGACCAGTGTAATAGCATACTGCATTAATACCTCACATCTGACAGCATTTGGCAGATGTTTTAGGTATTTAGTTTTGCAAATTAAACACAATGATCATGAAGAAGAAAGGAATACAAGCTGCAGGCAGAGCACAACAAGTTTAACACAAAGTGAAATTCCAGTTCAACCCAAAACACAAATAAAACATAAAAAAAATGATATATTCTGTACTCACTGGGGCACCAAGCATTAAAAAGCAGGGTGAATCGTCCTAAACTGGTCTTCTGCCCCCCCTGGTCCACAGTCAGAGAATAGAGCCCTATTGGGGCATTGGGGGAGGAATTGATAGTCACAGACACTGTGTTTCCAGAGGGGTCATTAGTGGCAGAGGCGCTCCACTCAGTGTCCACCGTGGAGTCATGGAGTCCAAAGCAAACCTTCGTGCCAGATTCTTTTCTGGGTCGTGGACCTGGAGAGAGAAAGACATGTATGAGCACTGAATCTAAATCAAAACTCAGTAGTGGAAAGTAATTAAGTACATTTACTCAAGTACTGTACTTAAGTACAATTTTGAGGTACTTGTACTTTACTTGAATATTTGACAGCTTTAGTTATTCTTCATATTAGTTTTTCATATCCTTCCTGTCCAGTGAAAACCATGTATATCCAAATTTGGTGATTCTGAATTAGAATTTTTAATTATTAAATGTTCATTTATTGGTTGAGAAAATTATCCTACTTCTTCAGCTAAATAAACTATTTTAAACCCCACTTGGATTAGCTGGAAAACAGTTGTTTTTCTGAGCTTGTTGACTTTTTAGAGATACGTGGTTATCATAGGACAGCAACATTACAAACATTGTCTTGTAGAATATGATGCATTACTGTAGATTAAACTAACCAACAGTATATAAAGTAGCTACAATTAGCACAATCTTAGATAACTATAGCAGTAATATGTACATGAATGCAAAAACATCATATATAATAGTAAAACACTGACGGAGCAATTTCTGCATAGTGTCTACTTTTACTTTTGATACTTTAGTAAATTTTGTCGATAATACTTAAATACTTTTACTTAAGTAAGGTTTTGAATACAGGACATTTATTTGTAGTGGAGTATTTTCACAGTGTGGTATTAGTACTTTTACTTAAGGACCTGCATACTTCGTCCACCTCTGTCGAAACTAGAGAAACTAATCTTTGTGCACACACTGGTGATTTAGTCATGCATCCATGCTGCTGGAAAGATCTTCTTTCTCAACCACATACTGTACATATTTGTGAACCTAATCACTGGTTAACAGGAAACATACCAGTTTCAACAGTGAGTGTGAAGCTTGTTTCACTTGGTTTGAACTTTTTGCTTCCAGCTTTCAGATGTAAACTGATGTTGAAGGGCTGTCCCCTTCTGACAATCAAACGCTCCTCTTTACACAGCTCCGTATGATGGCTGCTGTTGTTGCTCTTAATGTTCAGATCATAGCGCTCGATGTCCAAGACTGTAGAGATGGAAAGACAGATTAATGACCTGATAATTTGATGACTAATAGATTTGATCACCTGTTCGAAGTTTCCTCACAGATGATAAATCACAAGAAATCATCAGCAAGACATTGTTCAGTGTTGATATAGTGTTACACCATGTTCTGGATCTGAGATATCTAATGTCATCCTGCTCATCACATTTCACACGACTCTCAATCTGCTACATAGTCAAAGCACTCTGACACTGTGAAGTAACACAGAGAAACTACATCTTCAGTTGTAGATAATTCAGTCCACTAATACCATCTGAACACCTTTCATACAAGGGAAATAGTTTTTTTTCCTTTCTCCTTACCTTGACTCATGTCTGCAGTGAAGTTCTTGTCCCTCGATGTCTGTGTGCAAAGTCTTCAAAGACACTTGAGTTGCAGCCTGTGCTCATTGATCAATGACCCTGCAGTGTAACAGCTCCGGAGGGATATTTGTAGCCTGTGAAATCTGATCAGAACGCCCCCATCCTACGATTTCTTCCTTTAAATTCTTCAATTTCACCATGACCTTAAAGCTATTGTGAAATATCTTTACTGAAAACAAAAGCTTTCTATACAAAAAGCAAGTCATTTTTCATACGTTAACAAAATCTTAGTCATTTTTCTGTTGAATTCGTTTTGCGTCACAAATTACACCACAATGTAACGCAATACTAACACAATGTTTACATGCACTAGATGCTTTAAAGCAAATTTTCTTCTGCAAATATAAAATAAAGCAGACAACAAAAAAGTTTTTTTAATAAATTATTTATGCAATTTTTTGTAGCTGCAGCATATATTACTGTATGATTCAACATAAACAAAATGTTATAATTCAAAATGAATTAAAAACTGATAAATTATCATTTATAATGCAAAACATGAACACACCATAAACTTTCATTTTTATGTAACTTTTACTTCAGTAAAAACTTCTGACATTTTTCTCAGGTCAGAATGATGAGACTTCCACTTTTAGTTTTCAATGTTACTAGAAGACATTGAGAAAAGGTTATGAAGCTACGACCTAATTGCGCAGTTTTTCTTATTTGGTTTAAAGATCAAAGGAAGAAAACAATTCAGTATAGACTGAACAAAAAAAGAAATTCTAATTTCTTAAAATTTGACTACGAAATGTATTAATGAAATATCCCAGCAAGAAGAGCAACTCTGAAACATAAAATAAGGAACCTCTAATTTCTACTTTGGGCAATAGTGTTATCACTAAACTAAACCTGCTTACACTGGAAATGAAATGTTTTGCAATGAGTGTCTACGCCTTATGTGGAAACACTGTTTCTGTGAAATAAGGGAGTAAATTCTGTCTGGTCACTTTCCAACGGCAGCACAGAGTTCAGCAGCAGAAACCACACAAAATTAAACCATCTCTCTCTAAAAAATAAAGAAATAAAATGACCGCACTGACCCCACATTCGAAAAACCAAGTCAGCAATAAAGAAAGTGATAGAAAACAAAACATGTATCTGCCATATTGTAAAAAGTTAGTGGCTTTACAAGAAAACAAACAGAAATCAACATCATGGCCTCAGTTTTTCCAAGATCCAATTACAATCTGTTTACTGTAAATTTTGCACACACACATAAAATCACAGAGCTTACAAAAATCACTTTTCATCAAATGTTTGTAAAGAAAACATAAAAAAATACATTAAGAAGGATTATAAGATACTTCATTTTATGTAATGGTCTTTTTCATGAGGGTGAAGCTGATACATTGATCAGTTTGGAAACAATAATGGACCCTAAATAACAGTTAAGTGTTTTTTTGACTGCTAGTATGTAGTCATATACTGTTTGTTAGTACACAATTATAATTATATAGAAGTCTCTGAAGATTTTTTTATCCCTGCAATAACTGTAATAATTACAGAGTACTTCAAATCCCAATGTGATGTGCTGTTTTAGACATGTAAATGGGTTTTGCAGTTAGAAAGTGGTCTATCCCTTCTGATAAATTATTAAATACAAGATGTAGATGTAAATGTTCTTGCAGCAGAGGTAAAAAAAAAAAATTGGCCAGAAAGAAATAAACAAAAACACATTAAAAGGTAGGAGAAATAAAAATACTTTTATCTATGAATGACTATATATTAATCACTACACTATCAAATTTCTGTATCTGTACACATGTACATGTTTGTTTCCATTTATGGTCATCAACATTAAGTCATGGTCTTCTGCTAGTCCTGGGCTTATGGCCAGTGGATGCCTGCTGGAGATATTTGAACTTCATCCTGGACTCCATTAAGTTTTCCTTGTTATTTTGTAACCAATACAATGTAATTCAGCTGTCAAGAGGATGATGATACATTATCACTTCTCAAGCTTTGCCTGCTAGCATGAGACACAAAAAGAGACACTTTACTTCCATCTCTGGACTGATGTGGTCTCCCACAAATTCAGATTCTGGACCTTTGTGTTTGTTCTAAACAAGCTGTTTGTTTCCACGACAAGATGAAATACAACATTGATCCCTGCATATCAGTAACTGTATTGCACAGCACAGAGAATCCCCAAAAATATATCCCCAGACCTCATGATCCTATGTTGTTGTGGAGTGGCACAAACACATGCTGCTCATGACTAAATTTCTATATAAATAAACATACTATACGCCAATAAACAATATAGTCATTTAGTCACTCACAATATGTAGGTGAACTTGACAGGAAACAGAGTTCCCCATATGAAAACACATATAGTTTACTGAAAACAATCAGAAAAACAGATTCATTTTTTTTCTTAAAGTTTTTTGTGTGTTTTGTACACAAGTTCATTTCCATGCATTTTGAACTGTTGGTGGTCTGGGCCATGACGAATCTGTCCCCCATATCACTGATCCATCTTTCCATGTAGCAGTCTCTGACTGAGGTGCACACAGAGCCTTGTGACTGTGTAGCTGCAAAAAGTAACTTTTTTCACTCCTCCGTCTGCAGGATTACCAGAAGACCTCCGACAGGACTGAACAGCTTCAGTGCAACGATAATCTGCAATAATATTTAAGGCACCAGAGGCCATTGATGATGATACTGATGCTGAAGAAAGTAGATCCTAGAATAAATTATCATCTTGTCCCATTACAGCTACTGGTAGAGATCTTTAATTATGATATTCTAAAAAAAACACAAATCATTGCTGAATCAATGTTGCTGTTCTGAATTCCCGGTGTTTGTCAGTGATGGATCAAAGCTTCCTGAAGCTGTGAACAGTAGCAACAAAAAGACTGATCCTCATGAACTAGAGATCCTCCCATCCTTCCATCAACACAAGATAAGCTGAGTTTGCTGCTACTTTACAAAATTGAGAGAAATTCTTTGTAAAATAGGAACTCTGATGTATTTTTTAAAATGAAGAGGGTTGCTTGATGGCAAGAATTGTGAATTTGTTTGATTTTATCTAAACCTTTCTAAGCAAAGTAACTGTTTTATTTAACTAACTACCTGTAACTGTTTTGTCTTCAGTTGTGTTGACTCTTATACCTCCACTTTACCTGTATGTTTTCTTCTTTGCATTTCAACTTTGAATAATATTTAAAAAATGATAATTTCCTCAAGCAAAAAAATATTGGAGCGATTTTTGTCTGATAGCAACAAGTAGTAAATGGCAACAATAAAAGAACATGACATGCTTACCTCCTCCAGAGAATCCAGGGTCAAACTTCTGTTGATTTTCCGATTATAATTTCATCACCCTGCAATTAACAAAATGTTTTCATTATACTTCAGTAAAATGGTCCAGAACAACCCAATAGCATAGGCTTGTAGCTTGTAGTAAATAATGCTAATTCATCTGTTTTGGGAAATGAAAAATGCCTTCAGTGTGCTATAAGAAAAGTTTTCTTTTTCAGGAACAGAACGTACTATTTAGGCTTTCTTCTTGGCACTAACACACATTCAAACCTTTAAAGCTGCTAGACAAACAACATCTGATTGACAACATTTTGAATCCTGACCCATTGCGTAAAGTTCATACATACAGTAAATCACCAGGTTACATCATTACACCCTCACCTGTACCTGAGCATCAGCCTGATGTGGAGGTTTGGGGGCAACACCTAGTTTCTTTCTGGTAACCACTGGTGAGCCGTTTCTCCTCAAGCTGGGGGTCCGACGAAGTGGCGGGCAGGGCTTTGAACTCTGGGATTTGAACGAAGAGGAGTCGTCCACTACCTCTCCACCCAGGGCAGACAGACAGCTATGGTCTGAGCTGCTGAAAGGGTTGATGCATTCTCCAGATGATTCAGAGCTGTCAACTAAAGCAGAAACACATTTGAGAGACCTTGAAAGTTGAGATTTGTATATTACTTTACACATTAAGAATATCTGTAATGCTTTAGATTACAGCCTGTAATGTACAGTGTAATTACTACAATACATATATGTAGGTACAGGGGAACAAGATGTGAAGTTATGGAATAAGGGGGTAACAGATCAGGAACTTACACAGAACGTATACTGTAGTTATTGTGTAACAACCATGTACCTTTTCTTTTATTACAAAGTATGTACAATCTACTCAGCAATAATCTGGAGGTTTGGGAAGAATTTATACTGTAGTTATATTTTATACTATGGGGTACCATGATCATAAAACTGAGCAAATATCTTGACGTTTCAGGGAAGATGGAGTGATGATTTCTGCAGTAACAGGCAAACTACAAAGTATAAATCAAATAAGTGACAAAGATTTGGATAGGAAAAAAATTAAATGCCATAAAGACAATAACAATGCAAGAGTACTGTTATTTTTTTATCACAGTTGAGATCTGTAACCTTTTACATTAGTGTCATCAAAGTTCATTGTGATTTGAATGGATACGCTTCATTCACATCAGATCACAGCAGGGAGCGACGGAGTGTTTTCTATAAAGAAATGGAAAAGGTTCTCCGCTCACCCACCCTTCACCCTTCACCCTTCAGGCGTATGCTGGTGAGATGAAGGAACACACCCAATCTGTTCCCTGCTAACCTACTTTACAGCAAACATACCGTGAGTAATAATCTGAATATATAGTGCTGTTGGACTGTTAGCTTGACAATTATTTGTTAGCTACCAGACGTTCACATCCAAGCTAATGCTGTGCGCTCCGCCAAAGGAACAAAGTGCTACCCTGCAGTTTTTACAAGCTAATACTAATAATTCCTCTAAAAGTGATGTCATTACATTCAATACAATACATTACTTGTGGGTTTGTGTCTTACAGAAGCTAAAACATGTTCGGGTGATTTTATTCACACAGCAACCTACACTAAGCTAATCTGCTACTGCACTGGCTAAACTTTCAACACATACTCATTGGAGTTTATATTAATTTGAGATTACTTTGCTGGCAATTATCAACATATCAAACATGTCCTATGCTGCATTTAGGCTTTGTCAAATAAAATAAAAGGGAAAACTGCCCATGCTTCTGATTTTATGCTTTATTGCCAGATGACTACTGTTGTCACAAGCATGTCCCACCAGATAGTTGGAAATGAGCTTAAACTTTTCCATTATTATTGTCCCACATATTTGTAATGTTTTGTTGGCTAACTGGAGACAACACTCTGATTTTAGTTAGTTATATTTCTTGTATAGCCTTACATAGCCCATTAATATTGTTATAATATTTATTCAAATCTAGAATGGTAGCCATGATGGCTTTCTGGCTGTGTGGCCAACAGTTTGATTCTTATGGCTTCTCACCAAGTCAGAGAGATCATAACTGTCAAAAATTCAGATATCTAACACTATAAATCACGGTCAAGAGACTGACACTAACATTTTTTCTCTCTAAGGTCAACATATGGCCACAGTGCACCAGCTTCTTTCCCATCAACCTCAACCCTGTCATCTTCATCAGAAGTAGGAAGGAAGATGAAAAAGAAGAACAAAATGACAAAGCAATGCAAGAACACTAACAGTGCTTTAGATTACAGTCCACATACCCTGCACTTTATCTGTAACTACATGTAACAAGGGGTGAATCACCACCACATATATATAATTTACTCTGTAACTACAGAGAACAATGTGAGAACATGGAAGAACAAACTAAATTAACTCCAGTTTGCTGTCAGAAGAGCATATTACAAATATATATGTTGTGATTCATACCTAATGTTTTATCTTGCTATATTTGTATTTATTTACCAGGGAGAAGACTTTCAACATTTTAAGGACCTCAAAATTGTCAACATGTGTTTACACCAAAACACAAGTCAGTGACATCTAGGGTGGGTGAATTCGATGGCAGGCAGAACCACCAGGCCATAAACCAGCATCCAGTAGTGAAGTTTAATGGTGAGGTGAACAGTTGAGACAGTCTTCAGAGTCCAACAGTATGCATAACAAGACACTGTACCCTGGACCTTTGTTCTGAAGTAAATGCACAGATGTACCCTGTAGTTATTTTAAGTACCCCAAAATTATAAAGGAACAATGTGGTTTGCCTATTTGTTGGTAATATGTTGGTACTAAGGTCATTTTGAAATAAAATCATATAGTATTTATTACGTGCTGCAGAAGTCATCATTCCATTCCCTGAAACGTCCAGATGTTTCTCAGTTTCATGGTCATACTGTTCCCTGTAATAATAGAATAGGTACCAAGTAGTTAAATAATAACTACAGTATAAATTCTCGCTAAATTGTTCCTAAACTTCCAGATTATTGCTCAATAGGTCATACATACGCTGTAATAAAAGAATAGCTACTTGGTAATTAAAAATAACCACAGTATAAGTTCTTTGTAAGTTCTCAAATTGTTACCTCATTCCATAATTTCTTGTTCCCCTGTACCTACATATACATACTGCACTGTTACACCATAAGTACAAAAGATTAGACTGTAACTACGGAGTAATTACTTATTTAAATTTATAAGTCAGTTTAAGTCCACAAATCCAAAATGGCAGCAAAAACGAATAGTTCATTGAGGAAAAAATGTTAAGATATGGTGCGAATCTGTCACAGTGTCATTCTTAATGCTACCACCAGATGTTGGTATTTATTTAAGATCTGATCCATTGAGCTAAGGAGTCAACTTCAAAAATGTGATTTACACCTAAAATACACTGACTCAGAGGGTGATGGATTGTTTTCCAGCGTTCACAGTCATGGTGAAGATGATGCTGATGAAGGTGATGGTTGTTGAGTTCATTGTCAGTGACAGCCTCAGGGGAGGAGCAGACAGCAGCACTGGTCTCCACTCCCTGTGACTGGTTCCCAGGATAACCAGCAGGAGGCAGTGAGCCCCGGCCCGAGGAGGAAGATGATTGGCTGAGGGTGGTGGAGGTGGTGCTGCCAGAACCAATAGAGTGTGGTCGTGTATATTCTAAGCCTCTGTGTGAACAACACGCCACAGGGACTGACAACACACATAAATAGATTATTAGCTGGATCAGTGAGCAATGAGCGCACGAGCATGACTGTTGGAGTTATTTCTGGACTACAGTTTAGTTTTGTCACATTTAGTCACTTTGTTAGCTAACTTGTTTAGTTAAAAGTAACAACAAAATGCAAAAGATATTAAAAATAGTAAAATATCTTTTTAAAAAGTAAAATCTATGTAACAATGTCAAGGACACAATAAGTCTACAGCCACACTAGTGCCCCAGAGAGCCTATATTTAGGCACAGCAGTGCTTCAAGCTAAATGCCAACGTCAGCATGCTAACAAGCTTACAATGCTAACATGCTGATGTTTAGCCGGTATGATGTTTACCATGTTCACCATTTTAGTATAGCATGTTAGCATGCTAACATTTGCTGATTTGCTCTAAACACAAAATACAGCTGAAGCTGATGTGAATGTCATTAGTTTTGCAGGTATTTGGTCAAAAACTGAGGTATTGGACAAATTAAAATTTTGACCTGATGATGTCACTAGATGAAAAGTCAGAGGATCACCAGTTTTTTCAATTCATCCTGAGGGGGACATGAATGTGTGTATAATTTTTTTTATGGCAATCATTCCAGTAGTTGTTTAGATGTCTCACTCAATCTGAAAATGTCAACCTTATGGTGATGCTATAGAAAAAGTCAGCATATCAGCAGTCAATAAGATTCATCCTTTTGGGGACCATGAATGTTCAGAATTTCATGGCAATCCATCCATCCCAGGAGCCACTCTGCTGGCGTGACTTAAAGCACTTTTTTCAAATTAATATCGTAATTTACCAGAGACATTTCAACAAAGATCTGAAGCCCTGTTGGGTAATGATAAATGTGATGTGTGCGGTTCCTTACTTCTCCCAGGCAAGGCACAGCTGATGGCTCGGTCACAGATGGCAGCATCACTGGGCTGAATGTCCATGAAAGGTTTGCGGCCCATTCCCATGAACACCCTCTCCTGCATACGCAGCTCTGGAACATAAAGTGTATTCACAATATATATTTTAAACCTGTAAAGCACTGTGGAATCTCTTAAGTATTATATAAAAAAGTTATGTTGTTGTGTTGCTGCTACCTCTACTATGAGTGGCCTGATCCCACAGAATCCTCTCCAGGTCGGTGGTCCACGCTTTCTTCAGCTCCATGCTGGAGGCCTTCAGAGTGTAGGTGTCCTCACTCTTCCTCCTGCGGAACCAGATCTCAAAACACAGACCACTCACACCAGAGTTATGGGTCATCCCAATGTCGCTCGTCTGCAAGAAAACACAAAGAGACACCAGTAGAAATTATTATATATGGTTAGGAGGCACACATTTATAAGCTTCACTAGGCAACTTTGTATGCTGTGATGGGTAGCCCTAAACTAAAACACCTGTGAAGTTGCTTGTAGAACATGTACTTTAAAAAGCAAAATTAAAGGTTGCATATTAAGGTTCCAACAGCCTTTTGAAAAACAGGGGTGTAAGCAGACCTTGAATGACTGCTTGTAGACATAAACATCGTTTCCAATTTCTGTCCTCTTGGTCTTGCTGAAGAGGATGAGATCTTCAAAGAGAAAGATGCGGCGGATACATTTCTTCTTTCTAAAGAAAACTGTGAACTCGTCCTGGCGAATCAGCTGGCCCTGCTCTTTCAAATTCACCTGAGAGCAGAGAAAAGTTCAGCAGAGCAGGAAAGAAAAGAAGACTTTTAACTTCATCAAATTATTGCTTTAAGTTAATCTTATCTACCATTTAAATAGCTTACATCACAGTCCTGGATGGCATCCATGGTGAGCAAATCATTACCGTGCCGCATCTGAAACCGAACCAGCTCTGCAGCAGCCTGGATCTCAGCCCTCTCCCGTTCCCTCTCACTGCTAGTCAGATCAGGCACATACACACTGGGGCCACATACAGTTTGTGCGCACACACTAGATGTGTGCAGTGGATCCTGGATCATGTCTTTTGGCCTGTATGAGCCAGCCAGAGCCAGCATGTCCTGCAGCAGGAGGCTGTACTTGCTGATCCTCTGGATGGGCCTCAGCAGATACGATGAAAGGTCCATCATGTCCCCGAGCTCCTGCTGCTTTTTCTGTGAGGGGATGAGGAGTGGGATGACCACTGCAGCCAGAGCTGAAAATATATGTCCTTGTGCAACGCTGTGTCAACTGTACACCAAACAGGTTAATGTGTAAAAACCTATTTCAAACACCACAGAACTTCATTTTAAATAGAACTCAGGACTCCAAAAGTCTCAGGGGCATCACATATGCCAGGTAGAATTATAGGCACAAATATGACATGCAACATTTGTAAACTATTTGTTTTGTGCAGCCATTCTATACTGTAGTTTCAAATACAGTAGCTTCAGTGTAATTCTGAAAAAACAAAACTATAAAAATGTTGAACTGTATAAAATCAACACAACAAAAAATGAGGAGAATGTTAAGGTTCAAGTGTTCAGGTAATAACAAATCAAGACTAGAAACTGTTAAAGATATAATAGAAAATATGAGTTGCTCTCCCTGTGTTGACTGCACAGATCAGATGGTCGGGTTTTTCTTGTGTTGTATGAGTTACTGTTTTACCTGAAAGGCAAATGTTTTCAAGGGGATGGTTTGATGACGAGAACTGAATCTGTCAGCAGGTGTACAGATACTATTTGCTAAGGAAGGTGGAGCTTACTGCAACAACAAAAACATGTACAGTGGGAAAACTCTACCACTGATATGTTTCAGTTGAGAGAGAGACAGGACATATAAACGGACCTTGAAGATGTCATGGCGACGGTGTAGGATCAGGGCGTCTGACTGAGGTTTGTTCTTGCTGTACAGAGCATAAAGGCCAAAACTCTCGCTCTGTGGAAAGAAGCCAAATTAAACCATTATTAGAAAATGTATGTTATGAATGATTACTTAAACTTGTTGCTTTTATATTTATCTGCCATTATCATCCTGTCACTGTGCACGTCTGCATAGAAGGATGCGATTATTTAAAGTTCTGTTCAGTTTAGTGTATCACAATTAGATATTTTTCCACCAGTTTACTAAATAACTTTTTCATTTACTTCAATTACACAATAATAATCTAAATAAAGTGAACATTATCTGATTAAAACTAAGCTACGGCAACAAATGAGAGCTCTATAAATAAATCTAAGGCATTGTATAAAAACATTTATTAAGTTATTCAGTTATTACTCACATGTCTGAGAAAGCAGCGGGCCACCATGGCGGGCTCCCTTTGGCAGGCCTCCAGCTCTGGTAGAAAGTAGTGGCTGTGGAAGTCGTAGAGCTTCTCCAGGTTACCAAAAATGACGCCTCGCTTGCCCCTGAGGTCCTGGGGGATGTCTGGTGTGTCCAGCAGAGGGAGGTAGTGGGTGAGGATGTAGCCCAGCGAGCGGACGTACTCCCTCTCTGTGAACACCAGCTCCTCCAGGACACGCTGCAGCCTCCTGGAAACACAAAGAGACAAATACCTGCTAATTTCAAACATAGACTAACAGAATGACAATCAGCATACTGCAGCACATAAACACAGTTTAACAATGTATTTAATGACACATCTATTTTAATAGTATTTACAAATAACTAATTTAATCTCTTCATCCTTTGAATACCCAATGATGGTTTTTCTGCATCAACACAATCCAGTGAATATTAGGAAAGTTTTTGGAGGGATTTTTAAGTCTAAGGTTTTTACAACATCTCTTTTGTGTTGTTACTTTGTGTTTGTTTT
Organism: Thunnus thynnus; assembly: GCF_963924715.1. Taxonomy (NCBI): domain Eukaryota; kingdom Metazoa; phylum Chordata; class Actinopteri; order Scombriformes; family Scombridae; genus Thunnus; species Thunnus thynnus. The sequence goes on along the minus strand of NC_089522.1, from coordinate 12,359,719 downwards.
CAAGCACTTTGTTTTATTTTCTCACAATGCATTATTTTATTTTCTTCTGTACTGTAATTGATTATTGATTAGTTATATTTTGATAAATTAACTTAATCATTTTAGAATTATTCATTATTTCACTGCCATCTGTTCCCTAAATGAGCAAAATGAAAACTGTACATTCTTCATAAATACAATTTCACCCTGATGATATTTACTTATTTTAAGTTATGCATTATTATCACCAATTTTCTTTTAAATTGCAGCTGGTGACACAGCGACATGCTTTCATTTTACTCTTTCTAAATGCACTGTGATAGTAAAGAAGCATGCCAGGCATGGACAGATTATCAGAAAGGGCATCGAGCTGGACATGGACACATAACATGACTCCTAACCTTCTGTATGTAGCAGCTCCTCTTCTACCAATATTTACATTGCTTACTTTCCTGTAGGTTTACCATAGTGTAAGCATAGGCTGGGCAGCTGTATTAGTGACATACGATGAACAAAATCATAAAAACAAAAATGAGACAGTATTCACAACCAAAAAGGACTCGGGTCACTAAAAGGAGCCAAAAGATGTGATTTGGATATTCCTACTTTTGACTGAGCCCACTGACTTTAGATCAGTGGTTCACAACTAGGGATCAGGACACCCGGCAAGGGGTTGTTGAATTAATCTAAGGGGTCACAAGGTGACAGAACAGGACAGGACAAAGAAAAAAAACATATTTCTGACGCACAAAAATTGTCTTTTTTTCAAGCTTTCCTTGTGAATTACTCTATTTTATCTCCTCTAATCCCCTAAAAGTTCAAATTTATTCAAATAATTCATTCAAATAAAACAAAATAAGTCCTCTTTTGTTCAACTGGTTTACAATGCAATGTGTGACAAGGGATCCCAGGTAGACTTTGCTTTATTTAAAAGGGTCACAGGCCAAAAAGGTTGGGAACTGCAGTCACTTAAAATTGAGGGTTTGTGCCCGTAGGCCCGTTCAGTAATCCATCCATGATACCAAATGAACAAGAGGAGAATCAGAAGAAACAATACCTGTAGTACTTCAGTGTAAGCTTAGAGACAGAAAAGAGCGCATGAAATCTCATTAAGACTCACAAAACTACATTAGTACAATTAAAAACATGACACTTGATTCACAGAATATTACACTGCAAAGCAAATGTCTGATAAGATCAGATCTTTTTTTATCAGTAATACAATTTCACCCACATATGGTAACTTACAGGGCATTGCTGGCACTCTCCTTTGGACTTGCCAAACTAAACGCCCCTTCATATCTCCCAATAGGCAGGCTCGAGTGTTTGCAGGATAAAGTCCCATTACCCCCAGCGGCGCCCCGGTCGCTCATACAAGAGTCCTCTGAGCAGAAGCTGCCATGGCGGGAGATCTGAAACTTCTGAGCCTCCTGGAGGATCCGACAAGATGGCTGACCATGGTGGGAGCAGGATGACGGGGATCGAACACGCTGCTCTGGAGGAGTGGACGACCCCACTGTCGCTACTCCTGTGGCGCACGAGTCTTGGCTCACCGACCTCGCTCCAAGACCTCGTCCCCATGGAAACCACTGGCAGCCAACAGTGTGGGACTGAGACAGAGCAGCGGCATCTCTCTCACTCCTCGCTCTGCTTGTTTGTCTCCTCCTCGTCTCTCTTTCTGTTCTCTTTGATGACCTATTAGAAAATGACACAGAAGCACTAATACTGAGTCCAGACCTAATGAGCTTTCCTCCAGCGGGGCCCTTTAGTGTGTTTCAAGAATTAGATGTAAGATAATGAAGCTCAAGGTTGCTGCTAGGGCCCTTAACCTCTTCAACACCGCTGACGCACAGTCAGTACATAATTTGTAAGGATACCAAATATGTCAAGCTGAATTTTGTATAAAAGTGAAGTGATAAAATGAAGGTCAAAACATTTCTATTTGATGAAATGGTGTAGCCATAAAAAACAGACTTGAAACTATCAATGCAGAGCTGGATAAAGTTGATACAGAAAATATCTGATACTGTCATATCAGACAATGTGGAATAGGACTGATTGACTGACTTGAATTTATTTTTGTAATAGTTTGGATTGTTGTATTTGTTTTTGTTTATTGTAAATCACTTGGTGATATTATGTGCCACATCATTAAAAATGAATAAAACTGGGTTTTGTGTGACTGGGAACAATGCATCTATATTACAATACTCAGTTACTCAAAATAAGAATAAATGGCACTGCGTTACATCCAATATCTAAAAAAAAAATGCAGAAATAAAATTGTAGATTTATTTTGTTCTAATCACAAATTCATCAGCATCATCATCAAAGCACTACTCTCCAACAGCAATATTTCAGCACTTTTTAGAAATCACAGTGAATGAACTTCTCAGGTTAGATCACAGTCTAATGAAATGAACGGACCAACAAAGCAGTTGAATTACCTGTGAGGTGACTGTGGAGTGACCTTTGACCCCTGGCTGGTCCCGGCATCACTGTGATCGTCAGGTTTGACGCTGATAGAGGCCATAGTTGTTGAGTTAGTGCTGTTGTTGCCTAGCATCGGCTTTCTCTTCCCTAAATCCACTGCCCCTGACACGATGCCCTCCCACTGCGGGTGCCGTGGCCCAGGAGTCGATTGTACCACCAGACTCTGACCACCGGGTGACGCTGTCTGAACATTAGTGCTCATCACATCAACATAGTGACGTTCACACCAGCTGCTAGAATGTGGTTGTTGGCGGGAGACCTCATCTATTTCCTGTATCCTCTCCTGAAGCTGCTGCCGGGCCTCCTGGCATCTCAGCCAGGCTACGTTCCAGACCCGCATACCCCTGGAGCCCTGCAGGGCGCTGGCCTGGGCCTTCATCTCCTGGAATCTCTCTGGGCTGAACTGGAGGAACTTGTCTTGGAAAGTCTGGAGAATGAAGCTGTCATTGCCTGGCTGGAACACACTGGTGATGGTTGTGCCAGAGCAAAGGGAGATACTGCTTGGTCCTGGATCTTGGTTTTGGTGTTGTACTGGCTGACTGTTTGTTTGATTGATAGATGTTGCACTTTGATCATGGTCTTGAATTGTGTGGATTCTGGATTGACTCTCTTCCAGGTACTCAATGCATTCACTGGCCAGAGCTGTAGCCTGTTCGGAGATTAAGATGATTTTATTTTTAATAAAAGAACAAAGCTGAATATTCTTTTTAAAAACCAAGCTTAATTTCTCAGGCAGATGTTCTGTTACTTGACTGAAATGTTACTTGTGTATGCTATACTTAGCTGAAACTACTGAAGTATAAAAGTAGCACAGGTGAAATTGTTTTTCTGCTGTTTAAAAAGAAAAATCATTAATTCCATATACTGTTTGACACCAGAATCATCAGCAGATGTGTCAGTTCTTTAGTTGTACAGTAAATAAAATGATTAGCAAATAATTAAGACGTGAGCTGACTTTTGATTACTGCTGGAGTGATGCCTTTTTTACTAAATTACATAAAAGAAACACATACAAAAGTAACTCTTTTAAAACATGACAGACAATTACTTCCATGGTCTCAGTAAAAGCAAGAGCAAAAGTGACATCACTACGGTGTTTGTTTCAATGGGAACACACCTTACCAATGAATCTCTGTCTAAAGTAATGACCATTAAAAAATTGTATCAAAGCTATTTTAAATGCTAAATCTTCCTGATTGTTCCATAACAACATAACTGTGGTCTGCTATGCTATGGTGCTCAGTTACATTAGTGTGTGATTTGTCAATTACAACCCTGCATCATTTTACATTACGGCTATATATTTGAATATATACCTATATACTGTAGCTATATAGTATATAGCTATATAACTGCTTTCCTTCCTAAAACTATATATGCAAAAGAGAAACATGAAATAACACATAAATTAAAACAAACAAAGTCAGACTGGGCCAGATGTCTGTTTCTACAGAGTAAAAGTACTACATGTGTACTGAACTTGAACTTGAATCTTGAATTCTTATCTGACACCAACCTGCTCACAAAAATCACACACGTTGACCATGATCTGCAGCTCCCTGCCGCACGCCTCTGCCCTGCACAGGAAGTCCTCCAGGCCTGCTTTGAAGGTGCAGACTAGAGTCCTGAACGCCTCCGTCTCTGGATAGGACATCCCACTCTGCTGGAGCCGCTCTGCGTCTGATGCTAACGACATGGCATGGTGTCTACGGTCCTGCAGAAAGGAGACAGAGAGATAGAGAGTAAGACAAGTGAACAGACAGTGACACGATGACAGCCATGAGCAAACTTAGACTCACATTAGCTTCAATAAGGAAACCAGTGAAGCTGTTGAGAATCTGCTCCATTCTGTCTCCAGAGTCGTCGACTGATTCAGCTTCCAGCAGGTGGCGCTCTCCCTCTGCATTAAACCACTGTTGCATCTGTAGGGAATGAAGATGCAACACAATACAACAATATTGGGTTCAGTAAGAACATGTACATACACAAGGATATTTCTTTTTAAAGTGCTTTATCTAAAGTGACTTATTTTGGTTACTATTTTACATACAGGTCCACTACCCTTGATATTTTATAGAGGGTGTGTGAACATGTACAGGTGTGCTTGCACTTATAAGTTTGAATGTATATCTTAATTTTGTATACTCTATACTTGAGCACATGACATGTATTTTAGTGACCTTAGCTGTCCATATTGGGGTGGGTACATTTGTTATTATTGTTGTTTTCCTTCAGTTTTGAATGTGTTTATCTCTTCTTGGTTGATCCATTACGGGTCCATTACCACAATGACCAAACCTAACATACTGTATTTTGAAAGTAAGTTGCATCCATCTGAAGATCAGTCGGCAGATTTGATGAACATCTGGAATAATGTACCTGTGTGAAGTGTCCCTCCATCTCTCTGAGTTGCAGCAGATACTCCAGGTGCTCCAGAGATATGTTGGACCTGTGCACGAGGACGTGAGCCTGCTCTTCCACATGGTTGTAAAGGCTGGTCACCGAGTCCACTGCATCACTGGACGTAGGAAAAAGAAATACTTCAGTAGTGGTTTCATTGAGTCCTAATGCATATTATTGTTTTTCTGTGTCTCATCTTTAAATTGCGGACTTTTTCATAATGTTTGCTGGTGTAGTGTCTTCCACTGGCAGAAATACTCTATTTTTTTAGTCTTGTGGTTTAATTCATAGCAGCATGAATATTCAATCACAGGATATCACAGGCCATGAAAACAGCTAAACCCGAATCACACTGCAGAGTAAACACAAAACTCAAACAGAGGTGCTCTGTACATTTAAATATAGTGAGTAAGAGCAGGACATTTACATTTACAACGTTTACCTGAGGTCCTCGCAGTGGGGGTATTTGAGGTCACTCTCCTTCCTCAGCCTAGCCAGGATGGCCCCACCCTCCCTCTGCAGGCTGACCAATCGGCTGTCCTCCAGTACATCGCTCATCAGAGTCCTCTGGTCCATCATACATTGCTGCACAGTCTGTTAAACAAAAAACATATCGAGATCAGCAAATGATAACCCCAACACATAACATCAGAAAGCACTATATGACGCATTGAAGTACCTGTGCAGTGTCTGTCCTCCGGGGCTCCTCTAATGTACTGATGGCTCTCAGAAGCAGACTCGACGCCTCATGAAGATCAGATACAAATGGGAAGAGTTTCTAGAGCATAAAAGATGTGGACAAGAGCGATCATGAGCAGTGAAGACCCAACTAGTGCACCACATGATTAGACAGAGCAGAGGGAGAGAAAGAGAGAGAGAGAGATACATATAGTTTATTGAGGTGACTGACTCACCTGATGCAGCTCCATCCAGTCACAGTAGCTGTGAGACAGAGTCCCATCCAGGCGGGAGCTCAGGTGATTCACCTCCACCAGCTTGAACAAAGCTTTCATCGATGTCACCACTTCAGTCTGCTTTGAGGTAAAATGGAAAAAAATGGAGAAGTAACATCAACAGGTTATTATAGCTACAGCGATAAATGAATAAGAGGAAGACTCCAGACCATCATCATTCATTATTATTTTAGTTGACCTAGCCCAAAGGGTCACTTTAATGTTGAGATATTTTGTTTGATACGTGAAAACTTTGACCTGCTGCTGGCACTACATAAGAAGTTTTATGACAAACTTTATAGTAATCCATCCAATATATACAGTATATTTCATATTTCACTCAAAATATCATGAAGATGAATGTCACAAAAATTCAGGGCAATCCAAGCTCATAGATTATTCAGATTAATTATCCTTTATAGGAAAACAAACAGCGGTAATTTGTGCAGTGTCTTCCACTAAATTATAATAAATTAAAAATCTGACCTGGATGCCGGGACACCTCTCTGGCCGGAGGCTGCTCTCTTTGTCCACCAGTATCACCAAACTGTTCACCACCTGAGGGGTCTGCTCCTGCAACAGTTAAACATTCAATCTTACTTAACTACAGTCATGCATCTTGATTTTGCGTAACACCCTTTAATTGATATTGCTGAATACATTAGAGTGCATTTTAAAAGTCAAAAATATGTGGATATCAATGGATAGATTATTTCTCTTTCTGTTTTATGAAGTAAATGGAGCTGATATGAATGCAGGAATACTGTGTAACTCTTGTAATTATGAACTGAGTCATCACGTGTTTCACAATGCAATGAATTGTAATGTTGATAAAAGAGCCGGAAAAAATATTTTGTCTCATCTCTCATAACTATTTAATAAACTGAAGGAAGTCTGGATATGTTGTCTCGGCTCAGGAGCTGATACATTATTCAGCACTGACATTTCACTCAGAACTCATTGTGCCTGTAAACAACAGCACTTCAGCCAGGCTTTAACATCCAAACAACAATAAACTCTGACCTGCTGTAGTCAGCTGTGACACAGAGGTTTGTGTGCTTCTTACCTGAAGTGTCATCAAGGCTTTATAAAGCTGTGGTTGAGGATTTGTCTTCCTCGCATCAAAAATGAGAGTCATCCCAGCTTCTCTGATCTCTCTCCTTTAGATACAGAGATAAAAAGGTAAATTAGTACACAATAAAACAGATGGTACCACAGCGATGCCAAAACTGCCTTCCAGTATGACTTTAAATGTACAATTGATGTGTTTCAACTTTTTGGTAGATTGATTGGTTAATTGATTTGTTTATTCATTGATTTACTGGCACAGGAATATTACATCTTACCTGATGATAGAGTGGAAGTAGAGCAGCATATGAAAGAGCTCCTGACTTGTTACATTTGATCTCCATCCCTGGTGGTCTCCATAGAGCTCAACTATTGCCCTTCCTGTCCTGTCTCTGCCGCCTGAAGGGGTGGGAGAGAGTAAAGATCAGGGTATGCTGCAGAGAAATTACCTGATGCATCTCCACAAGTTTTTTCACAAGATCTCGACATCATGAGATCACACGAGCATTCATCTTGTCAGGTTTCAAGTTATGTGCTTGTGTCCGAACCACCGGTGGTTTGGACCAATCAGTGTCCTTTAAGGATTCTCGTGTGATCTTGTGATCTCACTAATCCAGCTGCCTCGCAAGGTAAGACAGTGAGAGACAGATAGTTCATCCAATCACCTGCCAAGTATTTTTTGCAAGTGCCTGCCCTTTTCCAAACAGTTTCCAAGACGACTTCTCAGATGGTTCTGTGTAACAAGCAATCTGGCATGTCAGGTTATCACTTCTGTGATCATATTGATTGAGAGTCGAGAGAGACTTCTTTCCATTTCAATAGTGAAGGTAGTAACTTTGCATGTGGAGGTAACTGTGACACCTTCTACTCCCCAGTGAAAGTACCGAGGGTTCAGTTACAATATTAAATAATAAAAAAAGTTACTCTGTATATTGAGAATTAGATTAGTTTTGATGGAAGAAGAGCAAAAGGCTCATAAAATCAAAAGTGCAAAAGCAGCAAAGGCCTGATAGACAAAGACAGAGCAGGCACACTAACTGATACTAGCACATGAAAGGAAATCATTCAGGACAAAAGAGCTAAAAGAAAGACAGAGAGAGTCAGAACAATTGTTGGTACATAGGTGAGTTTTACTACCCTTTCAGAAAAAAAGAAATACCAAAGATATTAGAGAAGACAATTAAATAGCCACAAAAGTGATTCCTCCATGTCTCAACATCACTTAATTTTATGATGACCCTGTAAAAACCTTCTTCTTGCTCTTTTTATGTATAACTGACAAATGTTATATTATCTCTATCTGCTCTTACGTAGGCAATAAAGGATTCATCTAATGCCGAATTTTTATGCAATCTTATTTTTACATGTTGTACCTCTCTGTACTGTGAAGAACTTTATAACTCATTTTAAAAGCCGCCAAACAACGTATGCGGATTATTTTGATTATTGTGGTTGTCAATGTTACTAACTTACCTGTGAGAGATGCTACTCCTAAATAGAGGGGGTGGGCTCTGGGGTCCGGGGATCCCAGGGGGAGGTGGTCAGGTCTAGGACGAGCAGAGGAAGGCTGGGGTTTCTTCTGTGTCTCTGCTGCTGGAGGTAGAACTATCTGTGACATGTTCTCCATCTGAAGACCATTTCTACTGGTTATGGATCCACTGACAGGCTGAACACCATCTATAGAAAGTGAAAACATCTTGTTGTAGGGAAGCTGATGAAGACTCATTTTCATTTTGTAATAAAAGAGTACAACACGTAACAAGAACAACATGACTCTGTACCTGGAATGACCATCTTCCTCCTGTTGATCTTGGGTGAAACCAGTCCAAAGGCTGTGCTTTTTTTACACTTGACCACATGTAGCTGGGGAATCTCTGCACAGGAGCCAGCATTTTCTCTTCTCCTGACATTTTGACCTTCAACAATGACCACCTCGCACTTCTCTGAGGTGTCCACGACTGCTGTGGAGAGGGAGGAACATCTTCCATCTAACAGTGATTCTCGTCTGTTCAGTGGTGCTGTAAGACATTTAGAAAAGTTTGGACTCCCTCCCATGGAATCGGTTCTGTTTTGCAGCCTTTGACGAGGCTTGAGGGTGCTCGTGTTCATCGCTTGAATTTCACTGGAATTAAATGGTGATCCATGATGTCTAGTGGAGGTCACATCTGCCTCTTTAGGATCATTTGAGCTTGACAAAGTTCTAGTGTTTATCCTTGTTCCTGCTGATAAGTTTGTTCCATTCACATTTTGTAAATTGCCATAAGGTTTGGCAGAGAGAACATCCCTTGGTTCCCTGAATGGCACAGTGGTCCTTTCAGTTGTCTGCTCCAGCTGTCCACCAAATTTTGAAACATTTGTGCCTCTGTAATCCATACATGGGGCAGTGTTTGTATCTCCTGGTTTCCAATATGGAACAGTGTTCTTGTCTCCTGACTCCTTATAGATGGCTCCACTGACAGAGCAAGGGGACTGGTTTTGCATCCCAGGATCACACCACATTCCTTGGGCATTACACCATGGATCCACTGTTTCAGTCTCTGGTGGCCTCTGTCTGTCATCACACTGTGAGAAATCCCCATCCTCCTCCACCACAGCTAACATATTCCCGCTCTCTCTCTCCTGTCCAAAGGCGACAGGGTTTTGTATTGCAGCCTGGTAGGATTCCCTGTAGCGACACCTCAGCTCCTGAGCTCTGGAAACCTGTCCGCCTTGTCTCCTCCTCATACACGGGGTACAGGGTTTCTCTGAGAAGCGGACAGTGCGGACACATTGAGAGGGTTCAAAGGAGCCAGGGTGAGGCTGATGGGGTTGGGAATGGTGGAGAGTGGATGAGGGTCCGGTTTCCCCAGACATGTTAGGCCTTAATGATATAGCAGCCTCTGATCTAGAATGATTCTGCGTTTGTGGTTTTGTAGGTAATTGCACATGTGCATGTGCTTGAGGTGATATCTGTGTCTTTGGCTGTCTTTGTATTTGCATATATGACTCCATTTGTGCACGTGGTTGCATTTGTGCTTGTCTGTGTGGATATCTTTGCATTTGTGCTTCGATTTGTGTGTGTGGTTGCATCTGCACCTCTGAATCCTGTTGTTCCTCTCCTGCTGACTGAGCTCTGCCAAAAAGCTTAGTTGCCTGCAGAACATCAATATATTCCCCTTCTGTAGAAGCTTGGCCTGCTGGCTCACTTCTGTTCATATCTTGTAGAGTTGTGTCTTTATGTTTATCTTGTGCTATATTTTCAAGAACAATCACACCCTTATCTGCACTCTTGCATGTATTTGTGTTTTTACAAGTGCTTGCAGGGGTGCATGTACCTGAGACAGTGCTTGTTTTTGATTCTGTATTCGGATCTGTCCCAGTAACACGGCTGTCCCATGTGTTTGGGGACACCCAGCCTATAGGCTTTGGCTCTGATTCAGTCTCTTTCACTTTGACCAGCCTGGATGAAGAAGCACTGCTAGTATCTACGAGGCGGAGTGACACAGCAATGCCGTGCTTTGCTGGACATATTCTGGTCTCCACGGAGAAAGCAGAGGGATGTGAAGAAGATGTTAAAATTGAATTCTGAATGGTTACAGGACACTGTTCTGGAGCAGTTTCCTTTGAAGGAGAAAGAAGAAATGAAGTATTTGATGTAGAATTCTCAGGAAAATGAGGAGGAGGTGGAGGAAGAGGAAGCGGAGGTGGTAAAGGAAGATACGAAGGAGGAACAGAGGCCATACTACTCCCAGCACACTGTGGTACATCCACAAAATCAGGCACGGCCACCCGTTCCCATGGTAACCTCACCACGCCATGCTCAGTGGCAAGCAGGCATCGGCTGAGAGGCGTTCCATGGCGGCCCTGGTTGATCTCCTCTAACCAGTCACGGCTGAATATACACAGATAGGAAGTTTCAGGGACCGGGGTCTCCTCGACTAGTTCCACTCTAAGCCCCTCCTCTTCCAGTAAGCTGCACACCACAATGCGAGCTGATTGGTCACAGAACGGCGTCACTTGGAGGTAAAAGTCGCCAGGCTGAAGAAGCAGGGGGTCGATGGGAGCAAGTTGGATGACAACTTGGTCACGCAAACACAGAGGCCAGCCCTCACAGAGGAAGAGTGCATCCGTGTACTGAGCCTAAAGCAGACAGGGACATGGACTGTAAAGAATTTCAACAGAAATTAACCTACTTTTATCTCTAAATTAACATTATGTTAAGTGTTATAGAAAGACCTCAGGGTAATTCTGTTCCATAATTAACAAATGTTTTGAACATATGTGTCTTCAGATGCTCACACAAGCGTAGTCCAACACCGCTGTAGTGTATAAGACAGTGACTTACACATGCAGCCTGCTGCACGGTGTCTAAGATGTGCTTGGCCGGGACCAGAAAGTCCAGGAGACACCGCAGAGCGTCTCCCTGATAACGACTGTCGATGATTTGGAAGAGCTGGCTGAGAACAGTGGGGGCGGTGGCCTCAAAGGGCGGATACAGCACCGACAGCAGGTTCTGGATGGACCCCTCCAGAGAATCAAGGTTCTGAAAACACAAGAGAGAAAAAACTGAGGCTAAAGAAAAAACATTGCTTTGTGTCCTACTGGTTTATGATGGATCCCATAACATCAAGTACAACGTAGGCAGGTCACGTTCTGTGGATGATATGTGGACGTGCACTACTTGGACGACAGCTTAGTCCACATGGATACAGTCAATAACTGTAATTTCAGGAATCCTTTGCCACATGCTGTAAAACATATTCTCTGCTGTCCTCCCACATATTCACAAGGTCAACTGCTCAACAATGGAAGACAATGATATAAACAAGCTGTTTCAGTCATATATCTCATCCTCAGTTAAAAAAAAAAGCACATGGTGAAGCACCACTATTACTAAAGTAGTTTGCTTTTAGAATTAAATTCTCACGTGAAATTACACAGGTCTGTCCTCAACCTCATGACCTTCTGAGAAAATAGCTCAACAAACACAAACACTCATCATTAAACATATAGTCAGCCAGCCTGACAGCAAACATCCAAGTAAACAGAGTGTGTGATGGCTGGTCTCAAGGCTAGCTAGCCTCTTGGTTTATGGTTTCACATTCTCTTTGACCTGAACTCATGGCCCGCTACCCACTTTTAGGACCTGCTTTATTTAGCTCGGCAAAGGCCACAGCAGCAGACCTCGGGGGTTAATGTACGTACATGCATGGCTGAGGCTCTGCGGGGAGATGATGTGTGAATTTCGACGCATAGCATGAATGTTGCTGCATTTTTTCCCTTCAGGTACGTGTTCCATGTCATTTACTGTATAAGATTACATCAAAGTATGTGTGGGAGTAAGAAACAGCAAAGGGACACAAAAATTCTTCTTCACTTTTAAAAATCTTCGTCCTCGGTTGAATTAATCATTTTAGATTCATTTAGATAAAAACAACAACCAGGTCAGTCGCTGTCATCATAACATTTTCAACATCAAACTTTGCTCCAGTCATGTTTTTTATCTTCTCATTGAGAATTTGTTTTGGATAAATCATCCCACAGAATTAAAGGGTTTCCAGCTGTAGTTATGAAGAGAGGCAGACCTGGATGTACTATAGGGAGATGAAACAGAGGAGGGTGTGTTAGGGTGTGATGAAATCTGTCCCCTAAGACAATATTGGCTCAATACTTGTCCAACTCAAAGTAATACTTGACTCGCACCATCTGCTCTGCATAACAAGCAGACTTTCTCATTGAATTCTGTCCTACTCTGTCCATTCTGTATATCCTTGTATCTTTGCTGTTTCTTATGTTTCTGTTTTTTCTCTCTCATGCAACGCTTGCTCATCCCCACCCTCACCGTCTCATCCCCTTACATTATCATCTAAAAACGCTGAACTCTCAGCCAGTTCACAACCCCCACAGCTCCAGAGACAGCACTGTGACTCACTGTGGGTCAGTCCTGCCACACCCCGCTGTGAAAAAAAAACACGGCGATATCATCATGATAACAGATGAGAAGGAAGAGGAGGAGGAGGAGGTGAAGGATTGCAATGGTGGTGGTTGACAGATGAGGATGAGGATGGTGGCTGGCTCAGAAGCACATTATGTACTGTAAGCAAATTCAGTTCACAGCTCATGAATTTTAAATTAAATGTTTTCCCATCTTGAGGACAATGAGCACCTGCTTCATCAACTCTTAAATAATGTCAGTGAGGGAGGTCTGGGATCGGTCCACAGATTCTTGGCAAAAGGCAGCTTGGAAATTGCAGACATTTTAATGAATGTGACCTTAACAAGGGAACTAACCAGTGGTGTTGGGTTGGGGCCCCCTGGCCCGGAAGCCTTTCGAGTGCTTACAAAATGAGAACTTGGAGTGTATTAACACTGCTGGTAATATGAGTCAGCTGTGAGAAGCAATCACCATGTTACTGTACGTCTGCTTACAAGGATACACACTGACACTGTAACACCATTTAGAGTATAAATGCATTGTCGAGTGTGTGTTTTTTAGTGAAAGTGTGTATTTGAGTGTCTGTGTCCAGTATGTGGTGTATGAACAGGCTGTTTGGACCTGTCTATCTGCCCTGGCCAGCATTCTGTTGCTGGAGATTCACACGGCTCTATATAAACACCCAGATCTCTCTCACTCGGCCACTGAAATAAATGATGGCACTCACATTACTGTGGATAGCATGTCCCAGTGTGGGGGCTGAGGACAGTCTGAATATCTTTGTCCAGTATCATTATGAAACAGAAATAGTCTTTGCACATTCCAGATGTCAAGCAGGTTGCTGCCTGGACAAGAACAAAATATTTAACAATGAAAAAAGAAAAGCATTTATGGTGACTTAATACATTCCTGTGGGATGTTTATCCCTTTATACAGTATGTTTTTAACAGTGACATTACTTTTAGGGGAATTTTGACTATTTTATTTGATTGTATCTAGTAGAGAGTGACGGGTAATGTAGGGAGAGGGGAAAGAAATGACATGCATCAAACTTCAAAAGAGAGAAATTAATCCTGAATTCAGTGTTTTTAAAATCTTAGAAATGGAAACTGGAAAATATTGAAAGTATTTGGCTCCAGAAATGGTAGTTTTCACGACTGCTATTGTCCTTGACTTCAATGGCTAATCTATGTTGTGTTTACTTCTTATTATTTATACTATTATATTAACTACTGTAACTCCCCTCAGTTTATGAGTCAAATGAAGTATCCTCTAAAATATTCAGTTTGTGTAATTTGTATACAAAATGCCTGAGAAATATGTGAAGCACAATAAGCACAAATGATGTGATTTGGCCAAACTTCAGAGCCTCTACAGACACTGATAGAGCCTCTAAATAAGCATGAAAAGAATCCATTTCCTGTGTTTACGTCTGTGGTTTTTCATCTTTAAGAAAAACGAGCTGATGTACACAGATTCCCTACTGGATTACACAAACTATTTAAAATGTTTTTTCTTCCTGCTGCCCACTCATAGAGGAGCCGAGGGACCGATGTGGTTCTGTGTCAGCTCTCTTACAGGAGGGACTTCTTCCATCCCAATTCATTATTACAGCTTCTGCCATCATTAGTTCCTTAAACATTAGACTTTTCAAGGGCTTAATCACTCTTGTTTTTAGCTTGATGATAAAATATTTTATTCAAAGGAGTTTTAAAATGGCTACTCAGGTGATTGTGTACATGTGATGTCGATCTGGTCATAAAAATATTGGAAATCACATGTACACATATGTACGTGAGTGTTCCCTGGTTTATTTTAGTGATGAAATTTTATGGTTATAAAATTGTCTCTCGGCTGCATCTCCGATCATGAGAAATGCAAAAATTTAATGTTTCACATCACTGCAGATGTATGATGATGTGACATAATAGTGTTATATTAATTAAGAAACATTACAGATTTCAGCTGTAAGCAGTGATGGTGTAAGATATCTCTGACATTACACTGGCAAAGAACACAGAAGCATTTCTGTCAGCATTTCATTGTGTCTGTGTCTCTTAAAAGTGAAGATTTATCAACTGACAGGTCTCATTTTAATCACATTCAAGAGCTTTACAGCTCAGTTAATCATGAATACAGTGACAACGTTAATTAACACACAACTCAAACAGAGTTATCAACACAGGCATGTTTCCCATCCTGTAGCACTTAATTAAAAATCATTAAAATCTCATTAGGTCTACTCTTTTGGGCTACTCACAACCTCAGACTTATGAATTTATGACTGTATAGAGACAAGGTCAGAGATCTTGATGGGGGTTTCTGCAGTGTGCACACCTGCTGTGGCTCATTAGAAGACAAAGGTGAGGACGTATAAAAGTTCCTTAATGTGACTTATAACAACATTTTTAAATGATGGTGGATGATTTTTAGATGCTGAGTTCAGTAAGGAGTCAAGTTTGGAGGAAGGAGGATCAATTTTGGCTGAATGAAATGCATCGGCAAAGGTCCTTCATGCTCCAGGCGTACTGTTCTGTATGTAACCTCTGACCTGTAGAGAACAACATCTTTGTCAGAACTAATTATATTGTACTATTGATCAGAAGATCAGAAGACTTTGTCACTATGAACCATCCAGTGATTGCATCTCTCCAAAACACAGGTTAACGTTTTTGCACTCAAACTGTTAGTGGAAATGTTAAATAAGTATATCTTCTTTTGACCAAACTATTACAAAACTTAAAAATCAAATCTCTACTACACTAAAAGTTGTTTGCTACTGCTCCACATTCCCCACTAGATTAAAACTTTATACTTGGCAAGCAGTTAAATATGATTATTTCTTACAATATGAAGCCATTTAACTAAAGGATACAGGTTTTTAGCAAAAGACACTGAGGACATCGTATCGGTACAGATAGCTTCTCTATTAAGTAATAAGTATTTTCAGAATATTGTGAATCTGAGGCTAAAATTCATCTATTTTGGCAACTGACTAATGCAAAAGAAAAATATATAGAGAGAGCGAAAAAAACAGCACTGTTTGTTTAGAGGAAGTTGTTATTTGCTTCGCTAAGGGTAGGATTTTAACACTGTGCAAAACAAACAAAACATTTTCATCATAGAGAGACTTTTTGAATCCAGGCTCCTCTTTTCAGCAGAAAGGGCTTCTCTACTCGCACATGCGTGCTCTGGTGAGCTAGGTGTGTTTTCAGCCTGCTGCTCTGTTGAGCCATTCACTGAAAATGACAACTTTCTGAATGACAGCAACACGTGTCCTGACCAGGGAACACCGATAGTGACAGACTATCTGAACTATTTTGTAATTTGGAGGAAAATTCAATTGTGCAGTAAACGGATTAGCCCTGAAGCAGAACACATAGAACAATCAGTCGAACACAGATGTGCTTCGCAACAGACATTACACATGATCTGTCGTGATGAAGAGTCTCCCTGTTTAAACAAATGCCTGTAAATATTGAAATTCTTTAAAAGTGAGGAAGCAGCATGTCAAAACTATGCATCACATTTTCCAAAACTTTTCCTTCAGCAATGAAACACATCCACAAATCTGTGATATCCAACCCTCAATAATTATTATTAGCAATGACAAACTAACTTAAATAACTAATGAGCATCATTACTCAGTTTTGTTTGTTGTTCATGCTACTCTATTGGCTTCCTGGAGGATGTTCTGCTTTACACAACAGCTCAAGTTGAGATTTAAGATCAAGATACACACCATATTAGATCTTTTCAGGCTGCCCAAAAACATCTGATATCTTTTTTGGGCATTTTGTGTGTAAATAATTTACCATTCCCTGCTATTCACAGCTTTGAAACGAAAGGGATTACTCGCAGTAAAGGGTTTTGTCAGAGGGGCTTTTTTGGAGTAAATGGATGTACCTAATAGATATGGCGTTGTACCTTTTAGCCCTAAAAGCTGCACTCTGGACTAATAGGTACAAAGAGAATCACAAAAGTTTTCTTTTTCTGAGTGCAACATCCCATGGCACTCTACCTCAACACACCCAGTGACACCCGAGCACAGGCACAAGCCAAATTACACTGGGGTTGGACGTAAACACAGGCTGAGTAGAACTACTGTACATGACCACTCAGGCACCGAGTCGGCCAGACGGTATATTTAGTAGCTTCACAGGGATCAGCAAATCTGAGCTTGCGGAAGGCAAACACTAATCATGACAGCCTTGATCAGCAGGACGGTTTGAAGGTGGCTGTAAAGTAGCAGTCAGGAGGCAGAGAGGCATGTGTTTAAGTCATTAAAAACACGTCAGGGAGTTATGAATGAGCCGAGACCTTAAGCACGTCTTTAAAGGCATCATGAGTGAGTTGACGTGTCTACGCTGTGTGTGAGAGGCGTGTTATTATATCAAAGTGTAGCTTAGCTTTCACTGACATACTCATCTCATCTGTAATTAGCCCACAGCTGTGCTTAAACCTGCAGTGCGGAACTTTAGTTTCCCCCTTCTGGCAGTGAGAGTAATTATACAAACACTGTTGATGTCATCGCTGCAGAGCGTTATTTTTTTTTCCCATCTGCATTCTGTGAAGACCTGCCCCTACTCTGCCTCTGATTGGTTCTGACCCTGATATTCTTACCCTAACCATCTCACTCCCCTTGCCTAGACCTAACCAACCTAACTAACAAAGGCAACGAGTACTAGCCAATCAGAGGCAGAGTAGGGCGGGTCTTTGCGGAATGTGGGTGGGAAAAAACGAGGCCGCCACAGACCCCTGACGCTTCTTACATGAGCCGGTCCTAGCCCTGGCGATACAACGCAGTTGGGGCACACTGCAAGTTGGTCTCTCTGCAGACTCACAGTATCTACACAACACACCCACTTGATTAGTTTTAGGTATGAGTATGGGGATGGTTAGGGTCAGGGGTCAGGGGGGTGTGTCATGTAGTAAAGTGGTCGTGTCATGTAGGTCTGACTGTAGATAGACCCTTCTCGAACAATGAGGACAGTCCACCCTGGTTGATAGTTGCAAATCAATCATTGCTGGTCAATGTACAACACATCACTACTGGAAAGTTGCCACAGACACCATTAAAAAACTCCATATACTGCAAAATACAGAGAGATTTATCTGGTGGCGATTGGCTTAATCAGCATTGTGTGAACTCGTTTGGCGAGGGCTTGAATGTACCAGACTTTCATTTAAATGTAAAAGTGCTGCACTTCAGCTTTAATGTAACTCACATCAGCAGATTTCATAACAAACCAGAAACAATTAAACAATTAAAACACAGATGAACTTCACTCAGTCCTGACATTAAAATACATGAGATCAAATCTTTTAAATGTGTCACACTGAATCCTAAAATAGCACAGAGACATACAGACTAATTGAGACTTATGAATCATACAAGGCTTCATCTGATGTTTGAATGTATTCATTTGATGTGCAGCTCTGCGAACATCTTTTGATGCTCTGAATCTCAAAACTAGAGGGAAATGATCAGTATATGTTTTGCTCGGAGTGCAAAAATGATCACTTTGCAGTTGTCCACACCCATCAGAGTTTAACGCTGAACAGCTGCCTCAGAGCCGTATCAGCTCAGTCTACATGTCAACTCAAAGTTACTGTCACTGAAAAGATCTTTTAGTATCATCAGAAGTGTCGCTGTGTACTCTCCGCCAAAGCAACATAAACGAGTGGCTCCAGGTAAAGGCGATGTGATGGTTTGTAGTTTGGCAAACAGAGCTGTTGAGCTGACTGTTGTGTGTTTCCATTGAATCACCAGGACGGGACAAGACGTCTTTCTGCTGAGAGAAAAAAGATGCTCTGTGTAACCTGGTCAACACAGAAACAAATTCCCAAACATTGAGGTCACTCCCAAAACAGGAATAGTCGGGTTAATGGATTCTGGTTTCAAAGACATGGCAAATATGCAGGAAATAGGGCGGGAAAATCACAGCAGCACACACACACACACACATATACACACAACGTCCTGCCAAATCAAACCTACAGGAGAGCTGGGCGGGCATTTTAAAATTCACATCCTCCCAGTCAGTCAGTGCCAAACAAAATCAACTTTATGTACAGGCCGGGCACACCCTCTCTGCAACCGAGGTAGGTGTAACAACATAGAAAATACATTCATTCACGAATTTCCTCGCCAGCATGTGCAGGCTGAGATTCTCAACAGTCCGAAATAAAAGAAAACGAAGAAAATGTTTGACTTTCCAAACGTCAGACCAATACATTACACAGCATTGATTTCCAACATCAACTCAACCGAGATGCTCAGGGATAGTTTCTTCACAGCAGACCTGTTCTAGCTCTTGTATGACTCACATGCCAGTAAGTGGGGATCCAGGAAGGGGGCAGATACAGTGGCTGGTTTGTGAAATCTGCCTTAATGCTTGGTAACCTGAAACCTTTACCTTGAGTCAAAACACTCCAGCAGAGAGCAGCAGCCAGAGCGAGCTATGGGAGCTATGCTGCGTAGTGCACAGTCAGTGTACATACATGTTTCAACATAAAAGGCTACTTGTCAAGACGCAATAAATAAATGACTCTGCAGTACTGTTTCAAAGGAGACAGCGCTGTAACTGTCATGACTTATGTGTTGTGAGGAAATTCTACACGAATGGATAATTTCAGACGTTAAAAAGGGAACGGTGTGTATAATAAGATGAAGAAAATAGTAAAACATGCCCATTACATTTCCTACGAGTGCAAAGTGACGTCTTCAAATGGTTTGTTCTGTCTTAACAGTTCAAAACCTCTAGATATTCAATTTAGTGTGACACAAAGCAGAGAGAA
This sequence comes from Thunnus thynnus, assembly GCF_963924715.1. Taxonomy (NCBI): domain Eukaryota; kingdom Metazoa; phylum Chordata; class Actinopteri; order Scombriformes; family Scombridae; genus Thunnus; species Thunnus thynnus. The sequence goes on along the minus strand of NC_089522.1, from coordinate 12,340,111 downwards.
GCTGCGACTCCTCACATTTGAGAATCCTGAACTCGCAAATGTTCATTTATCAATATGATTGATCGACTAACCCATTAATCAACTCGTTTCACCACTTAAGATTCTTACTGTAGGTCGGAGAAGCATAAAGCACCTCACTCTGCCCTGTCATCTCAGAGAAATGACATCAAAATCAGGAAGCTGAAACTCTACAGGACATCCAACTCCCTCTCACAGGTTTGTCTTCATATAGGATTTGACAGATGTATGCCAAAGCTTTATATTAGAAAATTAAATCAATACCAAGTGTCTAACAGGTCTAAGCCTGTTAGTAACGTGAGTAGAGAAAAGGAAACATATCATTTAAGATTCAGTTCTGTTACTTTACTTGATAAATGCACATTTTCGTTTGGTAAACGGTAAACTTGAAGGTCACTTTAAAGTTTAAATATATTCTAATAACCGCTACAGACCTGTGTTCAGAACGAACAAGATGGAAGTCAAAGTGTCTCACAGTGAACAGAGCAGATTGTCACATTACCATCTTCCTTTCTGCGTGTTTCCATTCCCATTCATCACAACAGTGTCCGTTTCTGAAATAATCCAAAAGGAGCGATAATCGTCTGCAGAGCTGCTTCTCCTGTGTGGTGGCTGCTGGACTAAAATGAAATCCATTCTGCTCAGACACTCGCTCACAGCTGAGTGAGCGAGGACAACCTTAAGCCAGCTGGATGAGCATTCGTCAGGTCCTCAGCCTCACTTAGCCTGTAATTTCTCTTGTTTGCCCCCCATCTCTCCCCCTCTCTCTCTCTCTCTCTCTCTCTCTCTCCCTCTCTCTCTCCCTCTCCCTCTCTCTCTGTGTCTGTGATTTACTGTGCTCTCTCTGCTTTCTGTCTCAGCTTCTCTGTCTCTCTCTGTGTTTGCTCTCCCTCTTGCAGCACATCGAGTGCTGGGCGCTATGTTTGTCTGAAAGGGGCAGCGTGACCAAACATGAGGAGAGGTGAGAGGAGGAGGGAGAGAGAGCAGGAGAGAGAGAGAGAGACAGAGAGAGAGAGAGAGAGAGAGAGATTAGATGATGAGGAGAAACAGGCTTTACAGTAAATCCAAGTACATGCAACCACAAATTCTAAGTTTAGTTTTTTCTCTGTGGGATCTTCTTACACTATGCACACACACACAGGCTCAATAACACATTCATAATTAACCTGTGATGCCAACAAGAAACCCGATCATTGATGCCAACAAGGCGCTGCCAGCCAAAAACAAATGATCTGTCAGATCAGACTTGTATTACTCATAAATCTGGTCACACAGTCATATTATGGATGCTCACCTCACCTCCTATTTAGAGACAAAAAGCTGGTAATGGTAAACCATTAAATTTAGGGGTAAGGGCTGAGGTTAGGCATGTAGTGCTTATCGGTTAAGGTCTCCAGGGAATTCATGTAAGCTGATGCTGTGACAAAGGTGACAAAAATGTGTGTGTGTTGGGATCAGGTGAAAGAGATGAAGGCGAGACAGGGGAGATTTAGACGGCAAATTGACATCTTCTTTCTATTATGTGTTTTAAAATTGCACCAATGACAAGAACAATGATGAATTTGTTGAAAACACTAAAAACTAAACAGTTTTCTCTGTTTAGATGATTAAGAAGCCAACTAGAAGCATGAATTGAAAAATATGTGAATGCACTAGTTGCTAGTCCCCAATCGTTTTGACACTTAACATTGCAATATCTGTTTATGTTAACAGACTGGTAGATACAGACAGATACTGTAGAATGGAAACTGACTGAGATTGTCAGTGAAGGCGCTTCAAACATGTTCTTTGGGGAATCACAATATTCAGATTGGACATTAAAATATATCTTTTTTAAAACATACTACATAAAATATACTGTATAATCACACTTCCTTTAACTTCTTCTTTTTGGGCTAAATTCATATTTCTTAATATCACCAGAGCACATATTAGGCAACTATTAGGTGTTGACTAAGAATGATAAAAAAACAACAATAATTTAAAAAACATTTCACCATCCTGTACCAACTCTTAAATTAGGAGTGAATCAGTTAACGTCCCAGAGGGCTAACAAGCTGGCGAACACGATCAAAGCTACAACAGCACAGTTCCAAATTGTTTGATACGCTCAATACTGTGGCAGCAAAACCCCCATCCACCACCGCCTCATGTCATGTCACAAGACACTCTTGAGGACAAACTGAAAGAAGAGAAGAGAAATAGGCTTCATGAATTATAATAACACAAACTTATTATTCTCACTTTAACTGTTTACATACAAACACAACACAAGTAAAGCAAAAACATCAGTTCAGCCATAGAGACATGGATCAAAGGGCAGCTACACTATCTGATTATATTTGTTGTGGAGACCTGAAGATCATCATCCTGGTTACAGTTTTAAGATATTTTGTTGAGGGGAGTTGAAACTAGAGCAGAGGCAGAGAAGAGCATGACTGGAGGAGGAGAGGTGAAGAGGTGAAGACGTGAGAGGGGAAGAAGAAGTGTTCAAACGGAAGAGGCATGAAACATCATACTGACGGCAGCTGTTGTGAAATAGTATCAAGAATATCTCATCTCTGTATGTTTGACCTGGTCATGTCAAAAGGAGACAAAGAGTGACAGAGAGATAGTGAGGTCTCTCTCTCTCTCTGAACCAGAGACAGAATCCGTGCAGCACATTCCTCCGGAGCTTTTTCAGCACTCTGCTCAGTTCATCAACAGGCAAAAACCTGTGTATGAGTGTGACACATGCATTTGTCAGTGTGCGTGTGTGTGTGAGTGAAAGTAGGTTTATGACTGTGGACTACATGACAGGCATGGACTATGACTGAGTATCGAACCTCAACGATCTGAGTATTGATTAAAATGTATGTATAGTATCAAAAACTCTCACCAAAAGTCTGAATCAAATGCTTGGTCAGATTATGGTTCCTGTTTCTGAATTCTATTCTACATACTAATATTATACAGTATGTGCTATATTATATATATGTGCTCATAGTATACTGTTTTTGAAGTTATTAGAGACAAAAAATCCATTTTGTTTGAACAGAAAATGACACAACATGTGTACCAATCCTTGCACAAATTGTGACTTTCAAGACACTGACATTTACATTTAAGAAAAAGAAGGAAAATGTTTTATAAAACACTTTTTTCTGAGATTGTCTGGAGCTGCTTCACCACCATCCTCAACCGTTTTACAGATGAGAGCAGCTCCTTCGTGTCCTTTCTACATTACATGGTGGGACGAGATTCACATGAGTTTCATATAGAAGGCCTACTCATATTTGACATGAACACTCATATTCAAAAACTGGTTAGAATTAGCATTTAGTCTGACACTGGGACACAGCTTTAGTCTTGCTTGCTTATACATCACCATGATCAGATATTTCCTGATGTAAATCAAAACATTTTTAGGACATGTTTTATTTAGGCAAAGTTTTTCTTACATGCATTGATGTATTTGAAAGAAATACACTGACACTCAGGTATTGTGTGTCTATTGTATGATATTATATTGTCATATTGGCGCTATATGTATATGAGTGATGGCTAATGTGACGGATCAATAAGAATAGATGGAAATATCAGCTGTTTCTTACCTGACAACAGAATAAGCTACAGTATTCATCATAATGTATCTGAGAGTAGCGTGCCCTCTGCCTCGACTTCTGCAGTTGAGAACAAGCCTGAGGACAAACATGTGTGTTGTTGTTGTTGTTGTTGTTGTTGTTGTTGTTGTCATATATTGGAGCTATCATTGTTGTCCTCATGTTCCTCTCTCTCTCTCTCTGGTCCTCCTCCAGGCTCTGTTAATGCACTGACTCCAATGGATGTCAAGGCAAATGTGCAGAAGTCACAAAGGGACACAGAAAGAGCGAGGGAGAGGGAGAACGAGGGTAAAAAGCAGCAGGGAGGGGGAATGATGGAGAGAGGGTTTTTAGTTGTGTGTGTGCGTGTGACAGCACGTTTATGGTATTAAGCTTGAGCAGAGCGAGCGTGTCCTAGCCAGAGGAGAGAAGCTGTTGATTCAACTGGTTGCAGCCAAGGCCTTGTCGCCCTTGTCCTCATCTCTCTGTCTCTCTCTCTCTCTCAAAATCCCTTTCTTACTCAGACTCGCTCTCTCACCCCCTCTCTCCATTTCACTCATACATATTATAAACGGGACATTTTACTTAATCCCAAATCTCTGCCCCTCCTCCTCTGCTTCTTTTTCAGGTCGTCATTGTGAATTACAATCTGCACAGATACAACATGTCTGGTTAAAAATAAATGTTTAACAAAAAACAAATCCATGAAATCATGTGTGTGTGTAAGTAGAGGATGACTTCTTTGTGACACACACATTCAGGGTGGACATGGGCTATGTGATGTTCAGACAATGAACACTGATGAAATAAAAATGAAGTCACCTCTGTGTGTCGCTTTCTCGTGTTGCTGCTGCATTTTAATGTCCATTTATCATTAATGCAGGGTTCCAAAGTTCTCCCAAAATCACAGTTTTACAAGCTAACTGCTCTGTAGCTGCAGTTGCCAGATGAGAACAGGACAAACTATGACATAATAGTCATATCTGCAAATTACAAGCAACTTAGGGAATATTTTTTCAAATGGTCATAATTTAAAAGAAATGAGTTTTAAAAAATTTGATCTGGGTGTCACAAATGTACGGCACTCACTGCAAGACAAAAATGCAGTTTCTTTCTTATTGTGGTCTGGAGCTGAAATGATTAGTCTGTAAATGTGAAGATTTGCTGAATCATCGGCAGATTCATCAGTAATGAAAATAATTGTTGCCGCAGTAGTCTGGACAGGACTAAACTAGCTTGAGACAGATGTAAATTTAAGTAGACTGTCATTACATAACTGTCAGTTCTCTCTTTGCAACGCAAACTTTTCCTACATCTGACTGGACAAATGCAGCCCTTGCTGGTCTTTGCTTTTGATCTTCAGACTGAAAACTAAGAGTTTCCCAAACTATCCATCAAAGTAGTTTCTGAATAAATTTGATGTAAGATCATGCAGTTGCAGAATCTACTTCTATAACAATTTTAATACTTGTTAAGATGGTTCAGAAACTTTGAGAGGTAGTAGGTCATCATGATTATCGTAACACTCCCTATGGTGAGTCAGTTCTCATTGGACATTTTCCTGATTTAAATCTTATATTTTATACTCTTTTTTTCATGGAAAATGTAGCCTGGATTTTCAAGGCTAATTGTCTGTGGGGTAAAATATCCATATTTGCAGAAGCATCTGCACTCGTCATCTCTCTATTTATCTTCACTATGAATGTCTGTGCAACATTTACGCTCCAGACATATTAAAACAGCCAGTAAAACGAGCCTGCTGCTCTGAATGTAACACTGACTTTACTGTATTTGGGAGCAGTGCTCTCAATGTTAGACTATGTCAGAGCGGATTCACAAAGGTGTGTTTGTGTTCATGAGTCAATGTGCTTTGTTACAACAGCTTTAATGGAACGTGTTTAGCAGCTACTAATCCCAACGGGTGAGGGAAACAAACGCACCTCGATCCTTGCCCATCTATTTTTGCCTCCAGCATCCTCAGAACTTCAAGCATGTGTCGTCCCAAGCTCTGGCTTAGGCAGCTAGCACCTCATTACCATTCTGTAAAGTAGTTAACATAGCTGGAGATGCATTTCCTCCAGTGAGCTACCAGGGGTCAGAGCTGAGAAGCACAGGAAGTTCACATCATCGACAGTTTTATGAGCAATTGACTGTTTTAGTGTTATTTGAACTTTTTATGGAGTCATTGGGATGCAGGCATGTTTCTGGTGGTAAACAAGAGCATGAATCCTGCATGAGATGACACATAAATAGCTGTGGTAGATTTCAGGAGGCTACTGAATCAAGTCTATGTTTATATTTTTGATAGCTGAGGCTCATATCAGAGGTGTTTTCACCCACAAGCCAGTGAAAGGTAGACTTCCTCCATTATTCAAGCCATTATTGTCAATTTCATAAAAAAGATTCAATCATTGTCCTTTTCACATATCAGTCTCTTCTACATTTTTCATTTCTTTCATATAATTCAAGTGAAACTCTATATTCCCTCTATATTGCAACATGTGGTCAATGTCAGTCATGTGTTTGTGTGATGAAAGAGTGAACTGAACGCCAACAGTAGAGGCAACTCAAGTCTACTGAAGGAAAGCTAGATGATATTTGGCAGAGAGAAAAGTACAGAAATATTATTAGCTAAGTGTATTTAAAATGTACTTAAAGTAAAATGAACTAATTATGAAGAACAGCCCCTTCAAGGGTGTTTTATTCTTATATATACATATCATATTATTATATTATCACTGAAGCGTTTGTAGCATTTAAGCATTTTAATGTTGTAGCTGGTGGAAGTGGGGGTACTGTTAACTACTTCACTGTTTATACTGTTTGGTACTTCAATCTAAAACAATGCATCATATTTTGAACTATTGTCCACTTTTGCAGAGAAAGCATAGGATGTTTTCCAGTGCTTTCAGTGCCTCTGAAAAGTAGTTAAGTAGAAGTATAAAGTGGCATAAAATGGAAATAATTTCAGTAAAGTATAGAAACCTCATACTATGACATTTGAGTAAATGTACTTAGTTACCATCCAGCAGTACCAGATGTGGCTCCTGTCAACTATTAATGGTCATGACTTGAAATTTTTAAGACTTTTGAATAAGTAGATACAATATTTATCTTATACTTTTTTATTATCTGAAATAGTTTTAAGAATTTAACTAATAAGAACCAGTAAATAAAGACTAACCAGCCTCCGAGGAACTGAATAAAAAGCTTTCATAAGACTATTATAATATTATACGTTACTTGATAAAACTTGAAATCAGAAGTCAAAGCTGTGACCCAAACACCAGCTTTTCTGGTTCATGGTGTCTTTATGTTTTGTTTTTGCAGCAATCAGTTTAATTTCTGCCCAAACTGAGGCTAAACAGTGTTGAACAATAGCAACAGTATCCTGGTTTCTACTCCGAGCAGCATATCCAGGTCTCTTAAAATCAGGATAAGGGCCTAACCAGGTTTCTGAAACCAGGATATGGAGTTTATATGCGTAACACAACCTCCAAAAACCTGATTGTAACCAGGATACTCCTGCACATGTAAACACACTCAAGAGAGGCTGAATGCAGTGATTATAAAACCATCTGGAGAGGAGATAACAAAAGAAAATGGAAAAGATATGATATCAAAAGAATTTGGCTCTAACTTGGTCTGAAAAAAACTAACCACAGGCTTTTCATTCCTGACTCCTTATCTGTCTCTCGATCTGTAATCAGAGGACAATGTCAAAACTGGAGACCATCCTGTGCTTTCTCTGCATAAGTACATTTAGCTGTATCCACATTAGTTTTCACCCAAGCAGCAGCCACCACAGCTGACTCTTGTATCCACTGTGCAAAAAACCTTAAGATGCAGTACCTGTCATAACCACTAGATGCTGGCTCCAAACAAGATCTCTATGTGAAGGTCAAAGGGAAACTCTCCAACCTCTTTCTAGGAGTCAATATGAGCTGACATTTCAGTAGCTAAATTCACTTTTATGTTTGTAATTTCAAAATAACTGTGCCATTAAAGCTTCGACATGGGGATATTTTGGGGTGTGATACCTTGACCGACAGGTGTCTGAGCCCATCAACCCTCAGCTGTGTTGATCACCACCTGCTTGTTTCCACCTCAACACCACCCAGACTCCAAGCTGTAGCCTTACAGTGTATTTTCTAGCTCCAAACAAGAAAAAGTGGCAGTGAGAAGTAAATGGTTTGCTGGTAAGGAACCTACACATGCATTCCTGACCCACTTTGCAAAGGTGCAGACAGCTTGGCAGGAATGTCATCATTATAGTCGTGACACCCATGTGACATGCAAAACTTCAGTATTCCATTGGATGCTAATATTACACCACACCAATGCTAAACCCGGTATGGGCAGAACACTGAGCAACAGAAAAACTCTAACAGACTGACCCAGGAGATCTAGGCAGCGTGATTCAACACTTGCTCTGCAGCGACGGCTCTAGGTTGAGAGAGACAAATCAACCCAGTGGGGGAGTGAAGGAGAGGCATCTATTTTGGCCGTCCAACTGACTGTGTGACCCCTCACTGCCTCCTCTGGAGCTGACCCTGCTGGTCATAAATCACCATGAACTGTGGGGCTGACTGGGTTTTTTTTTAAAACACATTGTTCTCACAGTGGTGTGTGTGTGTCTGAAATATGACGCCTACAGTAGCCAGATAGACAAACAAAATAGACAGGCAGGCATGACAGGAAACTAGGACATTAACCACAGAGAATGAGCACAAGTAAAGGGGACAAGTCAAAGATGTTCCTGTTCCTACTAGTATTCCTACAGCATGTTATGGTAAATTATTAGCCTTGACCCAGTTTGGACCTGCTGTCTTATGGACCTTTATGTTTGACTCATGCAGTACATGTTCTTTAGGCTGGTTATAATGCCATGACTCCTATGATTCATATGCAACCCTGGTTGGACTTGAATGTCAAGTCACAGTAGGCCTGGAGAAAAAGTCGTTGATCACATCAGCAACAAACTGCAGCAGGACTGTGTGTAGATGAACATTTTCCTACTGTTTCTGTAAATAAAAAGCACTTCTAAAAGACACCAGGAGCTTTAATCACACACACTTGACTTGACTAAAAGGAATAGTTTGACATTCTGGGATGATATCAAGAGGATTGATTAATCCACCTACTAGCACCTCTGATGATTTACAGGTGCTGCTAATCTGATTTTTTTCAACCTTTGGACAGAGCCAGGCTGACTGTTTCCAATATTTATGCTATGCTCAGATAAATGGCTGCTGTGTCCAGCTTAATATTTAGTACAGACATGAGAGTGGTATCGATCGTCTCATCTAAGTCTCAGTCAAAATGTTAGACCCTTGCAAGCTGGTAAAACTGGTGTGACAGTGGACTCTCCTCTGTCTGGATCCCAGCCAATAGTCTTTATTGCTCCACAGAGGGATCTATTTTTTTCTGGAGAAAATCAAACTCTTAAAGGGAAACTTCATGTCTTTGCTAAAATCTGGGATCCATATAAACACTACTGTCAATTTTATAGTAAATTATTTTTTCTTTTAGATTGTTTGGTTTCTGTCTCTCTGTATCATAACCCTTATTTCAGCTCAGAAATACATTGAGGTAAAGACCTCATTTACAATGTAACCAAGTAAAAAAAATAAATAAAAGAACCAAGGCATCAAAAGACACAAATAAGGAACATATGATAAAAATGATATGGGTATACATATAAATATATATGTATGGTCATGTATCTGCACTGTGTGGAGGTTTGTATACCCTTTTTTTCGACATGTAATTGAGTGATTTTATACTGACCTATGGATCTAGTTTGTTCTCTCTTTTTTAAAAGAGCTTAAAACTAAAAAAAGAGAGTTGCAAAAACATTGGTGACAGTGATCAAGCGTGTTTTTGCCATGACCTGATATAACAGAAAGCAGTCTGGATGAAATCCACTGTGAACACGATCACTATTATCTTCATCTGAAACATAACGTGTACTGTACATGATTGAATATGGAGACTAGGTCCTGTTAGATACTGTGGATACCAAGCTGCCAATATTTAGATCTCTGTATGTGACTGTCACTGCTGGTGGTCTGTCCCTGAAAAGTCGGGGCCACTTTCCCATGCTCCACTCTGTCTAGACAAGAACACACACACACACACAGACACACACACACACACACACACACACACCTTAAGAGTGTAATTTTGGGGAGCTGTTCAAAGATCAGAAATAGCATAAAAACTTAAACATATGGGTTCTTAAACTTTCCTCTGCTGTAAGTATTTGTAAGATTTTTTTTGTTCTGTTTTGTTCACTAGAACTGGCGCTCACGAAAAAGGAAATTCTCCCGAACTCTAAAATTACCAGAGATTACTGGAGGTCATCTTAATGACTCTTGAGTCTTTTAGGAACAAGAAAAATCAAAACCACATAAGATCACTCCTTCTGTATCCTGCCGATCAGTGTTTCCTGCATCTATACTGTATATATACTGTACATCTTCATAGAATTAAAAAAAAACATTTTGTCATATAACTTTTTCACAAAAAGTCTCTCTACCTCACACACACACACACACACACACACACACACACACAGCTAAAACACAGCAGACAGGTGATGCTGATCAAACACAAGTAGCATGAAACCCTTGAGGTAAAAAAAAGTCGAGTGGTAAGCGCCGGCTGGGGCAAAACCTTAACACAGGCCCGAGAACAGCATCTAGAGGCCAGCGAGTACACCTGCACTCAGAGGAGACAAACAAACCCTCTCAGCAGCTGGTTAAACAACACACACACACGCAAAAACCTCCTGCCTCTTATTTATAACCTCGCCCACACAGCAGAGAAGAAGCCCCAGAGTGGAGAAGACGCAGGCAGCCGCACAGACAGACAGTAACAGCTGGTTACAGGAGTGAAGCCACAGAGTTCAGGTCACACAGGAGGAATGTTATGTTTGAAACAACACACAGAGAGCGGTTTAAGGCTGCAGTGGATATTTCTTTTTTCATTACTGATTTTCTACCAATTAATCTGTTGATTTATAACATCACAAATGTCCTCCGCAAGTTTCCAGAGCCCAAAGTGATGATTTCAAATGGCAAACGTAGTCAAATCAATTCTTCACATGTGTGAAGTTGAAATAAACAATTATTTGGTGTCCTCAACTGAAATGTGAGTGAAGCGATTAACAAATCTCATATTACACTGATAATCAGCTATAACTGATGGCCAAAACTGGAGTAAAATAACCTTCGGTCAGTCAGTTCCTCTATTGATTGACTGATAGTTGCACGACTATTTATTCCCATCATTTCAAGGGTCAAAGGGATATATTAAGAACTATATATATATATATATATATATATATATATATGTGTGTGTGTGTGTGTGTATATATATATATATATATATATATATATATATATATATATATATAGGTTTAACTGCAGGTTACGTAAGTAGTCATTTCTAAGATGAGGGTTAAATTGCTCTTTATACAAATCACAATGTCCTCTCAAACCAAATTATGGTAAAAAGGACACATAATGACAGGAAGTAATGAGCCCATTTACAAAAAAAACAACAACTATCCAATTAATTGTGCATTCATGTCTGAAATATGAAACAATCCAGTCTGCGGGGGTTTGTGCATTTTGCAAGAGTACAGGTCAATGGCTTTTTCACAAATATCTCCTTCAGTGCCAAAACTCTCCATGTGGAATAACATGAGCTGCAACTGTGAATATCAGATATCAGCCCTTTGATGAGGACTCAAATCTTCAATCAAGCTAATTTTGATTCAGGCTAGTGACACTTAAGCACACTGTCTTGCATGCGTGTGTGTCATCACATCATCAGTCATAAGTTTATGTAACTGACCGCCAGCAGAGCGAAGAGTTGGGTAGATTATCACCCTCTCCTTGGCTTCTGATTAAAATAATATCAGCATGGATTAATCCAATCCTCTTGATACTAATTTTACTGGAGTGAAACACAATCCTCTGGGTGCTGATGTGAGCTTGCAAATAAGACACAAATTAGCCATTATTAACCTTCTGGCGTCCATATTTGTTGATGACACATTGTAATAGTGGCAGTGTTATGTAATGTAACATACTGATAACATTTGGCCGTACAGCACAAGCTTAATATGTGATCTGAATATTGATTAAAATAATTATTAAAATCAAATGAACCGTCTGCTTGATATTTGGTGATAGATAAACCTAGTTCATAATCAGGCTACATCTGTCATTCCCAGCATTAACATACAGCAGCACATGCAGATATAATCAGACAAATGCAGATATTTGTGTGGACGAACTGAACTGAACTTCAGAACTGAGACAAAAATACTAAACAGGTCACTTTTTTCCACTGTTCTGCATTTACACGCAGCACTGCGCATTTCCAAAGTGCCTCAAGTCTACACATGACATTAAAATCCACCAACTGTGACCTGCTAATTAAAGTCGGGTTTGTTGTACAATGAAGTCTTAATTCATGCAACTCGCCAAAGGGCAAACAGTGTTGGTTCAGTTTGACACCATCATGCCGACAAGTCAATTATACGCTCCGGTGCTGAATCTAAACTCAAAGCATGTCATTGTAGCGTTAGTTTATTAACTATTTCAGTGGTTTAACGTTTTAAAATGAAATAAAATACATAAATGATCAGTTGGGCTCTCTTGTCGATTAAGTCCTCATCCATCACCATGACATCATTACCAAACTTAATGAGTGTGGGTGCTCTCTACCTTGCGTGTCGCTCCTCATGTCCAGCCTGAGAGTGTTGGAGTTACAGCAGGAACATGCTGCAGCAGCTCCGTCTGTCTGTCTGTGTGTCCACCTGGAGGTGTGGAGGGTCCCTTGTTGTTCGGATCGGCGGTGCAGCGTTCTCCTGGTGCCGCAGAGTCTCCAGAGTCTGATCCACAGAGAGACGGGAGCGCGCAGCGGGGTTGCGCGCGCTGAGTGAGTGGAAATCAATGGGAGGAGAGATACAGTGAAGCAGCGCGTGGAGAGTTAATGAAACCAACCAGTGGGGGGGAGAACTGAAAAACACTGTCTGAGCATACTGTCCATCACGTGTCCATTCGATATAAACCTAAAAGACCATTTAAGACCATAAAAGTCAGTATACACATTTACGCCATTGCACCATTAACACAAATAAGTTTGATACCGATAAAAATAAAAATAAAATGCAAACATTTATCCAAGATCATTGTTTCTATATATGTGCTGTATCTGAATATTGATCCTGAACTGATAGCCTGATGTTTTCTACTGTGTCAAATTGTAAATAAAAATGAAACTAAAATGAAAGTATTTATACCACATTCATATCCAAGAGGGTGATATATTAAAAGCAAGTAAACAACAAACGAAAGATAATAATTTCTAATAATTCAAACTCTCTTGGAGAAGCTATACAGACTTCAAAGGTGTCAGATGTAGGAATAAAGCAGAAACATCTGCTCATTAAGTTGAAGTTCATCAGTTCAGAATACTGAATGTGTATCTAACAAAACTGGGTACACCCCTGTGCAATATCACTGAAATGTTAATTGTATCATTGTAGTATTTTTCGGGTGAAGTGTTGGGTATTTGTAGGCTACTTATTACTTGATCTTATTTGTAATTAAAAACAAACAGGTTAGATAAACTAAATTGAAAATACAGACGTCAAACTCCAGTTAAGACTAATTGCCTAAACAAGGTTATTAAAGAACCTGTGAACACCACAACTTTCTCACTTTTGGTCTGGGTTGTGTCTAATGCAACATGGCTCCACATGGTGAGGAATTGCCTGAACAAGTAAGAAACCAGATTGTGAGATTTCACAAAAATGGGAGAAGGGTACAAGATTATCAGTAGGCTACTGATCAGAAGCCAAAACACAGCTGCAGCAGTGGTTAGGAGGTACAGGAGGACCCAAACTATCAATAACAGAAGGTGCCATCCTCGAAAAATGACAGCATGCAGTTTTTAAATATGGAGCTTTCATTGTAGTTTAATTAGTTAAACCTTCTGTTTTTAAGTGAATTGGCTTAATTCTTCTTGGGTTTTCTCTAAAAACAAATAAAAATGTATTAAATGGAAATGATTTGTTTTATTTAACATTTTAGTGATATTGACCAGGCGAGTACTCAGTTTTGTTTTGTACTGTAGCTTAAATCTATTAAAATCTTAACATTTTTACTTCTTTCTCTCACATATATTGTTTATAATTTTAATTTTCTATCTGTTCTATAAGTCTATGGCAACAGTGTATATGTTGAAAGTGTATATGTCTGGCTCAAGCCAATCTGATGATTTCCTGTGAATTTGTTATTCTAAGGATATGCAGCATCACACCACACACCCACAGTACTGTAGGATGATGCTTCACATGCCACTGCTGTTTACATCACTGCTTCCTTTCTCGTGGGAAACATGAGGAGCAGCTTATTATAAAAGATGAGGGCGGTGGTTTCATCATTTAAACAGAATCTGAGAAATGTGAGGGACGATTATGTTCATACAGAGAATAATTACTATTAATATGATTATTTAATACAACAGAACAGTTGCAACAGATTATTGTGTTTAATTAAACAGATTTTGAAGGTTTTATGTAATAAAATGATGAAGAAAAGTGGAAAATCTTGATTTTAAAGATGGTTTTCTACATTGAAAACATTAATATGATGACAAAAATGCAGATGTTTCACCTGAAAGGCCTTTAGAGCATGTAGCATTGACTTATTAACCAAACTGTCTATTAATTTAGACACAGAAATATAGAAATATAGAAACATCTTTGCAGGCTTTATTGGTCTGCTGCTGTAAATCTTAATATTAGGTGTCCATTATCCAGTTAGGCCACACAGAGGAAGCTACTGGGTGATTAATGACTCAACGGGTTTATTTTAAGTCAAGTCACTATGGCACCACCATGACATTTCCATACAGGTTGGTGTCTGTGGGCAAATACGAGCTCTCTGATTCATTTTGTTCTCGAATGCCTTTCTACTTTAACTGCATCAAAAGCTAACTTCCCTTTGAGTGGCTTTCATGTCATAATTTTTTGGCAAAGGTCCTTTTCATTATATAGCCCACAGTTTCCTGTTTGGGTCAGAGGTTGTAATAACAACAGAGAGCCCTCAACACACACATGCAAACCACTATTAGCAGCCACTGATAGCCATCAAATCTGTTTCCAGTGGAGCTTCGCAGTTAACAGAGAAAAAGCTGGGAAACCAACAGCTGGACTAAATTAAGATTCACATAGGAGCATGTTGATATAGGTATTTTAAATTTACCTCTCCTCCACTGTAAATGGCGTTGAAAGGGAGGAGAATATTTACTTTTTTCATGTATAATTGAACTTTTTATTCCATCTGCAGGTTGAGTTGAAGGCAGCTGTTTCTGCTCAGAGAAGATGTGCTGGAAAAGACTGGACAGTCAGCCAATTAAGTGTCTTTTCATTCACTCAGATCTATATCAACATCCGTCACTAGATGGAGCCATTTGCACCTGACAGTGTGTGACATCCTCTCTCTTCCACACTCTTCTTCTCACATCAAACATTAGATTCAAACAATCATTTGGATCCAAAATGATTTCCTCAAACAAACTCCTTTCTACAAGTTTATTGAACTTTTTACTACAACACAATGGTTCACGTACAATACAGCATAGTGATGTGTCTATATATACAGAAGTTTTGCACGGTGATTCACATAATCATGTCGACGCTACAGTATAATAAATAAAACAAACATTTGGGATTTTTCTCTGAACAGAGTTTGCGTGTACCTCTCTTTTGCATTTTTTCTATGCCGCGGCACGCTCTTTTTCTTACAAGATTAACAATATATAGCACATGTATTTTAGATATGTTAAAATCAGACAGTGGAATAGCAGATGACAATATAGCACACATTCACCCCCCTCCCCCCTTCAAATTTATTACACTTAAAACATGTCAAATAGAGGGTCTGCTTGGACACGTACAGTAGGGTCTGACCAGGGTGTGGCTGAGGGATTATTTTGGATGTCATGTGCTAGAATGAAGGTGTTGTACATGTAGAAAATGATGAGTATTTGGGAAAATGATGGTTATTTCTGTATTGGACACGCTGACTTGATTATCGGCAATCACATAGTTTTAAGCCTATGAGGAAGACAGTGGTGATGGCCCGTGGTGGTTATGACTGTGAATGTGAAGCCCTGAGATGTTGTTAATGCCAGTAAGAGCATGAGACCGAGCGGCGCTGTCATGGTTGAGGCTGTTAAGGATCAGAAGACTGCAGGGGATCACACTTTCCTGCAGTATTTGGGCTTAGTGACACGTAGAACAAGTCCAGTCATGCGATGTCATACACTGAACATAGAGAAACAATTTTGAGTATAAAATTTGAAGATTTTGTTATGCAAATAGAGATAGATGCTCAACAAACTCTGAGGAATCTGATCAGAGTAAACTTAAATGGAGATTAAATGTATCTGGTGAAACTTATCTTTCAGCACCCCTGTCACTTATGCAAAAAAGCTGTTTGGTTCTTTTGCATGTTTCCGATAACAGTGAGACACTTCAGCGCTGATCTGTCCTTCAGTAATTCAGTGAGTCAGCACAGTTCAAATGCATTCATCTCCTCATCGCACACCTGAGACATGCTGCTTTCTTCTTATCCTGATTGGCTGGTCAGGATTTCTAAGAGAAGAATTACAGCACAACCTCAAAACAAGCTTCAAACAACAAGCTTCTGTCAAAGTGTCTGTGTCCATCCAAGACTGGTGGCTGCTCAGCTGGGGACTGAATCACTGAACCACATCCGTGCAGTCTTAAAAGGTTCTTAGATGTTACCGCACAAATCAAAATCAAGATAACGCAGGGGAAGTATGTCAACTGTGTAACTTTACATTTAATCCAGCTCTGATCCTGCTACATGATGGAGAAGGAAAATGTGTATGAAGAGATTTTCAAGAGAAAATAACTACTGCTCTATACTTACAGCGACTGGCGTACTAAAGTCACAACTTTCTCTAGAAACTCTAAGATTAGCTCTTATTCAGCAGTTGAAAGGATGATATCTTAGTATACTGTAATAAGTGTATAATAAGTAGCTCTAGAGGTAGTAATTACAAATGTATGCACATGACAGCGTGTTAGTTTGATCACGAGAGATCAGCTCTTTTTAAGGCTCGGTAAGAAGACTCACAAGGTGTGGGTGCGATGCAGGGAAGGAGCCACATTAAATGGATGTGGGCAGCATTACCTGAAATGCACATAATACAGCTGCAAACATCACAGTATCAAAGCTATTACAAAAGTTGTTGTCATTACAGACTGCAAGCCTGGGCTGAGTTTCCCCGACGCACTTTGCATCTGATGTCCTCTTCTGTTAAATTAAAACTAAACTCAGATGATGTTTTTGTCGATTTTTCTGTGTTTACGCCACATTAACATAACGACCCAGTCTCGGACTCAAATCTACTTTAAAATAGAAAACCTAAAGCACTGACACCAGGACCAGGATTAAGGGAAACCAGCTCTCTCTCGCTCTCTCTTTGACATCTGTCAAAGTCGATCAGACGCTTCACGCGCAGCATACCAGCTCCTGACTGGAATCATGACACATGCAAAGATTTGAAAGCTAACCCGCTAAGCGACATGCATGCAGGGCGTGGGTCTTCTGTTACAAGCTGGCGTTAACACACTATACTCTTATTTACGACAGAGAAAAAGGTCATGTCTGCCTACAGTATGTCATCCACATGATGCCCTTAAGAAGATGTGTGCAGGGGACGGTGGAGGCTGTGCATTCACACAAACAGTTGCTGGTCAAAAACCTCTACTGGAGTATACAGCACTATTATTTACAACATGTGTGTACTAAGTAATCAGAGATGGAGTCAGTCCCGTTTCAATTCAACCACCTTAGGAGGAAATCAGCATCAGTGATATCTGGTGACAAACTGATTGGCTGAAAGATCAATTAATTAAGTAAAGTTCTATATTTTAAAAAAAACTAATTCTGATTTATTTCCTGTGCTGATTGAATTGGAGGACGCTGGACCCCAAACCTGAAGGTGAGAGTGGTCACCACAGGAGCAGGAGGGGCTTCATATAGTTAGAGGACTAAAGGGCTACAGATCTTCATCGTCATCTTCATCAGTGATGCAGTGGAGGGACAGGGAGACGGGCTGCATGCAGATGAGAGGGGACGGTCGTTGGACGGGTACAGTGTCTGGTCTTATCTGGAGAGACATAAGAAAAGGAAGTCATTATAATAACACAGAAATGTGCTTTAAGTTATATCGAATGTGTGATTATTAATTTGTTTAAATTATTGTTATTAAACACTTTTCTCTACTCAAAGCATAACATTGATTTTTTGACAGATTCTGCACTTTTCATAACAGCTTGTTCGGAAAATCAACTTGCAGAGACTTAAAACTCGCTTGAGATATTGTAGCTACAGTACATCATCACAGCAAACATGTTTTCTGTTTTAGTTGTTTCTCACTTTGTCTCTGTAGTTGCAAAGAAACCTTTCCAAAACTTTCATTGGTGGTGCACATCCGAAAACAAAGATTTACTCAAAAAATGTACTGATGAGTTCTGTGGTTCAAAATCTGAGTCTATAAAACAATGAGCTAAAATGAAAATGAGATAACATCAACCTAGTAAAAAAGATCATGTGATTTGGTGGGTTTCTGTATTTAGTGGACAAGGAAGCTATTTGACAGCTTCAGATATCAAAATGTCCATTAATGTAACAACCAAGAGTTTTCAAAATAGGCTTTTGCTCAAAACTGCAATACGGTGCAAAAACATCATAACTTTTACTGGTGTGCTTTAGAAGAATACAGATTATCTGTAAATAATGCACAAAACCAATAAGTGCGTGTGTGTGTGTGTGTGTGTATGACAAATTATACTTTGCTAGTTACCATGGTATTAACTCGCAGCGGTCTCCTGCTGAATGATGTAGTGCCTGTTTGAATCATCCACCTCGCTGCCACAGTGAACATCACTTCTGTTAATGCAGATAAAACAAACACACCATTCAGTACACAACAGTACAAGTACATAATCATCATTCACCACATGTCACTTCTACTGGACACATCAGGAGTGAATTTGTCTCCTGTAACTCCAGTCAGACAGTTGTTGTTTCAAACATGAAATACAGGAGCCAAATTCACAAATAAATTGTTATCTGGTAAATATCTAGAATGTGAATTTTCATTTAATCTCAATTCAAAGCCTCCAACAAACCCACTTATTCTTACTTACTTAAACAACTAAATTACCCTGTTTAATGTTTAAAGTTTAATGTTTAATACACAAAAAGCATCTCAGGCTTTCTGTTTACGTCTAACTTACTTAAATTGACATCCTCACCTGTTGTCATTGATGTCTCTCGTTTCACTGATGGTGTTACCTGTTGGAAACAAAAATAAAAACTATCAATACTATTACTGCTTCACTTATACTAATCACTATTAATTGGTGAATACTACGATATAATAAACAATATATGTATCGATACAAAAAAAACAAGGAATACTGAGCTCCTGACAATAAATATCAACATTTAAGGATCCATCATAAACACAGATTTGATGCTGAAATATTAACATATATATATATATATATATATATATATGGATATTAGTTTGTATACAAGTATGTTTGTGTGTTCTTGTGCTTACCGTTGTCAATGTTGAGTGGGTAGGACTCCAGTATGTCTCCATTATATCTGCCTGCTCTGTAGCCCAGTGCTGTGGAAACTCTGTAAAACATCATGTGACAGGTGAAGGACAGTTGTCAGATTCTGATTTACAAAATCAAAAGGTAGTCTGAGTAGACAGTAACAGTGTCAATACCCACTTCATACAGCTACTCCATGTGTCTTTTTAATGGATCTTTTGCAGTAATGTCAGATTTGTCCTCTAACCCCCCTGAACACCACAGTATCAGATTTATCGCGGCCTGCTCTGTTTTTTGCAGACCAGTCATTATTATGGCCACAGCTGTCTTTAAACCATCTGGCAAAGAAAACGTGTAAGAAAGGATTTAAACTCACGTGTTGCTCTGGACAGAGTTGGGGTTACAGTTGATGGAGCTCTGCAGTGACCCGTTGCTCTG
This sequence comes from Thunnus thynnus, assembly GCF_963924715.1. Classification (NCBI taxonomy): domain Eukaryota; kingdom Metazoa; phylum Chordata; class Actinopteri; order Scombriformes; family Scombridae; genus Thunnus; species Thunnus thynnus. Next base: position 12,320,386 of record NC_089522.1, on the reverse strand, counting down.
GAAGAGGGCATTGCTGTAGGTGTTGGCTTGTTCAGAGGCGCGGATGACGGTGTAGAACGGGTTGGTGGGAGAGCAGACGCCGCTCAGCTGCTTCGGTCTCACTGGCTTGGCTGTCGGGATGATAAAATAGAGGAACAACTGCAATGAAACTGGGTCATTGTTATTGCAGACCATAATGGTTTAATAAAAGAAAAACAGTGCAAAACTTGCTGACACAAACAAAAGTATCAATAGTTAGTTAATTATTAGGGCCGTACCAATCTGTGCTGCATGGGAACGCCTCTGGGAATTCTTTGCCCTCATGGCGTCCTTGATGCGGTCGACCTCCTGCTGGTAGCGGCGGCGGTCCATCATGGCGCCCTCCTTGGCATCCCTCAGTGCAGTCTCCAGGGCCTTAACTCTCTCAGCAGTAGACCGAAGACGTTTCTCCAGCTTTGGAAGCTCACAACGCAGATCTGCATTGTCACGAACCAGCTGGAGGGGAAGAGAAAGAGAGAGGGAGGGAGAGAGAGAACGGAGATGAGAGATGAAACAGGGAGGGAAAATTGGAATAAAAATGAAAAAGAGTCAATCTGAGGAAAGGAGAGGAAGACAGAGGACAAGCAAGGAGTTAAAATATTTAGCTGAGTATAACACTTACAGGTGAAGTAGCTAAGTTGAATTACTGTTTAAAAAATACTTATATTGCCAACTGTTATTTAGTCAGTAAGTCACTTCCAACTTGCACTTCACCTGCACCAGTCACTAAGAAAAATACATTTACTGTAATTACTTGAATCACAAACGATTCATGGCTTTTGGACATACTGTAGTTACTTTCTTCTAGTGTATTAGTGTATTAAATATGACAGCGAATCTTTTTTCTGTTATGCACCCACTGAGCTTGGTGACACGGGTGTTTATTTAGTGTTTAGTTGGTTAAAGTAGGAGTCAAATTACCCCCCCAACATCGCTGTATCTCAGCACTGTCATGCATGTTTCTTACCTGTTTGTGAACCTTTGTAAGTTGGTCCAAGTTATTCTCAAGAAAGGAAATCTTCTGCTTCTGGGTGCAAGACCCCCCGCTATCATCAGGTTCCATTTCGGAACTCTGCGGAGAAAGAAAATAAAGAGTAAAGATAACAAAGAAGATTTCTACTGACTGTAATACCTGACAGAAGTGTTCATAAATACCAGTGACTCACTGATTACTTTGTGATTAGACTTTCAAAATCGCTTTTGATTCATTGTGGAACAAAACCTTCCACATTATTGGAGATTCAAGACATAATTCTCTAATCTTGACCATCTACATCCCTCTCCCGAAACCTAAACAGTTTCTCAACAGCTCAGTGATGAACAGCATCACAAGATATTTTCAGCCACAGTTGTGGACATTTTACAACACACAAAAAGTCTCCACAAAAAGTGAATTTCTTGTGTCATATACATGATATGATAAATCAAGGGGATTAGAAGGAGGGAGGATGTTGTTGCCATTTCTACTGAGGTTGATCAGGAGGTAATTTAAGTCACTGATTCATTAATACAAACTGAGTCATGAGTAACTTCTTTATCTTGAGAGTAGTAGTGTCGCACAATCTTGCTCCATATGCATTTCTCTTTTATTTGGATGACATTTCAGCCCTCCGGCCTTCAAGATCAATCTACAACCCTTGGTGTGTGTTACTTTTCCATTATATAACTGCTTTCTCTTGTCATTTTTCAGCTGCTTACTTTTTTAACCCGCGACGTGAGGTCTTGAACGAACAGCTTGCGCAGGTTGTGGAGGGTCTGGAGTTCGCGGGCCTGGCGGACGGACAGATGGAGATGAGGTTAGGAAGACAACACTGGATACTGTGATAGTGCAGAAGTAGATGGATAGTAGTGTATATTTTACTCACGACGGTCTCCTCCAGACCCTTCAAGTCCTGTTTTGTCTGCTCATGGCGCTCGTGCAGGAATCTGACAGAAGCAGCAAAAGCATCATTATAAATAGGACAATATTTCTGTGTGTTATAGCACATGGTGATAGTTTACACGTGTTGCTGGCAGGTATGTTTTGACTGCCCTCTGCTGGAGTTTACGAAGAGGGAGACTGGACTATATCACATAGTGTTCTGTATTAAAATGAATGTGCCCAACACTTACGAGAGCTCCTCCAGGCGCTCGCTCTTGGTGCTGTCCTGACTCTTCAGGCGCTCAAAGTCAGCACGAACCTGAGCCAGCTCCAGCTCCAGCTTGGAGTTGCGACTGGAGATGTGAAATAATAACACATGTTCAGGAGGAAGGGAGGAGTTTTGGTTAAAATTTATGTCCAAAAAACCTGTTTTTTTATCTCAATAGTAGTAAAGTTCTGTTTACGTGGTATAAAAAGCAATATATTGTCAAAAATAATATTGTAACTGCATATAATAGTTAATACTAAGAAATAACAACATCTATATTATCTTTGTGTTAATAGTAAGAATAAATTACGGACTCAGTGAGTTCGTCGATGATCCTCTGCTTCTCATTGATCTCATCCCGCAGGCGGGCCAGTTGCTTGTGATGGAGGCCGCGGTGAGACTCCCCCTGCTGGCGAGGAACCTTCTGGAAATGAAAAGAGCAAATGCACAACTCCTTGTAAAAGAAGGTTTATGCAGGTACTGACATAGTAACATTATGCTGGGGAGACACTCACTGAACTCAAGATTTCAGGATGGAAAAAAAGGCCTTATAAGGTTTCTTACCTTGACATTTCCCTCCTCAGTCTCACCCTTCTCTCCTTCCTTCTCCTCAAGCAGGGAGTTATCTGGTAGGAGAAGAAGAGACGCATCAGAGTTAAAACTCAACAAGATCTTGAAGTAAAATTCCCTTGAATTCAGAAATAGAGGGTATGTTAGTGTGCATGTACGTATGTTGTTTTAGCATGTGTGTTGTGTGTTACCCTGGTCTTGCAGCTTGGCCAGCTCTTCGCTCAGGGAGTCGTGGCTTTCCTCCAGCTGCCTCTTCTTCTGCTCCACGCTCTGCATGTACTCGGTTAGAGAGCGGATCTTTGCCTCATGCTGTACATACGTAAACCCACACCCACATCAAGTATTTAAAATGCCATTAAAACACAACTATGACAAACTCCAATTAATGATTAATTCACACAGTCTTTCATCCATTCCCTCCTTTCACATTGTCTCAGAAGGCCCCTCTCTTTCAGTCCTTCTCCCTCTGCCCTCACCTGAGAGATGAGGAGCTGGCAGGAGGAGAGCTCCCTCCCGGTCTCCTCCATCTTGCGGTGGCACTCCAGCTGCATGTTCTCCAGCTGGCGGCAGCGCTTCACCATGCTCTTCACCTCCGATTTGATCTTACTGATGTAGAGGCGAGCCACCGTGAACTCCTCCTCGATCGCACCACTGATCTCCACCGGCTGAGGATTGGAGGAAAGATTAGGATTATTTTTCGCATTCAGGATTTTTCCATCAGTCATATGCAACAGAACAGGACTTACAGGAAATGTGTTGTTCAGTCTACCTATATTTACATTTTCCCCTCCTCATACTGCGATCCAACTTACCAGCTTGATCTCTCCGTTGCCCACAATGGTGCTGAACTCGCTGAGATCCCTCATCAGCCCGTTGAGGACGTCAGCGATGCGCTTCCTCTGCTGACCACTCACTTCCTGCATACGAGACAGCTCTGCCTCCAGCTCCATCAGACTGGCCTGTCACAGAGAAAGAGAGAGGGAGAGAAAGGCATTAAGGATTAGAGAAGCATTACCTTTCCCCACTAGAAAGCACTCACAGACCACAAACTGTACTCCCACAACAAAATGCTTACAAATGTTTAATGTGCATCTAGATCCAGAAACCAGGAGATCCACTAATATTTACAACTCATAAGAGTGAAGTTAATATTAAAAAGGATAAAGGCATTGTTGCAGTTTTAAGCTTTCAGTTTTACTAAAATCATCATTAGATCCAGATCCTGTCCTGTCCAGGAACATTAGGGCTTTTTACAACGATGAACTTTGCAAGATTTCAACTAAATAAAACTCATAACTCACCAATGAGTCATGGCCATCAAACTTTGCTCATTTTATACCTGTTTTTTATACCTGATTGCAACTGCACAATGCTATTCAGTGTTATGGCTGTTTATATTACGCCAAATTCAGTTTGGCGTTAGCTAGAAAAAATTACACAATAATATGTTTTTTTCAGTCCTAATATTTAAGCACAGTAAAGATCTACAACAGACATACAGCAAACTGAAAAACATGATGAGACAATAAAGAAAAGCCTCATTTTAAAAGGCTGCAACACTTTTTATATACAGTATTTTTTCAAACTTGTCTTGACCAACAGGGAAACTGCACCATTACAGCAGGTGTTTGTCTCCATAATGCAGCCAGTGAGCAAGCAGATCCATCTGTTCCACCTCCTGTCTCTGATTTTCACTCTCATTCTGTCTCTCTCAGTCCACCGTTCACACCACTCCTCTTTAACTTACCATTTTCTGGGCCAGCTGGTCGGCCAGCAACTGGTTCTGCAGGCCTTTCTCCTCCACCTCTTGGCTCTTCTGGTCATAGTTGATGGCTAGCTCCTCCAGAGCCTGCAGCACCTCCTTCACCTCAGCCTTGGCGCAGTCGCTCTCCACCTGCAGCCTGCCGAGTTCAGCCTGGACCTTGTCCCCGTCGCCACGGGACGAGGCCAGGAGCTGGAGGGAGGTAAATATGGTGTTATCAGAAGAGGAAGACCTTCAGTTTGAAATTTTTGCATGAGGCGTGAGTTTGTGTGTACCCACCTCGTCCTGGTCCAGCATTTGCTGCTTCAGTTTCTCCACCAGCTGGCACTGCAGGTTGATCTCATCATCCTACATAAAAATGATATCATCGTAAATACCAACCTCACTATCACCTACACTCACTCACTAACGTACAGGTAAGAAGTGGCTCTAATTAGTTTACCTTGTCATCCAGCTGCTTGTACAGCTTGCGGATTTCCTCTTCATATTTCTGACGCTCCTCCTCAGAAATGCGGACCACAATGGAGGAGGTGTCGTTGTCCAAAATGGGGCGCTCCTCCACGGACTCGAAACGGGTCACAATCTCCGGCTCGGTCCGCTCAGTCTCAGGCACGTCCTCTCCTGAGGGGATTGATGACGAGACAATAAGAACAGAGGAACAAAGACGTGAAAATAACGCAGTTTTGTTTACAATCTCAGCACAGAAGTTTGTTTATAATTGCAGTTGTGCAGCTGAAACAAGGTATTTCCTGGGAGTCAATTTAGTCCTGGTTTAAGTAAGCACAAACAGAAAAGGTTTAATGCGTCTCACCATTTCTCCAGCGGTTGAGCTCGGCCTCCAGCTTCTGGATGGTGTCCTTCAGAGTCTTGTTCTTTTCCTTCTCCTTCTCGTACTTCCTCTTCCACTGCTCCGCTGTCAGCTCCAGGTTGATGGAAGCGGTGTTCCTGATGGTCTTGGCACTGTGACGGGGGGACACAGAGTAAAGGCCTTCACACACGATTGGGTGATTTTTTCGTGTGATAAATTGTGTCATGAATATTTTCACAGAGAACAAAAATAATACGAGGCGAAAAAGCGACGTGATTTTTTTTCGGAACGAGGTCGATTTTTCTGAGTTTTCACACAACGAATAAAAGCATCAACCAATCAAAAAGCGTAATCTGCACAGACAGCTGTTTCTTGCAACGGCCCACGTGGGGTGTTGAGTATCCTGCTGGACGTGTTTTGAACTTATTTACCGTATCTATATTGATTGATCAGCTCCAGGTCTGTCTGTGAGCACTGTAGGCAGACAGCAGGTAGGTTCACTCACTACAGTGGGCGGAGACATACAGCCAGTGTATCAATACATTGATGTATCATGTATCATATGCATCATCACCATGTATTTACAAATACAAACACTGTGGATTTCTTCCCGTGGAGCCGACATGCAAACTGTTTTGGTTCAGTAACTTCCTGCTGTCAGTCAGCCTGGTGAAGGCAGTTTGTCCTCTCAGGAGCTGCAGCTGACAGACGGCTGGCTCTGTGGACAGAGAGATCATCATCATCACTGGAGGATGATGTCAACATCCTCCAGTGATGATGATGATCTTGTCCTTCTTCTCCTCACTCGACAAAAGAAGAGGAGAGTGTTATATCCTTTCGATCCACACCGGCTCCGACCTGTGTTCAGCACAGAAGCAGCCGCTGGACAAACTGCTTTCACCAGGCTGACTGACAGCAGAATGAGCTGTCGCAAATTCTTTCGCAAATTCGTGTTTCTGTGTGTCTGTCGCAAATTCGCATCCATGCCGGTGTGAATAGTTTTGATGCGTACTATTCGCAGGCGATTATTTCGCAATTTCGTGTTGTTTATTTGCATCACTGTGTACGTGTAAAGGCCTTAACAATGTCAATAAGCCCAAAATGAACCTTTATGTTGCTGATATATTTCCAAGGTCACCTGAAATTTAAGTTTTAGAGGCAAGTACTAAAGAAAGATGATTTTGTCACAATTATAATGACCCTAAGACTTTTTTTAAACTAAGATTAATTCTTCCCCAGTGAAAGAGCAAAATAAATATGTAATGAGTGTAATGTAGTCAAGTGAGCATCTGCATCTGCCTTGTTTGGATTTTAGTAGGTCACACCCAAAATAGATCACTGCCCTGCTTTTGGGAAGTAAATATAATCAGATTCAGCAGCACGTGAAAAAGCTGCATCGACTGTATCCACAGATGTATCTACCGTTGTCCAAACATCAGAGTGGACTTGGTTTCAGCATCGTTGTAGCTGGAGGGAGAGCAGCAGATGAACATGGTGGTGCGACAGTTTCCACCCAGCGAGTCCTGCAGGATGCGGGTCATTTTACTGTCACGATACGGCACGTGAGTTTTCTGCAGGAGAGAGACAGGAAGAGTGGGAGATGGAAGAGGGGAGGAAAAGGAGGGAGGTCAGAAAAGAAGCAGAGAGATTAAAAACAAGCAGAAAGAAGGGACAAAGATAAGACAGGAGGAGGAGGAAAGGAAGACAGAGATGAAAGAGAAAAAACTGTAAAAGTCAGAGGTATCTTTCATTTGCCTCCAGATATTGCACTCCTGCACTGATTAATCAACAGAAAATATGATACAGCAAACATTTACACTTTGCTAATCCTGTTGATCTCTCTCTTTTGATCCTTACAAACCCCAAAAGTACTGTCAAAAAGTGGCAGACTGATTGCGCTGCATCCAACTAATCACATAATTGGCAGGCATAGTTTTGGCCTTTGACGGCCAAACCAGTTGAGTTGGCAGAAAGGAAAGAGGTACGGGCAGGATGCATTTCATTAACAGGTCAACAGGAGGGACACAAGTGTTAGAAATGAGAGAGGATTATTTCATGTATGAACCTGGAGATAAACGGGAGACTCACAGTTGTTTTAATTCATTTAAATCCCAAAATTCTAAAATAAAAATTAAGCTTCAGGTGTTGAAAAGGTAAAAATGTTAATTTAAACGAGAAGAAATATATCAACTACTTTACTGTATATCAGCTCCTTGAATGCCACAAAAATATTCAAACACTCACATACTCACTCTTCTGTATCAGTAAAATGTAGACCAAACGAAGACCAAAGTATAAATGCAACCACTTTGTCAGTATTTTGCTGTATTTAAAATCCAAATCTATTTATTTTAGAGGCAAACAGTCTCAGTTGTTAGTCTAGTGTCTATACATGAACACAAAGAAGATGAGTGAAACTGGCTCACCGTGCCCTCAGCCAAGGCAGAGATGACGTTTCCCAGAGCAGAAAGAGACTTATTGATGTTTTTAGCCTCATCCAGGACGGCTCCTGCAGCCCCAGTCTTACTGACCTGAAATAAAGACACAGACAGAGCGAGTCAAGTCAAAGATGAGAGATAACAGATGAAGACAACCACAGAAACACCGATGAAGTCAAATGGAAAATCTTCTCTGCCTGCATGTTTTACTAAATAACGCGATCAAATAAAAAACAAACATTACAAAGTCATGCAGCTGAATCTCAGGTTGGGAGTCGCTCATTTTACAAACAGTCTTTCAGCAGGAGTGTCTCCTACCTTCTCGCTGCCAGCCAGATCCACCAGGTAGAGTTTTCCACACAGCTTCTGCTCAGTCTCCACATGCTCCTGCTTGATGTTGATCAGGAAGATGCTGTGACTGCGAGAGCTGTGCTCGTTCATGTCTGCACAAAGACAGAAGCAACGCAGCAGTCAGGAGAGGGCAAAAGGCAAAGAGGTTACTCTGCTTAATACAGTTATTAAGTTTATAAAAAAGAATGAGCAAAGGTTGACTGAAAGTGTCATTTTAAACTAGTTTAAAAACAACACATCTGGGGAAAAAGTGTCTCACAGGGATGATGAATACATACACACAAAGCCTTTAAGGAACAACAATAAGAGTGAAAAAATGTCAGCTAAATGTTTTAATCTACATTTCTTTCATCATCTTTACGACAGAAATCAGAATAAAAGAAAGAAACTAACCTATCTATAATCATACATGACTGCTGTTATATATGTAAACCTCATTTCACACAATCTAGCACCACCAGTCTGTAGGATCAGCCGATAATTTTACCTTAATGTACTGAAAATAAGTCATTTATGGGTGCTTTTGAAATCTTCCGAGTCTTTTTTGTCAACCAGAACTGCAGCAGAGTGATGTCATGCAGATAACAGAACACACTCATCTAAACGCCTCTCTCCATCAGACCTCCTCACAAACAGAAAGTTCAGGTTTCCATGCAGATGATATCTGTGGGCATCAGCTCAATGTCTGCAGAGTGTCGCCCCATTATTCTGCTATCAGCACACCGTTCTGCAGCACCGTGAGTCAGCAGGTATCAACCACAACAGGAAACGGAGCAGAGTGCTGCCTGGGAAAGCAGCTTTCAGCAGATCTGATCCACTGCTGCTAAATGGTTTTTAAGACTGGAAAGGTGTCGGATTGATGTCACTATGGGTGATTTCTAAATTCCTTTTTAAAATGGATATAAGATCTATTTCATTTGTCCCCATGGAGACATTTGTGTTGACATCCAATCAACATAAACATATCTACCATCTCCTCCACAAGCACATAAAATCTATAAAATGCAAAGCCCACACAGTCCTCTAGTTCATAGTATCTACACATGGTTGTTGTGCAGCTTCATTATGATGACACTATTTACTAAAAGTTGCATCACACACGGGCAGACATGAATATTTAGCATGCACCAGGGGACTTTTTCCTGCCAGCAAGCAAAAGCTGCAGCTTACTAAAATGGAGAGTATAAGCTGGGTCAGACAGTATTTTTACTGACCTGTCTGGTTGGAGACTGCTCAGAGATCAGCTCAGTGGACGGATGATTCATAACGCACATGCTTCTTTAATAAGAGGTCTGTACCAGATGAGAAATCTAAGCTTTTATCTTTACAGACAAGCTGCAACACGATGCAGAATTCTCACAGCCAATAAAAAAAAGTCTGAGGCTACGTCAGTGTCTGTGTCTGTCACAGTAAAATATTTCATTCAAACTCTGCTTGACAAAAATATCCGTGATTGTTAGTTATAAACATTTCAGTTTTATCTTCTTTACATAAGACACAAAAAGCTTTTGAGAGGACTTCATGAAGAATTTGATTTCTAGATGAAGATTATGTATTTTTGTGCTTTTCAGCTCATCATAACTGAATATATATGCCTGTTATATGTTTACAAATGTTACTGTTAGAATTTGAACAGCACTGAAAACAATAACTTAGACTTTGTTGTTGGTCTATAATCTGATCTGATCTGTTAATCATCAATGTTAATCAATATAAGTGATAGTGTTTTTAATTGTGATGGTGGGGTTAATATTTTTGCCATTTAGACAACAGATGGTGTATTTCATTTGCTTTATTTTGAATGTGAGCTGCACTCTGACCTGTGATTCATCTCACTGGTTCATTACCAGCATGCTGAGAGCATCAGATTATCACTGTCAGGACGCCAGACCGCAGTGATTCAGTTTACGGTGATTAAAGACTTGCTTTGATGTTACATCTTGAATGTTAAGGTATTAACATACATAAAATAATTTACAAAATTTCCAATATATTATATATGACAAATGAACTGCAGCAGATAAATGGATATAAACAGTATTTGATTACTTTACAGGTTTAGTTACTCATGATTGTCTGTGTTGATTTATGTGTTTGTGGGGATTCATTAATGTTATGTAAGTTTATGTTGGTTATGCTTGTTTTTTGGGGGAAATTTACTTGTTTAATATCTGCCTTTTTTTGTTCATGTCACTTTTACAGCAATTATCTATTAGTTATCTATTTGCATTAACAGAGTGTTTAATTTCATGTAAAAATAATAATACATTTCATTTAAAGAGAGCTTTTGAAGGTAATCAACTTAAATAACTGTTTAAATATTAAATTAATTACGGTTTATATCACTATAGAGCTGCAACAATTTGAATCAAACTATTATTGTATTTTGGACACTTGGTTGGACAAACAAGACATCTGAAGATGTCACCTTGGGAAATTGTGATGGACATTTTATAGACCAAAAGATTAATCGATTAATCAAGAAAATTATCAGTAGATTAACCAATAATGAAAATAATTGTTAGTTGCAGCCCACTTTCATTATAACACATTGTAGGCCATTAAATCTACTTGGCACTTGGCATTATAGATCAAATTGATCTTTTTGGATAAGTACGCACTCATTTCTAGTCCTGCAGCACAGACGATGGTCGACAACAAAGGCAGAAAAAGGCTGAACTGAAATGACTGATTTCTTGAAAATGTCACAGTCTAATGTGAAGACGAGCCAACGCGCTCAGTGCTGAGGCACAAAATGCATTAACTGTGGAAATGAGATTTATAACAGTGAAGCAGTCCTGGTGTTTTTGCTGAACGCTGAATCCCAAAGCTCATCTGATTTGCTCATTTTACTTCAGCCTGCAGTCGACTTCAGAGCTGTGAGTCAGCACAAGACTAATAAAATGAATTAATACACTGTGCTGGCTTGTTGCTGATGTAGCTCTCAGAGGAGCTTCTATTTTTTTTTGCCTTTTGAAATACCTCCAGTGCAACACAAAATCTGTCTCAACAGTGGTGACTGAAACTTATTTAGTGAAAGAAAATCCTATTTGCTTAAAACAAAGTGGAAAGAAATCTGTCAGTGGAGTTTGATTATTTTGCCTGTTTCTAATCATGATACGATCTCTGACGAATCTCTTTAGAATATTGAAAAAGAGAAGAAACTTGTTGTTCTTTCTGTTCCTATTTTGATTTAGTTTTGCATCCCTCTGACAATATAAGACAAAGGTTTACACTAATGCACTATTTTTAATGATTTTATTAAGTAATCTTTGGGTTTACCAGTAATTAGGCCACATGTTATTTTGAGCTGCTTTCTTACACTGTGATGAATGTTGTAGAACGGAGGTAAAGCATCACTCTGACCTGCAAACCTGCAGTATTGGAGCCATTAGTATTATTACTGGACGACAGAGGAGTGAGTCAGCAGCACAGAGGCCAAAACAAGTTGCAGGAAATACAGATCAGGGGGATTTTATTTCTAGTTTTGTAACTTAAAAGAGCAAGAGCTGTTTCTGTTTGTTACTAGCAGTGACTTTATTGTGATAATGGCTGCGGGCAGAGACAGCACTCTGCTTTGTTACTTTCTCCAAATCCACAATCACTAATGTCCAGTTAAGTCCATGTGACAGGATCTTATTTCTTTTCATGAGAATGAATGAAGCTTGAAAATTATAGTGGGCTTTAACACGGAGATTACATAACAAGACACAATAACAGGCTGCATGCACTCAGCTGTCACTTCACGCGTCAGTAACGAGTCACGAGTGCTCGAACAAAAGACAAACCAACACTGGATCTGGTGCTCTGACAGGAAGTACAGAGACAAAAGAGCTGACTTTGTTCTTGAGATGGAGAGCTAAAAATATTTCTCTATTAGCATTTGTAAGATAAAGACTCACTGGTCACAGCAACATGGCGGTTAGATTTGCCCTCGTCGATCACATCCATAACCTCATCAGGGCTGGAGACGAAACGCTCGGTGCATCCCTGAGGAGAGGAGAGGAGAGGAGAGAGATTTAACATCATGGCTCTGATGCAGCTCAGTAATAGATTTTTACCTAAAAAGATGAAGTACAAAGCACAGTTTCCACCAACCTTTACATATGGGACCCTGTTCTTATCCTCGTGGACAGACAGGTTGGTCTTTGTCACTGAAAATATAGAAATACATTTTAGAATGAAGTACTTAAAATATGCATATGTTATGAATCAAAATACAATCAGCAGGCATCACTAACCATCCAGAAGGTCACGGATTTTGTCCATGTAGATTTCAAAGTATGAAACCTGTTAGAGGAGAAGGAAATAAGTTGAGATTTAAATGTATCATAACATGAAGCAAACAAGTAAATTTATTATTATTTACTGGTCTGACGCATAACTGCATGTTTGCAGACAAAAGAACAGAAAAAAATATAAAGATAACAGAAAAAGTCAAATACAGCAACACAGTGTTACATAAAAAACATCCAACATAACACCGAGTCACAAACTCAGGTAAGTCAGCAGACACCTTGATGTGGAATTCGAGGTTCTCGTCCATGGCAAAGATGTGGTTGAAAATGTCCTCAGCGATGCGAGGAATGATACCCATCTGGTGAGGGTCATGCAGCTTGCCCTGAAACAGGAAGTGACAGATGAAGGTACATCCAGGTATGAGATTGTGATACTTTTCTAGGGTCAAAGGTTAATTAATACTGAATTCAATAATTCCTTTTAAATTTCCTTAAAATGTATATGAAATCAAAGCTACAGAGGGAATCAGGCTTGTGGGAATTATAAGCACTTTTTTTAAATATTAGAAAATAGCAAAACAAAAAAATCACCAAAACTTAGATGAGCGTCATAAAAACAATTCCATGATAATAATAATAATAATATACATAGACCTGCCACCAGCAGTCAGAGCAAAGGTCAAACTCATTAAGTGCAAATGTATGATTTCTACAAAAATTATTACCAAGATTGCCAAAAATACATCAAAAAGTTTATTAGTCAAGGGAAAACATGACCTCTGAAACAAAAGCTGCAGATATTGTTTATACTGGTTATAGCACACTTAATCATTTTTTATTGTACAGCTGGTTTTCTTTAATTTCTCTGAAAGCTGTACCTCCATGGTGTGAGTCTTTCCGGAGGAGGTTTGTCCATATGCGAAGATAGTGCCGTTGTATCCACCCAACACATCTATGAGAAGGACAGAACAACAAATGAGACCACACACAGCATGAGCATTTCAATAATTTCAAGTATTCTGCGTGCGGCTCTTCATTCGTACCTTTGACAATCTGCTTGGCGCAGGTGTTGTACACCTGCTCCTGGGTGGTGTTGGTCGGAAATACTCGATCAAACACGTAGGACTTCCCCTGTGCAGAACACAAGAGACGTGACGTTATATTTCTCCCACAGAAAGCGTGTTTTGCTATTACATGACAGGACACAATATTGACAATCCATCAAATAATGTCCTGATGCTGTACAGTAAAAGTATTATCTGACACGCACTCCGTTTAAAAACATCCACAAAAGACTTTAACCTCTTTTCCAGCAGCTAGTCATCAATTTAAGTTATAGGAAATGATGTCATCCCCATGAGGTGGTCTGACTCATCCTCTGTTTGTCCGTGCCAGACCATCCAAAAGTGTACGCACACACACACACACACACACATTTATATATATATATATATATATGTATACACAGTAGAGCATGTAGCTTCAAATGTCACTCTGATGGATGTCTCAGTAAACAGTTCTAAGGTCTAAGGGATCCAGACCATGAAAGAATAAGATACACACTCACATAAAATAAGTGTTTCATTTTTCAACTTTCAAATATCATCTCTCTTTGGAAAACATACATTTATGTTACTGTGCAGCACAAAGTGTTGCTGTTATCATGAGAAAACCTCAAAACAACAATTCTGATGATATGCAATCACACACGAAAAAATAAAATCTTTTCTTTAAGGCTATAATTTCTGGGGATGAAGAAGCTAAAAACAAGACTGTTTTTGAGTTACTGTGTAGATTTTTTTAAGTCTAGATGGTTTCCACATGACAGGGATGATTAACATCACAAACTGACACAAAGGTTTGCTGTTATTTATGTTTTGTTGCCGGATTTAAATTAATCAAGCGGCCCAGATTTTGGTTCAATGACACTTTTTAGTAGAATTCATTAACTGAGGTGAAAACATGTCAGTGAGAAGCTGTGAGGTTTTATAAAGTCAATGTTGTTTTGTGGATGTTTTATCTCCCCTGCTGTAAGTAAACAACAAAAGATGATATCAGTGCTCTGCAGTGTTTCCATCTCCCAGCTACTCAGAGCCATATTTCCTCCAGGACCTGACAACTTCAGATAACCCTACCAAGACAGTTAAAAAAAAAGCTCTTTCTCCATTGCTGGCTTTAAATCTAACACAGTACCAAAGTCATAGGAAAGACAATACAGGCCTTTCATTAACAGCTGTGTATCAAGCGAGGTGTTATTCCTTTCCACTGCTTTTCTGCAGGGCCGAACCTCTGTTACTGGACCATCTGTGACTCTTGTGTTTACTCACAGAGGTTTTCTTTCACTGGTCTCAGGCTAAAACACGTTTTCTGTGCATATGTGAGGATAAATGAGTATCTACCGCAGGGCTCCATTTTAAATTTAAACGATTATTTGGTTTTAGCTCAACGTTTTGGAAAATATGCTTATTAGTTTTCTTGCCGAGATAAGATTAGATAAGAAGACTGATGCTACTCTTATATCTGTTAAATATGAAGCTACAGCCTGGAGACATTTAGTTCATAGACTTTTTGCTCTAAGACTGGAAACAGGGACAAACATCTTCCTACCAGCACTTCTAAAGCTCACTAATTAACACGTTGTATCTTGTTTGCTTAATCCGTCCAAAAAACAAAGTGTGAAAATGTCACGTTGTGGTTTACAGGAGTTATATATACAAACATATTTAAAGACTATTTCTAGGCTCCGTTGGTTGCCAGGCAACAATATTTTTTACCTTTGAACAGAGGCAGGCTAGCTGTTTCCCCCCGCTTCCAGTCTTCATGCTAAGCTACGCTGTTTAGATTATGAACAGAAGACACGTTTCTGCTTTTTATAAAAATGGATGAAATAAACCATCTACAAGAAAATACATTGACTTACAGACGCTAGTTGAACAGACAGCTACAGTAAGAGAGTGGGCAGGACCTCAGTGTTTCTCTAATTTCTTTGAATTTCAGCATTTAATATATAAATAAAATTCCTACTTGTGCACACAATACAAGTGAGTAGATCAACAATTATAGAAACAAACTAAAATGCAATCAATACAGCAGATGTGCAGCTCTGTAGTAAAGTTTGTGAAAGCTCTATCTTTGCTTACTTACTATTTAAAACAAATTATTCTTCAGAACAGAAACATTTCATAGCAGGCTGGAATATACAAAGACACATATAATGTTTATTTCAAAACGTGTCCCCAGAATAAAGCAGCTCCATATAAAAAATACAAACAGCCATTGTGTGACACGCTGATGAGTGACTCAGCCCCGACAAGCCTCGCTGCAGAAACCAGCCTATTAAACCCCTGAATAAGAGCGTCCCATCTGATACCGAGGCCACAATGCAACACAATGAGGAGAGCTGCCAGAAGATGAGTCGTATTAAATGTCATTAACAGATTGACTCATCGGCAGGCCGCCCCCATGACAGAGTGATTTACCGGAGAGGGAGACATTTAGTCCTGGGACTAAACGCAGATGGATGAGCGAGGGAGAGACAAGGTTAAGAGTCAAAGAGGCAGAGACACAAGAGAAAAGAGAGACAGAGAAACAACAGAATGAGGCAGGAAACTGAGAAATATTAGAGACAGACAGAGAGGCAGACAGATGGAGCCAGAGAGAAGAGAAAGCAGGTCAGTCAGTGATGCATGAGCTCGCTGGATGATTATTGATCCTCTCTGTAGGCAATTAGAGAGATCAGTTTCTGACTCAACTGGCCAGCATCACGTTGAGAGGAGAGAGGAAGGTCAGGCTGAGATGTTTCCATTATTGTTTCAACGTGTAACTATTTCTCTTCTTCACTCGTGTACTCTATTTGTCATTTCTTTCAACATATAGGAGTGAAAATTCTGGGGAGCCACATTTGATCTGAACAGCTGTTTTCGTTGTTTTTACTATAATAACATGAGACATTTGGTCTCATTTAAAGTAAAGATATTTGGAAAGGTTTTTGGCCACCAGTTCAATTTCATCTGTGAGTCTCTATCAGTGAAATCAGTGCAGCAAAATCACCATTTTTCATTTAGAATTGAAATATTAAAACTATATAACTTTACAAAAACAAAAACAAAAACAAAACAAGTGACAAAATAATGCCAGTGCAGCTGGATTATTTAAATCTTTTTTCCAGTGAAAGTCAGCTTCTTTCAAGACTTTTCTAGAAATTAGTTTCATGGGAGCATTAAGCACAAGCCAATTAGGGAGCGGCTAATTAACTTAAACACCCAGAGTGAATGAATGGCTCCATCATTTACATTCATTTCCATTTACCATTGAAGGCTGTATTAGCTGTGTGTTATGAATCAGGATTACTCATTTAGGGCCATGACTGACTGATGCCTGTAGGCCTGCAGAAAAATCTTAAAAAATCTTAAAATTTAAAATATTAGATGTTGATGATCTGTTTCACTGTAACACGGTTGAAAGAGCTGTATGTATTAATGTCAATAATGTTTTAAATATAATAAGACAGGCTATGTATCATTCATTGGCAGTGCAGACCTCAGTCAGCTGATGCAAGAGGCCAGCTGGCGCATTTTAGCAACATTACATGTGTTTCTGCTTTGTCATGTTATAGAAAAGACAGATTTTCTGGGGTGTTTCCGGCCAATTTACAACCCAAACAGATGGGTCGAGCAGCTAATGATTTATGGATGAGGGGCCTGCATGCACAACAAAGCGCCTCCCTTTAACTCACCCCGACGACCACAGTGTCATCTCCTGTAAATTTGGGAAGAAACAGGTCCCCGCGTAATATCTCGGCCTGGTTGAGAGGTCGAAAGCGACACAACACTTTAATGTTGCACTCCGACGGGATATCGGCCATCGCTGCAGGCTGAAGGAGGAGGAAGGATGCTGGTTTCTGCTGGGAGGAGGGATGCTGCTGAGGCTGGAGGCGATCAGATGCTGGTCGGGGCCTGATCTGACCGTCAAAATAAAGGAGGAGGGATGCGGTGAGGCTTCGTCCTTCTCCGTCCGGAGGACTGTGAGGATTGTGAAGAGGTTGGGCGTCTTTATGTTGACAAGCTGAGAGAGACTGCGATTTATTTATGCGCAGCTGGACGGTGTTTCCGTGTCGCAGTGAGGCGGGCTGGCTGAATTAGATGTCAAATCGTAAAGACGATCCCCTACATCATTAAAACAAACGACTGTGATGATGCTCGGCTCCTCTTGATGGTGAATTTGACGCTGCCCGTTTCTCTCTCGGGTGTTTTCTTTTCTGTGTTTTTCGGGTGCGGCGGTGGGCGTCTGGCCGGTTGAAGGTGAGATGCTGCTGGAAGGGCAGTGAGGTAAAAGCTGCTGCTTGATCGGCCTGCTTTGGTCGCCACAGCGTCCTCTATCGGCGGGTCTGGGAAGGGCGTGGTCTGCATCCCGTTTAAAGTGGTACCCACCTCGAGCATCATCAGCTCAGCATCCTCACATGCTGCAGCCACATCCAAACACAGCAGCGGACGATAACTTCATTACTGTCCATGAAGCAGCCTCCAGGCCCATTGATGCAGTGACTAATCATCACAGCCATACTTTGGCTCTTTTCCGATGCCTGACTATATTTCTTGGAAGGCCCTATGAAGCCATTATAGGAAGGCAGTGGATGTTATTGATTTACAGAGGAGCCTCACCTTGATGGAGCATTAGTGTCTGAGCAGGCAGCAATGATGCAGCACAATGTCAAGACTGAAATACCTTATCATTAAAAAAAAGATGTTTGTCATACTTGTTTACGGTGAACATTACAAATACAATCTAAAAAACAGTCACTGAGCAGCACATATATTACCAGGGCTTCACAGTCTGACCGACTTATTGGTTTATCTGCATCCAAACATACATATAAACAACTGCAGTTGACTGTGCCAGATTTATAAATTTAAGTAAATTTAATTTTTTAAAGGAATTTGTTCATATGGATTTTTAAAAATGCCCAATCCTGCATTGCAGAGAGACCCAAAAAATCCAAACTGGATCCATGATTAAAATCATCATGATAAACTGGGATTTGTGGGTTCCTGCAGGTCAATGACTCTGCACTAATGACTGAAAGCTTTAACACTGTTGCACCTGGATTTTGTTCGTAGAGTAACAGTCTCAACCTAACAAACCAAAACTCTTATTTTCAAGTGGGCTGGTCTGGACTTTTGACATTTTTGCAGATGAAACTTCTTTTCCTTTTAAAAAAGGTACCAAATATTACAGTTCTTGATATTTGTTTTGTCTGCTCTTGTTTGTTTCTCACATCCTTTTCACAACACAAATCAACACAAGGTGCATTTTCTGTAAATAGTTTAATATTAAATAAAAAAGACTCCCATATAAAAAAGAAAGCTACAGTCCACAATTTAATCGTCTTTTTAAACATAAGTATTGAAAGCAAGGGGTAGAATGAGAAAAATACTTAATTACAATTCCCAGAAAAATTCACAATTCATTGTTTTCTCTCTTGTCTCTTTCTCTAACAATATAAAATCAAAATAAAACACATTAACTGTACATATGTACAAATTTCCAAGTGTAGAAATTGCATAATCTGCTTTCTTTTTCACTTTTCTTTATTCTTTTTTTTTTTCTTTTAAATACAGCTAGAGATGCCAGTACTCTTGGGGCAGGGCAGTGTGTGGAGGAGAGCTCAAACAGTGATATGAGGAGACAGAGGGAGGATATTACTCCACATCCACAGTAACACACGGACTCAACAGATCCACGTTAAGACATCATCGCTCTCTGCGTTTACGTTTTCCCTCCATTCGTTCAACCAATCAAAAGGACATACTGTACTGTCTTTAAACTTGGGGTTCCTGCAAATGTTTCATTTAAAAATTCAACATTTTGCCGGAGAGTGAAGTCGGGGCGGGAGTTAAGTCAACAGATATTTATTAATCTTCTGTCACACGGTTCTTCACAGCAACGAATAACAGCATGTGAAATGTCAGCGGGCTGCTGAGGTGTGACAGATGATGTGTATTGAGACGGTGGACTTTGCAAATGTCACAAACTGGATGTTGTCAAATTTACTTGTGAGCTGTTGGGTTACCATGGCGACTACCGACATGATTAAAAGTTGTACAAACATTAAATGTTTTCTCAGTTCATAAAATTATTAGCGATGAACAAAATATTAAGGGCATCTGGCAGGACATGTGGAGTCATGATAACAGTTATTTTCTTTAAGTGTGACCAGTGGTTGATGTAAACTGGCTTAAGGAATTTCAGAAACCTGCTGGGGTGAACCGAATTATTTTCTTGATTTTCTTGACTATTTCATACTGTGAAAGAAAAAAAAGAAACTCAAGTCTGATCGTCTAATGTTCTCTTTCAGCACCTTCTGAAAACATTAGGAACATTTTTTTTGTTTTTTTGAAATACAACCGCTGTGTGTCTCTGCAAAGAGCCCTTTACCTTACTAACAGACGGTCTCGTTCATTAAATTATAATAAATTCAACTAAACCACGGTCGGACAGTGAGGGGCTCAGTAATAGCACTGTTGTCCAACACACACTCAGACACATTAAAAGACACACACATACACACACACTTTCAACAGAGAGCATCGTTCAAGTAGATGGGCTTTATCCTGACTCACAGTAACACACTGATGAGAAGAAAACAGTACTTGTTATTTTTTGTGTTTTCTCATTGATATAATTCTAACATCAACCATAATTAACAGATCTCTGATCACGTCAAGCAACCATTATTCTGTGAACTAGACCTATGAGAAGACCTAAGTGAAAAAGTATCCACATTTCTCTTCAAATTTTTTTCACTTTTTATAAATTAATTTTTCAGACTAGATCTCTCCTATGTTTTTTTTTTTCCATAGTGGTTGCCATAACAATGGTTGACATGACAACGGCATAATATTAGTGCAGTTGAATTTTTAAGAAAAGGTCATAACAGTGGTGATGATGGAGAAATGGAGGGGAAAAGAGAGGCGTCTGGCCGCCTTTGATTGGTGAACAGCTCTGACTGACAGCTCCCTCCACCAATCACTGCCTCTGAGACCTTGCGCCTCGTCTCCTCCTGCCACGGACTGACCTCTCAGGCTTCAGCAGTGCTGTCTGGAACAAGAGACAGAAACATTTAAGACAGAAAACAGACTATGGTGGAAGGAGTCTGACTCAAAACAGGTCAATGACACCAGTGAGAGTAATCAACAACCAGTACTGCTGAGAGTTAAACCAGTACTGTAGATCTGTGAGGGGGGGGTAGGGTCTTACCGTAGCCTTGGTTTCCTCTAGTGCTGTAGCATCCATGTCTCTGAAGTCTTCTAACACATTCTGTAGCCTGACACACAAAATAACAGATTATGATCATGCATTGATAGATTACAGTGCAACCAGATATGGATTTATCCAGGTGATTCACTGCTCATATAATGTCTGAGAAATGAACCACTGATAAGACAACTTACGTTTGTTTCCTTTTCCTTCCTCTTCTGGCTCCCCCCACTGCTCCTGCTTGATCCTAGGAAGGTACAATCAGACATAAAGTCATCTATCAGTGGCTTAAAAATGCAGCCATTCAAGTCGATCACAATGCAACGTCCCTCTACTAATGGTCGGATTAACCTGCTAGGTGTCTATTAACCCCCGTTTATTCCCATGCAATCAATGTGTACTTCTCTAATACAGTCCCAACTTTGTGATATAAAATGTTGCCTTTGAGTTTGAAGGAAACAGAACATCCAGACACTCACCCTTCCCTGTTCGGTGTGCAGCAATGTCCCAGCTGTCTCCTCATTGGGCCTCCCACTGCAACCATCCCTGGGACTAAGGTACCCCGCCTGTGGAATATGTCCCTGCCTATCCACCCCTGCCTCCACATAGGGGCACACAGCTGCAGCTGGCCCAGTACAGTCTGTCTTAGCCTCCTCCAAGTATATGGGTGGCAGAGGAGGCTCTGGATGGGTATGTCCCTCTACCATGACCGGTTTCCTTTGTAAGGGTGACGTAGCCCCGTCCTCAGTGGGTTTGGGCGTCCCCTGGGCTGGCGAATGGGCAGCTGCTTCCAGGCTGAGTCGGGATAAGTCAGGGTTGCGGAGGGAACAAGCCCGACGTGGGCTGAGGGAGACTGGGGCACTTGCCTGGGGCAGAGTTGGGACAGAGGTGGACGGGGTATGGTGCTCCACAGGGAAAGAAACCGGCGGTAAGGCACAGAAGGGTGAAGTAGGGTCAGATGGCCCCAAGTGGGCCCCGTCCTCCTGCTCTTTAGCATTGACTTGAAGGAAGGAGGTATAAATCGTGTCCATGAAAGAGGTGTAAGGATCGATAACAGACCTGCCCTCAGATCCTCGCTGTGGGGGTGGGGAAGGTTCTTGGGCAGGGGCAGGAGGTGGAACAGGACTGGGGACCACTTCGGGAGCGATCTGACTGGCTGGAATGTCTTCCTGTGGGGCGGGGCTTTGTGTTTCCTGCAACAGGACTGGCTTCTCTCCTTCTGAGGGAGGTGCAAGGTTAAGCTGGAGGAAAAAAGTTGAAGCAATCAGTAAAAGTCAAAAGATCCCAAAAGAATTGTTTGGATCAAACAACGCAAAACAACCATAAAGCAAATTATCCCCATTTATTAACTTTTGATGTACTACATCCACTAAGCTACATGTCAATTACCAACCTGTATATTGTTGAGCAAGTTGATGGCTCCATCAGGACCCTGCAGCAGAGGCATGCCCAAAGCAGAGGTCTGGACTGGGGGTAGGAGGATGGAACCTGCTCCAAGTCCCACCATGTTATGGAGGCCTGCGATGCCAGAAAGATCTCCTACAAAAGACAAAGTTCGTAGAAGCACTGGTTATTGCTACAGTATGTCCTCAATGTTTCAAGCATTAACAGTGAGAACAGTTGGTCTTCGTTAATGTCATGTCTTTAATTCCTAACATAGTACTGAAAACTATTATATGGCCTGAATGTAATCTTAAGTGTTACGGAGGGTGGGCACTAACTCACCTAATACAGCAGGGTTAAGCAAAGTGGGTAGTAACTGTTGGAGGATGGGGTTGTCCTTGCCTTGTAGAGATAGGGGGATGAGGGTGTCAACACCAGCATCAGTAGGTACCTGCACACATGTTGAGTAGAGTATTAGAGTTTCACATGAATAAATTATGGTGAATCAGAGAAAAGAAATGTAGAGACAACAGTCAGATGACTTGGATGTGAGAATTGTTAACATTTTTTCATGCAAAATTGTTTCAAAATGTAGTGAGGGCTCCATTTTAAAATGGGTTAGAGAAAAACAAGTTTTAGTAGTAAAGGAAAATGTTTTTTGTTTGCAACTAACAGAGAGGGAAACAATGGAGCAGTTAAGGAAATGAGCTCATAGGTTTTTCTGTGGAAACTAGGAGAAGCTCAGAGGAAGGAGCTGAAGGAGACAGGGGAGCCTACCTGAGGTTGGGTATGTTGGGTTTGCTGTGTGGGAGCTAATTGGGTGTGGGGAGGTGGGTGGAGCTCAGCTGAGCTCAGGGCAGCAGTGAGTAGGGCGGGGCTGAGGGGCAGAAAGGCTGCATGGGGAGGAGGAAGAGCGGCAGGAAGGAGCAAAGACTGCAGAGCTTGGAGAGAGCCCTCAGCTCCTGGAGGAAGGGGGAGAAGGCCCTGGGAGACCTCCAAGAGCCCCGAGCCATGTAGGGTTGATGGATCCAGGAGGCCAGAGGTCTTATCCAGGGTGAGGCCCTCCAATGTGGTGGGGATCTGCTGTGGCTGCTGGAGAGGAACTTCCAAGCTGACCTGACTCAACTGACTCAGCCCAGATAGGGGTAACAAATGCGCCTGCTGTTGCCCAAGCAACAAGGAGGCCATAAGCAGAGCCTGAAGGCTAGGTTTTTCTGTTAACCCCAAATCAGCTTCCTGTCCTTGAGTAGGGGTTGAGGCTGGAGGTGGAAGTGGGTTCAGCAGGCCCAAAAGGTTCAGAGGCAACTCCCCTTGGGCACCACTCAACAAGGGCAACAAAGGAAAGAGAGGATTGTTGTTTATTTGTTGTTGCTTCTGTTGCTGATCCTGGTTTTGCTGATGTGTCTCTTGCTGTTGTATCAGTAACTGTTGCTGCTCCGATTGCTGCTGCTCTGCAAGATTCTGTGGTGGTTGTGGTGTAGCATTGGCAGGAGGTATCTGTGCATGTTGCCCACCCAACCACAGCCCCCCCAGGTGCAAAGCCAGGACTGTAGGGTCCAGGAGGGATGGTAGACCTCCTGTGGATGACAGCAGCTGAAGCAGCTGCTCTTGGTTCATGAAGGGGAAGGCCTCTGCCAGAGGTAAGGGAGCAGTTGAGTCGCCCACAGATGAAGGTGTAGGAGGACTCTGATTATCCCCAAGATGAGAGGAGATGGCAGGTCCAGGGCTGGTGGCTGCTGGAGGTTTGGTCACTGTGGAGACCTTCTGGTCCACACATCCAGGCTCCTCTGGCCCTGTGGAGGGAGAGATATATGAATGTTTCACCTCTGTTCAATCTGACTTGTTAATCAATTTTATAAAAGGATTTTGAGTTGGGTGGTTTGCAGCTCTTTGGTGTTTGACTCTGGGGCAGCATTTAAGAGGTACTGCAAACTAAAACTGTTTTTC
Organism: Thunnus thynnus; assembly: GCF_963924715.1. Classification (NCBI taxonomy): domain Eukaryota; kingdom Metazoa; phylum Chordata; class Actinopteri; order Scombriformes; family Scombridae; genus Thunnus; species Thunnus thynnus. Next base: position 12,296,486 of record NC_089522.1, on the reverse strand, counting down.
TTTTTAGCTGTAAACTAAATTATGACTACTGTGATGAAACACATCAATACTGGTGTTAATATCGACATTAACACCAAATTTGTAAGAATCAGCATTTCATAGGTTGAAAATGGCTCAACTGCTGTTTACAATCAGCCCTGAAAAGGCGGAGCCAATGCGGACAGAGTCGACTGTTTGGGAATTCTCTGTGTCATGAAATTATATAAATGGTAGAACGTTAACATCAACCTCCCCCAGCCCCGCACTCATTTTCAAAGATATACTGATCGAGAGAGACAGTTTTAGCTTCAGGAGCTAACAGCAGCTACAGCAGCTACAGTGGGGCTGGCCTGTTGGAGGGGGTCTCTCCGTCTGTGACTTTCTGCGGGAGGAAGAGCTGCTGGCAGCTACAACACAACAGAAATCCTCCTCACATCTCGCCCTGCAGCTCTTCAACTCTCTGATCGTCTATTCCTTCGGTTATCAGCTGGTAAAATCTTGTTTTAAAATGTTAAATCGTGGTGTAACTGAAGCTCCGCTGAAACTGTCTGTCCTGTCAGGTTCAGCTGACAGGTCTGCTGCTGGAGCAGCAGCGGAGCACAGCTGCAGAGCTGTGGTTGGACAGGTTCAGTAACAGCTCTGGTTACACTGTGATTTAACGTTTTAAAACAAGATTTTACCAGCTGATAACCGCAGGGACAGACAGCCGGAGAATTCAAGAGCTACAGGACGAAATGCGAAATGACTTGTGGCTCATTTAAATGTCGTTGCACTGTTTGTCTTCCTCTCATTATTATTATGTCACTGAGCAACTCCTGCCCTACTGCCTCACACAGCCATGCTGCCCTCCTCCCCTCCCTTCCCCTCTCCTCTCCTCAGCCCCTCCCACCGCCCTCTCAGCTCCTCACCCACTTTTTAGCATTTTTCAAAATTATGCAGTGGGTGGAGTTAGGCTCAGACCTAGGACTGTTACACTTTAAACACTGGCAGTCAGCTACAAAACAGCATAAGATTCCCAAGCTAGCAATGACACATCAATAAAATAAACACATATACTCACTTGATCCAGAGCAACACACATAGAAGGTGCAAACATGAGAGAAAAATGTGTACCCCTTATCCTTAACTATCCTACAAAATAAAGCCATCTGTAAAGCCTGATCTTGATGTATATATGGCTGCATTTTGAGTATATTGCCAATCTCTCCAAACCAAATGACTTTAATATGCATTCAAAAGTTCACTAAAATCACAGCACTTCAAAACTGAAAAATATTCGCACCTGCATTGTGGTTTCCTTGGGAAGACAACACAACATCAGCTGTACGGTCGGAGGAGCTGCCCTCCCCCTGGGGCACAGTGGAGGATGCTGCAAGAAGGGCCAGGACATGGTTGCTAAGATCAAGTGGCTTCGGGGAGGTGGATATCGCCATAGAGACACTGCTTTGAGGATGACTCAGGTCCTCAGATGTAGCCATGCTGTTAATGCCAATCTCTGTTGCTACAATGCCCTGTGGTGATGCTTCCCGCAAAGGTGCCTGAGAAACAGAGTCAATTTTAGGAATGTGGTTCTCAGTTGGTTGATGCTTGTCTGATGGAGTCGGGGACATACCCTGAAAAGGGCTGCTGCTGTTGTGTAAAGCTAAATTTGAGTTTGGCAGCACTGTTGAAGCAGGAGAATGTCTCTGTAGAGGACTTGATTTAGCAGACTGAGGCTGTGATTGAGACTGCACTGATATGAACTGAGAGGAGGTGGGAGGAGAAAGCGGCTGTGGCACCAGGGGTAGAGCATTAGTGTTAGTGGTTCGGCACGGTGACAGAGTCTGTGGGTGCCTGACATTAGAATGAGGAGAAGAGGGTGAGAGTCTGGGGCTCCTTTTATTAGTGTGTCCACCTTCTTCAACAGGCACAGATCCTGGCTGAGTTGAAGCGGAGTTGGATGCTGAGGCCTGTGCGCTCTGCACACTGAGCAGATGTAACAGAGCAGACAGAGGCTGGTTTGGAGGATCCAAGCCAAGAGGTGCAGGTGTCAGGCCTGTAGTGAAATCCAGAGCCTCGCTTTGTCGAGGAGGCCTGGAAAGGTGTGCTGTCTGACGAGGAGCAGGGAGCCTGGGTGTCTGCCCAGGGAGGAGATGATGATGGTTTTCTAACATGACAGCGTTCTGGTTCTGCACAGGTGAGGTAGAGGAAGAGTGCGGGGAGGAAGGGAAGGAAGAGGAGGATAGGTTGATAACGGTAGCGGAAGCGGCGTCTCCTGGTGGGGTCTTCCGCGGCCCATTAGCCAAATGCTGCGTGTCTCTTAGCATGCTGAGTACTGTGGGAGATCGCCGTTGCCTCTTCCTGTGCGACGCATTGCGCTCTGCTGTGGGAGGCGTGTGGGGCAAGGAGGAAGCCAGGGATTGGGCCAGAGGGTGGGATGGAGGAAAGAGGACGGAGGAGGCTGCTGCAAGGGAGAGCTGGGGCGGCCTAGTAGAAGCGATGGAGGAGGGAGGGTGGCTGTTATGTAAAGTGCTGTTTGTTACCTTTGATGACTGTTGCTGCTGCGCCTCTTTCAAGACCTCCAGAGAAGACGGCAAGCTCACCTGGCTGCTGGCCACATTTGAGCTCTGGCCCTGGGTTATCTGGTTAGCCAGTTGAGCCTTAGCAGCTGCAGAGAGCAGGCTACTTGCAGGGAAAGAAGCTGGGTGTGGCATCTTGCCCTGGTGGCTGTGGTGATGGTTCAGATATGGCCCCAGAGGTAAACTAGAGGGCCCTGTGGAGTTCAACCCAAAAGCTGGTGGTCCTGTGCTGGGAGTCGGACTCATGGCACTCTTTGAGGGTTTCATGGAGAGAGCATGAGGGTTGCTACTGCTTTGGTTGGTCAGTAAAGAGGGGTTAGTAGGGATTAGGATGTGATGGTTATTAGTGCTGCTGTTGCCTGAGTTCTTAAACTGCTCCAAGATGTCTTCCAGCTTGTACTTGGGGAAGTGGGGACTGGGGTTTGGGGAGCCACAGGGGAGAGGGGAGTGTGGAGAGGAAGAGCTGGATTTCCTCCTCTGAGGCAAGTTACTTCCCATCAGTCCTCCTCCTTCTGCTGCTGTTGAGCCTCCTCCCTGCTCATAGAGAGGGGAGGGAGAGGCCGAAGGGTGGCGGGACCGCTGGTGAGGAGACACACAGTTCATGTTAAGGACAGAGGGAGAGAGGGAAGAAGATGGAGAGAGGGGGGAGCCTCCCACAATGACACCATGAGGATGATGAGCGTGAGTCTGTGCTCCTCTTCCTCCTCCACCCAGGTTCATAGGGGAAGAAGGAGGAGGTGAAGAGAGGGGCCCTAACCGAGGAGAACCCGGAGTCTCTGGGGTTTTGGGAGTTCTTTGACCTTGACTGACATTCTGAGGTGTGGGAGTGCGGGGTGACCTCTGGGCAGCACTGTAAGCTGGGAATGAGGAGCTGGAGGAAGCGGCGGAGGACATAGGGAGAGGAGGAGGATGGTGATGCCTTCTCAAAGCATCTAGGGGATGGTGAGAGTTTGTGCCTGTGTGAAGGACCGGGGAGGAACCATTGTAAGGGTAAATAAACTGGTGGGAGGATTTAGGGCTGGCGCAGGGGTTCGAGTGGAGGCTGTTTTGAGGTCGAGCTGGAACTGGATGGAGTTTGGGATGGTAGATGCCACGGTCGTCTTCTTCCCGCTCCACATCGGCCCTCTTTGGATTGCGGCTGTCCACTCCACTGCTCGCCTCTGGAAACGGACACACGCAACAAGCATTTACTAATCAGTTTTTACTCCAATATGACAGTGTTTAAATACAGGCTCTGCCAAAGTCATTTTCTCTACATTCATAAAATGTCTTTTCCTAAGAACCCTTCCTTAGAGATACTGCCAAACATGAGCAGAAAAACATTCCACTCTTAGTTTTAGAAATGTTGATGTGCAAGCAGTGTAGGTGTCAAAGTATGCAACACAAAAACAAAACACTCTCTGCAAAAGCCTGTGTACTTTTTGGGTAATATATCCTGCATACCTTATGTGTTCATATAAACCTTGTACATGGTCATAAGGGTTGTTTTTTGGGTCTGTTATGGGGCACTTAATGCATTTCTGTGTGATGTGTAAATCAGTAGGAGAGTGAGATCTAACAACACTTGATAAAAGTCAATTTAGTTTCACTTTAATTATTCATAACTCCTTCTAACCTCACATATACAAAGTGATCATGTTCATTTTAATGTTATTATACCGACACTATACAGTCTGTGCACTACAGTGGATCTGCATTATCTGAGTGACCATTAGCAAGAAAGCAGGAAATAAATCACACAAAAGAACCAAATAAGTTAAATGGAGTCGTGTCTTGACATATATTGTCAAAATATAAACAGACATATTAAGACAAAAGAGATGATGGAACTATTCTGCAAACTGAAAGACTTTTGACTCATATTTAAAATATATTGATAAATACAAACAGCTGTGAGACATCACACTGTAGCATTGTAGCAACCACACATCTTAAGTTTTGCTGAATATGAAAAATATCAAATATCAACAGAGCCAGAACATTTTAGAGTGCAGTAGAGTGGTTTCAATTCTGTGTTGCTGACAGCTGCAGCACAGACCAACACATCAGAAAAAAAAAAAAGTTTACACGGGACTTGTTTTTTCAATCACACACCCACCTGCTCCTGGAGGATTTCCGACCATCTGCCTGCTCCAGCAGATCCCACCCCCACCCCATCTTGCTCTTTTATGGACTTTAGTTGAACGTTATGAATCATGTCACCATTTCTCTGATAGCTCAAGTTGACTTATCAACAGACACATACCAGACAGCAAAATGACTTCAGGCTTCAGAGTAGCAGTGATGGTTTTGTTTACAGAACAGATTTGGATTAGGGACGTCCATTTGTTTGATGTTATTTACGTTTAAATTAAATTCATTTATTAAACTACAAAACAAGTTTAATAGGGAGAGGGCAAAGAGGGGAGAGCAAGACTAGTTGGAGGCATATGGTTTACTGCAAGGTTGGATGATTAAGCCCAGTAATAACAGCCTCCCATACTTTCATAAACTAAAATTTAATCTATAATTCATTCCACCACAATGATGATACTGACTTTCCCGTTTCCCGCCCACATAGAGTAAATTTGTGAGATCATGTGAGAGATTACTCCGATGCACACAGCACACTCAACCTCAAGAGCAACAGATTTGGTAGAAAAATAAACTGGAGACACCTTACAGAGACACTGATGTAAAAAAAACATTTCATACATATGCTGATCAGCATCTGTTTAGCAAACATGTAGAATCAGTATATAACAGCTATTTTAATTTGTTGTTATGTAGTTAGATTATGTTTGATAGTAGCAGGGTACAAGAGTGGCGTGTCTCATCTGTAGTGTGTCAGAATTTACCTGGATGATGAAGGTTGGCAAAGGGCAGCTGTGAGGCCTGCATACTCCGACACAGAGCAGCCATTGCTACCACTTTCCTGCGGTGGTTACACAGTTTGGTCATGTCCTGCTCTGCTTTGCCTAACGGCTGGCTGTGCTGTTCTACCTTCACTCCCACAGTGAAGTTGAAAACCTGCAGGATACAAGATAAAAGAGGATTAGACAGAATTCAGAGTAAACCCTTCGCATAAAATTTTATCAAATTTAAGACAGTTAAGGGCATCTGTTTTGGTATTTTACACTCATGTATTCACAGTCACTCAAGCACCACTGCTAATCACTACAGACTGTGAGCACACATGGTTTTAATAAGGACATGTTACCCATGATTCCACGCAGAGATGGGCAGAGTTTTGTTCAATTCCTAGATTACAGTTTTTAATAAGATGCCTATTTAAATATAAATATAAGACCCCTTGAACAACTTTTCTCTCTTTTGCTTAGTTCATTTCAATTGAAATCAATACTTTGCTGCCCTTTCAACAAGTTGATTGGATTTTGGTGCAGTGCAGCTCAAAATACAATACAATGCACACATATAATTTCTTCCATACCCAATAATGATAAAAAGTACACAAGTAAAAGGTAAAAAGAATAAAAGAGTAGAATATTCCTTTTCCCCGTCCTGATCTCAGTCATTACATACCAACCTAATCACAGACATAGATTAAAAAGGACAGTTGTGTTGTGCAAATACAAAGTGCACAACTTAAATGGACGACCCTGAACGGAGGGGGGCACAAGATCGTTAAGAGTTCAGTATACAAATTGCCACAAGGTGGGTATGTACCGTTTTTAAATCTACTGGTTTTAGTACCAATGTACCGCCATCTTCTCTCTGATAGGAGTGAGTTAAAAAGACAATTTGCTGGGTGAGAGGGCTCAGAGGACACTGAGGGCCTTGCCTTGAATACAGGAGTAAAAGATAGAGGACACAGAGGGGACATCAAAGACAACTAACCTGGCCGCAGTGCGCACTGTCCTCCCCAACTGTGCCCTGTCCTGTGCTGTTGTATTCACATACCAATGCCCCATGAGAAACCCTGAACTTCTTCAGTTGTCACAAAGAGTACAATCTCTGGTGACATTTCACAATTATAGTGTCCATATTAATTTCTCATTTCAGGGTGTTTGAGATTGTTGTGCCCAAGAATTTAAAGTTCTCCACCTTTTCAACCACTTCCCTGTTTATCTCCATCGGATTGAGCTTGTTGCTGTTTTTCCAAAAGTCTATAACTATCTCTTTGGTTTTACTTACATTTAGCTCAAGATTGTTTTCAGAGCACCATTTGACAAGGGCTCCCACCTCCCTTCTGTATACTGACTCATCAGTGCCTGAGATCAGTAGTGTTGTCAGCAAATTTTATGATTTTGACAGACTGAGTTTGACGTACAGTCTGTTGTGTAGACTGAGTAGAGGAGTGGAGATAACACGCAATTTAAATTCTCCTTGCACTGTTTCAAACTGATTTTAAAAAAAATAAAAAGTACCAAATATATACCACATTTAGATTAAAACTGTGTAAGTGCATTCAAAAAGGTCACCACCCTTACCACACACACAACAGATTTTAAACTTATAGACCAAGTGTACCTTTTGGATGACGAGTGGACACTCCAGACCACATTTGCAGGTGCCATCAGTCAACAGATACGTCTTGACCTCGTCCAGAGAGGAAAGGGGAGTGCCACTAGGACTACAAGAAGAAGACAGTAACAAAATGTAAAAGCACACTCAAGGCAAATTGAAAATGATATGAACAAAAATATATTCAAAGCACAGTGAAGTTCTAAGTTGCAGAGCTGCCAACACACCTCAGAATTTACATATCTTAAATGTCATTGAGATTTGAGGATTTGCCCTGATGACAGTAGTGGATTTTGTCACCTTTGGACAGAGCCAGGCTAGCTGTTTCTCCCTGTTTCCAGTCTTTATGCTAAGCTAACCAGCTGCTGGCTGTTGCTTCATATTTACTGTACTGACATTAGAGAGATATCAATCTTCTTTATAGGCACTGGATTTATCATTGCCCAGGGGGTATCCAACATAGGTAACTTCCTTGTATTAAACACTTATCTGTTTTTTTTAAGGTTTAGTAGTTAATGAATGGGTGTGTTTTTCAGGTTGCAACAATCTCAGCTTGAAAGTTATTGGATACTAAGGCAGTTTAACATATGAATGGACACAGGTTTAGCACACAGTTGAAACTCTGCTATGCTCTATTCTCCTGATACGGTCACCTCACAGTATGATTTCCCTGTGGGAGATGACAATTGTCATCGCAATTAACTCGTGGGTGCCTGAGTTCCCAAACACCCACGAGATCTGCCACTATTATCGTCTTATCTATCTCTGGGCAAGAAAGCAATTGAGTGTATTTTCCAAAATGTCTATATTTATTTATTTCACATTAGTGACTTATATGATAGCAAATCAAGGTTACAGTCTTCATACAAATAAGCTGCAGTTACATTATATTAACAATATCATTGCTGCATAATTTTTTTTAAATTCTTCTTTTAAAAAAATCTTTCTCCTGAGACAGAGTGGAGCATAGATCCTAAGCAATGGCATGATTAAAATTACATATTTTACATACTTTATACTTTTACTAATATTATTTTTTTGCTAGACCTAAGTCACTATTCAAGGAAATACGTGTCCATACTAGAAAACAATAAGTATGTAACCTCTTCTGCCCTGATGTTGCCCGAAGGAAACAAGGAAAAAGTCTGATTTTTGGGGGTAAAGCAAAAACTACTTTGAGCAAATTTCTAAAACTTAAGTCGCAGAGGCTACAGTTATCTTTCCTGGTAATATCCACCAAATATGTTGGAAAAAATATCACTAAGCACTTTCTCTTCATCACAATGAAATATGTGGCTCACACAGGTACACATTCATATATGTATATATTCATAAATGTTAAAAATCAAGATCATTTGTTCAGACATTTATATACATCAACAATACATCTGCACGTGCTTTCTGTTCAACTGAACCAACGCACCTGACATAGATCACCTGCCCACCCTCCACTCTCCTCTGCCAGCCGATGGGGATGTGTATTGCAGCGGTGTGGACCCCATCCTTGTCCCCACTGACAGTGTCACTGCCTCCCATCATTTTGTAACTGCGGCCTGCCAGCACCTTAAAAAGTAATAAGAAGCAGCAAGGTATTAACATATCTATTCTTCAATCCCTTCAAATGAAGTTTCATTTATCCAAGAAGCCACAGGATATATTCCTTTTGCTGGAATATTACATTGTTCACTATCTGGAGAGTCAATGTCATTGTCTAAAATCTATTCATTTGTTGTTGCAAATTGTTCATGTTCAAGTTATAAGTTAAAGATGTCTTACAGCTTCAGTAGTGCTCAATACGCATCACATTTGAACGTCATTTTGGAATTACACTCTGCATGTGCTTATAACATGCAACTCTGTTACAAAGAGCTTTGCAATAGTCAAGTCAAGTTTATTTTTATTGCCCCATGTCAACAACTCAACTTCTTTTGAAAATGTGCATACATGCAAATATAGATTGTTGCATGTATCAGTATAGTTTGCTGCGGCTCAGTGTGAGGCACTAAATAAGTAAATAAATACATGCATAAATGGACGAACTAATGTCTCTGCAGCTGCAGCTCTTCAGGATATCAATGTTCTAATTAAAGCAACCTGCATGCCAAATGTGAGGCCCATGTTCATCTGATTACATAACACCCAGTGTCAACGTCAAATACCAAATATTACTAAATCTAGCCTTGGTAAAATGCTGAAATCTGCCAGAATCATTAAGGATACACGAAATACAGGCTGTTCATTACATGTTTTGGATTATTTCAATGCCAGTTCAATGAGACTATATTATCCAGGTGTCCTCCACATGCCCAAAAAGGTCTGACAAAGTTACTAACATTTACTTCCCTTACATCTGTGCTCCTGACAATTCAAGCCTCAACAGAAAGTTGTCTTCAACATTATGAACACAAATCACTGGGTGTGGCCATGGCAAAAAAATAAACTCACTGTCAAGGTAAAGTAATAATTTAAAAAAATAAAATGTTGCATACCTTGTCATCTTTGGGAAGCCAGGACCTGTTTTGGCTAGGGTATCCACTGTCCAATGTACATGCTGGTGGGTTAGAAGCACACAGACTGCCAGTAAAACCTGACTTGATGCCCCAAAACACCTGAACTGCCCAAGCTAGGAGGCAGATCCTCAACTCAGAGGATGACTCCTGCAGATGTATTTGCTAAGTTCACATCAGAGTAAGGGACTTAGATGAAGATGGAGAGCCTGCGAAGAAAAGTGGAGGTGGATTATGTAACATGACAATGAGATCTCGGGGGTTAAACAAGTCATCAAATAAACCATTTCCTGCAAATGATGTGATCCAAAAGGCACTTCAGAAACCAAATCACAGATGCATCTCTCTCATAGAAAGAACACAAGTTCAGAAGAAGCTGCGGCTACTTTGAAGTGGGAGGGTGTGTTTGGATAGGCCCGTGGTTTACTGGATGTTCTGCTACAATATAAGCAGCTGCCTTATACAACACTAACCAACTTGCAAGCCAACAAGGCAGCGACATGAAAGGAGCTTGAAATAAGATCTTAAAAGAATTCGTAGTTGAGGTAAAAGTCTGTCATGGAAGAAAATCTCTCAAACTACACGACTGATAGACGGCAGGCTAACAGCTAGGCTAGCAGCTAAGCTCACCCTACTTTGTACTATGTTGTCGTGACAGCTGTCAGGCGCACAAAACACTCCGCTGCAAAACTCTTACGACAAAACGAGCCATGCACAATACTATGCATCAGATAACAAAGCTTGCACTTACTTATTGACAGCCGTGAGCTAACGTTAGTGTCAGCAGCAGGACCTATAAACCTTTCTCTGCGTCAGGCTCTCTCTCTCTCTCTCTCTCCGTGTTGGCGAAGTTTTTGGACTCTTCGCTTTTCTCTGCTCGCGGGATAATCAAGAGTGAGCTAGCTAGCTAGCTAGCTGGCTGGCTAACGGACTAGCCAAATAATGTTTTGAAAACGGTTCATACGTTAATAAATAACCATGAAATAAATCTCTCTCTCTTTCAAATAGCGTATTAGCGCGACCGGCGGTCAGCGTTTGTACACCGTCTGCCAGTCCGAGTTAAAAACAAAGGGCAGTAACGCTTCATTTTACTGCGCCCTGGCTGTCGGAGCAACCAGCTAGGCTATCAGAGCTAACAGCGTCCCGGCCAGGCTGCAGGACGCCCCGCTGCCTGCGCACTTATCCAGCCGCTGCTTTGGCCTGTGCTCTGTTAAACCCGTTTATATTCAAATATATCCCGACAACCATAACGACCCATGTAATCCCGAATTCACAGTTGCCCACTGTGTTTTTTTTTCTTACAGATTCCGAGCAAAAAAAATAATGGAGTTTTCTGTCGGGCATGCGCAGTCAGCTCCCAGGGAGTAGTGTACCCGACATGCAACGGGACCTTTGTAGTGTTCCAGACAGACATCAGTACGGAGCAGAGCATCTTGATAGACGTTTACTGAATATGGCAGGAGTCTCTGTTCGCAGTTCCCTTTGACTAATTTGCTTAATATTTTGGCCAAATTCTATATTCACAAACCAAACTTCTTCTAAAGCAAAAAGCCAAACTTTTCAGAGCTGACTGTCCATATAAAACAATATATTTCTTCAATATTTGAATGTAGAAACAAAAAAAGCTGTTAAAACATATAACCACTGTGAGCTTTACAAGATATTTTAGTCCCCCTGGCGTCTTTGTGATTGTGGACTCAAGTTGTATACACAAGGTGTTGTGAACTAGTATATTTGTTTCAATAAAGCTGCTTGATAGAGGACATGATAATGACAGAATAATGGACTCGTGCATCTGTGTGTGCTGAATGTTAGCCATTGCCATTATGTGTAAAGCAAACAGATGATGGCTTGATTACCAAATGATGTGATTATCTTATAGGATGCCTTGTGATGTCTGGAAATGTATTTTAAAAAGTGGTTTTCAACCCAGTATTCCTGTTTGGCCCCTGATGACGGCGCAAGTCGAAAACGTTGGGCTTCGATTCAGCACAATGCTGTTTAAATCAGAATCAGAATCCGTTTATTGGTCAAGTATGCAAGCATACAAAGAACTAGTCTTGGCGTTTGCTCCCACAAACGCAACATAGATAAATATAACAAGAGTAAGGTAATAATAATAATGAAATAATAAAATAAACAAAGTAGTACTAAAATGAAAATCTATGTACAGAATGGAATAATAATAGTTTTGAAATGGGATTTAAAACTTGAAATGAAATATTGACTGCACAAAGGAAATATGGACCGTGCTGTGGACAAAGAAATGTTGCAAAAATTAAATGTGACATGTGCAATAAATAATTAAATTATGTAACAGTGGAGGTTGAATGCAATGTACAATGTTAAGTCTAGTTTGGTGTAATGAAGAGGTTGATGAAACAAACAAGTCTGTTTGCAGTCCTCCTTCACCTATGCTGAATAACACATTGTTATCAAGATACAGAGATAAATCAGAATCAGGTTTATTGTCAAGTAGGTTTGCACATACAAGGAATTTGCCTTGGTGTTGTGATGCATAACAGTCAAAAGATATACACAAAATTAAGTAATCCTGATCATATAAAAAAGAAAGAAAGAAATTTACCATCAAATACATGTAAGAATATGTAAGATATTCTAAGCAAGAAGAGCTGCTAAAGGTTTAAATTTTAAACTGAACAGAATGAAATGAAATGTACAAAATATTGACCAGGAGTAAACAGTACATGCAGTGTGCAATTAATAATATTAATAATAACAATAATAGTACAGTTGTAATGATAAAAAGTTGCGTTAATGTAACATATCATATTCAGATCAAAGATCACAAATGTGCAAGTATAAGATTATGGGATTTCACCTTAGTATGAAGTGTAGTGTCCATGGGTGGAACAGAGTCCGTGTCAGTGGGGTCTCAGGCATTACTGATGAGGCAGATGGGAAGAAACTGTTAAATGATAAAACAAAAAGAATTGTAAGACATATCCACTTATATATGTTTAAAATAAAGTGTAAAATGTATTATTGCATATTACATTCATACTGCTGCTCAGGGCACTCTTTTATTCTCTGTGTGCCTCAAATAATCCTTCCATACATACCTTAATGTTACATTGTATAAAGAAATGTCTGTTATGGAAGTTAGGTAATTGACTGGCTTGTGTGTGTTTAACGTTGTCTATGATATGTCAGAGAGCAAATACCATGATTTTTGCTGAATTAGACCAACTACCCTGGGGCCCCAGACCCTCAGAGGGCCCTAGGGCTCCAGGTTTATTGTGTGGGAATTAGTCTGTGGTAATTTGTAAAATTGAACATTTGTGTGGTAATACTGTATGCACAATTAAAGCAGCTAAAATATAAACTGAAATGATAAGGGCCTTAAGGTGACAGCTGCATTATTAGGCCTACATAATCTTGAGGCCATGACATAAAATATTGTTTAATGCTGTTATTAATTCAGTTTGTATGTTGCTTGCATGGTCCGTATATATTAAGAAACCAATAAGGTAATCACTAATTACTAACTAATATATAAACAATGCACAAACAGAGGGAGACAGGGAGTTCAGGAGGGGCCCACAGATCATTTTTGCCCCTGCAGGACCCCTTGACAGTTCATTTGGTGACCTGATGCCTTACCTTTTATGTCACTGCAAGAACAAACCTTCAGTTTTCAGGTGAGCCATTAGTTGTGAACACACAACATATTTAGAATTTGCAAATTCATGCTCCTTACATGAAAAAAAATAACCTTTTGATTTTAGTGACCCCATGACTCATGTTGTAAGGCTTTAAGAGTTAAGAGTCTTTAAGAGTTTTAAAGATATGATGAAGATGAGTTAATACAACACTCACACTCCATTTATGAGGTATTTTAGGTGTAGACAGAAAAATGAAACAGGTCTTGGTCAAGTCTAAGTGCACAGCACAATATAGCATATCCCATAAACAGGGCAGTAGCCATGATTTTAGAAAAAAAAGAAGTCAAGTATAAAAAGTCACTCTGTGAATTCTTTGACCAGTCACCAAAGAATTCAAAAGCATTTTGCATTTTATTTACTTGTTTACCTTTTCGATTTCCATAAATTCTATCTCAATTCATGATGGTGTAAATCATTTTTTTATATTTAGTTGAAAAAATATCAGAAGCAGCCTTAAGGAAACAACATACGTATGTGTGTAACTGTAGAATATAAACCGCAGCTCATTCAAGCCCCCAAATGACCAGATTTATTGCTGAGGACATGACCTTATTGTTTTGAATTGTATCTGCAGTCCTGAACTAAAATTATCTGATGAGATGTTTAATGATAAGGTGACACACAGGTTTGTGCATTGTTATTGTTTCTGTTTGGTATCCAAGGGATAAAAGGACAATGAGCAGCAATGCCTGTGTGTATCTCTGTGTGTGTCCCTGTTGTCTGTGAAAAAGTGGGACAAGGGGAAAGAGGTGTGTATACTGTATGTGTGTGAAGAAGACAGGGAGAGAAAGTATCTGATTTCCCCTCGTCATCGGTGCTCAGTCCGACGTCCGCCAGCTGTCCAAAACAGTCATCTTGACACATGAGTGCTCAGCTTGGCACGCACATAAACACACATACAAATACACATACAAAATCACAGATAAGTACACAATTACAGACATATGCTCACACGCTGAGCCTGAAATCACTTTGGAAAATCACCTAAAAGGGACTGTAGAGGGAATAAAGAAAGGGGCCCAGACTGTGCTGGACACAGAATCCTGAGGGCCTAAAGTGAGGACAGCTGGTTTGTTAGACTCAGATCCACTGACCATACAGCGCTTCAGTCATCGCCAGCGGGTGAAGAACTCATTCAGAGATTTACCCACCCACTGGATTTCTTCTGCTATCTGTGTGGATTTTGACAACAGGTATGTCACATTTTAAGTTTTCAGTTTATGTTATTCTGTTGCAAAATGTTGCAGCGCCGTAAAAGTGTTAAAGTCAGTCACTTTATTCAATTTACTTTTAGTGGGTTACGGTAAGTTGCATCAGCTTTGGAATATTAGTTGAACAATTTCCATATTGAGAATGTTTGTACCGATTCATGAAGATTGATTTTTACTTCTGTTACACTTTCTGAAACTTTTCTCTTCTTTCCCTGACTGGCAAAGGCAGCCACATTTAGCTGTGATGAGATTGAATTTCACAAACCTAGAATAGTTTGGGTCAAGTGGACAAGTGCACTGTGTGTGTGTGTGTGTGTGTGTGTGTTTGCAAGTGCATAGCTACATGTAACTTTTTATGTCGTGTTCATACAGACACAAGAATACATCCATCTGTTGTGCGTTCACAGAACACGTTTGTGTCGCTGAAACAGCAATGTTTGAACCAATCTAGTTTCCAAATCACAAATATCATATGTAATTCTTCTGTAAGTTTTTTTTTATTATTATTATCCTCTTATAGATGTAAAGGATGATAAATACTGAGCCAAAATCAATTTAATACATTTTGACTGGCTGCCATGTGAAGGCCAACCTCTATACATGACAAATAAATAGCAAATGCTAAATATCACCTACTGTAATTTGCTGTCTATTTGTGTTTGTATGAAAGATGCACAAATGGCTTGTGGTGCTTGTTGATTTTTACCAGTACTGGCACATGACAGTTTATATGAGAAAAGACACAGTATAAGAAAAATATTTTTATATTGTATTTGTTATTTGAGGAAGACAGAGGTTTAGTTCTTGATTCACAGTCTTTTCTAGGAGCATGACCTACACAATTTACTGTTGTTTTTTTTGTTTGTTTTTTTGGGCAACTGTGCTGCTTCAAAAACACATGAGACAAAATCCTTTAACCCTTAATTTAACCATGATATCATTAATTTTTATTAATTGTTGCAAAACTTTTCACAATAATTAGCTTGAGAGAAAACTAAATACATCTGTCTTTGTAGGTGGGGCAGTGCTGATATTGTCCACCCAACATCATGGACCAGTGAGTATAATTCCTTAAATTAGTTAAATTACATGTGCAATAAAACATATATTGTTTGTCCTAGTTTGCCTGCATGCACCTCCTCAACATCTCCGCAAGTCTCTTGAAGTGAACTAAATTTTGCATCAGCTGAGGCTGAAAAGCACAAAAACCTCAGAAAACACTTTAATTTTCTGAGTTTTTCTATCGTCAGATACAATGATGATGAAGCAACTCCATGTTCTTTTGACAAACTGTATCACATGAGTCTCCCAGAGTAAATAATCAACACTCAACTATTTTAAGGTGGAATGGCAATTTGACACTGGCACAAAGCCTGTCAGTCACATCATGTCCGATGGAAACCTTGTAACTCCAGCTTTTATAATATTCATGTTGACATGTTGTGTTTTTAACATCGTTAAAGTTTTAAGTGTTCACCTACAGAAAATAAGATTTCAAATGAAAAAAAACAAGTTACAACTTTTCACATGAAAGTGATGACGTGTAGCTGCGTGACCTGATCTCACTTGTGGCTTTGTGTTCTTTTCTTTATATGTGTGTGCGTGTGTTAGAGAGGATGACAAAAACTCTGTGGATATCCATGACAACCCTCCAGTTCCTGACAACGTAGTGAGGGAGGATGGAGACACTGTGAGTGACAGGACCATGTCAAACCCCCACTGTTAGAGGTGCCATTCCCGGGCAGTTTAAAATAGCCACCAGCTGGCACAGGAACGCAGTGCGGCATTGATCGGAAAAACACGAGCCCTGACTTAAGTGTTTCTGTCTTTTATTCCCCCCTGTGGGTTAACATAACACTGCTGGCTGATGAACTACATGTGACTATTTAGACGCTATAAAGTGGAATATAAGGCTGAACAATGCAAATCTTTTCAAACATCATATGGTATAAAAAAACCTGTATGGCCACATCCTTAGAATAGTACACCACAGTTATACTTAAAAATACGTTAAACAACACTTTAATGATAGTGCTCATGTATGATTTTGGTTGTATGGTCTTTCTGCAAGAAGAAAATGTGCAAACTATACATAAATTATAGACTCTGGAATGGTCATTTTTTCTGGTGTATCAATGTTTTAGCACAACAAATTTTATACAACAAAACTCACAATGTTGAATTTACACACTGATTTTACATGACAGGGATATCAAAATAGACAAATAGTCAAAAAATGATTTATTACTGTCCCTTTCTGATGATTGCATTGTTTTGTTTAAACAATGCAATTTTCCATACATACAATATTATTCACATGGACTTAATCCACATTATAAAATTTCTTCCCCTCTGCAGGCAGCTTCCTGCAAAGCATCAAAACGATGATCATGGATTGTGTTTTTGAAATGGCTGAGATATGTCTTGTTGTGTCTCCAGGTCTATTTCATATATGAAGAGGAGGTGGAGGTGGAAGAGAAGGAACCAGAACCAGAAGAGCCCATTGTCCGTGTCAACGACAAACCCCACAAGTTCAAGGACCACTACTGCAAGAAACCCAAGTTCTGTGACGTCTGCGCTCGCATGATAGTCTGTATGTATTGGAAATTACATCAACAACATCACACGATTCTTTCTTATAAATGAGCTATTTATACGCTTCAGTCTTGGTTTCTGATAGGCCCCGTTGCTGTTCCTTTGCCTAATTTTCAGTGAACAACAAGTTTGCTCTGAGGTGTAAAAACTGCAAGACCAACATCCACCATTCATGTCAGTCCTATGTTGAGTTCCAGAGATGCTTTGGCAAAATTGTGAGTCCTATTTGCAGTGCAATAGCCACTATATGTATGAAGAGTCCATATTATTTTACCCCTGGTGATATTCATGACTAAAAATGTCCTGAAACATTGAAACATTGTGTTCTCTATTTGTTCCCTATAGCCGCCTGGCTTCAGAAGGGCCTACAGCTCCCCCTTGTATGGCAGTGACCAACCAGATCCAAGTGAGTCCACCGAATGCTGAATGAAAATGTGTCCTGTATATCTAAGTTTCTTAACCTTTTAATCTGTTCATTTATTGTTCGTGAAAGAGTAAAGTCTATGTGTGAAAGTGTACACTTTAATTATTTGTACTATTATTTAATGATCTGTCTAACTATTCTATCCTCCACCAGACAACCCAAACCTTCACGACCCAGTCTTTGACACCCTGCGGGTCGGAGTCATCATGGCAAATAAGGAGCGCAAAAAGAATGAAAATGACAAGAAAAATGTGAGCGAACAATATATTTTTAATGACATCATGTAAACTAAAATTGATTCACTGACACCAGTGAATGAATCCTGACTATTAAAGCAAATACAATCTCTTAAAAGGGTTTGAAGTATTATGTTAATACATAGTCAAAAAATATACTTGTGTATGATGCTGATGTTTACAATGTGTATCCTCAAGATGATGGTGATGATGGAGGAAGAGGAAGAGGAGAACCATCAGCCCAAAGAGAATGAAGAGGGAGGAGAAGGTACAGAGAAATATGATGGTTACTCTGCTAGTTGGGCTCATAATAATTACACAATTCGAACATATTACTATGTGGTTAAATAAAATAATTTCAGAAGATATTTTATGTCGTGAAAATGCTTTAAAGTTCAGAGAAAAAGAGAAAATTACCTACCCAAAAAGTGAGAAAAAAACATGAAATGATTTGTTATTCATTTCTAAGTTACTGGATTTAAATCCTTCATCACAAGGCACAGACTTTATTGATGACTCTGATGTCTGATGTTCATACAGGGAAGCCTGATGATAAGAAGGAGAAAGGAGGAGACAAAGCAGATGACAAGGTGAGAAAAAGTGTTCAGTTTTACTCTTAAGCAGCTCCAGAGGACAAAGGCCCTGATCTACCAGCTGTAATACTGGATGTGCACATATTTTTGTTATAAATCAGTCATCATTTACAGCAGAATCTGTGCTGTTTCGTCAACAGAGTAAAGGCACATTCTCACAGTCCCACTATTACCTGGCTCTCTACCGCTTCAAGGCCATAGAGAAAGACGACCTTGACTTCCAGTACGTTTGAAAGACACAAACACGTCCCCACATGCAGTAATTACATACAGTATAAGTATTAATTATTATATTTATTCAATTAAATTTACTTTCATAACACACCACTACATTTTTTTCATTTTGATTTTTGTAATCATTAAACAAAAAGCAGCAGTAAAAGACATTTAATTTGTGTTTGTGTGTTAGCCCTGGTGATCGGATCACAGTGCTGGATGACTCCAATGAAGAGTGGTGGAGGGTGAGTCAAACTTTTAGCCTTCATCTGAACATTTAACTTTGTTCTTTTAGTCTTCAGTAAACCATGTTCGACCCAATCCTTCCTTGTTCTAGTTCTTTAAAGTTTCTGCTGAGGATGAACTCAGAGTCTGCTCGCTCTATTTTCAGGGAAAGATGGGGGAGAAGACGGGCTATTTCCCCACCAACTACCTCATAAAAGTGCGCGCATCGGAAAGAGTTTTCAAGGTGACTCGCTCTTTTGTAGGGAACAGAGAGATGGGACAAATCACACTGAAGAAAGATCAGGTAATTGCACTTGTGTGTAGTTTATATTTATTAGCGTGTGCATAACTGAACAGGCAACAATCTCTCATCGGATTTTGCACAAACACTGTACAATGTTTTTGTCTTTAGAGCTCACTAATGGAGTTGTAACATACTTAGCACAACGTCCTGCTGTCCAAGAACATTGCTAATCTCTTCAGTGTTTTACTAACAAAATAACTGTTGTACCCTCAAGTTCAGCACACACAAATGGTGCATTTATCAATCTGCAGGGGTCTTTGCGAGAGTGTTTCAACATAATACTGATACTGACCTGTTGGGGTGTGCTGTGTCACTCTGTGTTTCAGATTGTGGTGAAGAAAGGAGATGAAAAAGGCGGCTACTTGAAGGTCAGCACTGGACGCAAGCTGGGCTACTTCCCTGCTGACCTGCTAGAGGAGATCACTGTGACATAAAAACCATGATACACAGTGAAAGGGCCAGAAAAAACACTTTAAATATCAGCACAAATATCAGAGATCTCACTGTTTGAGAGATCCTCTTTCAACAATTTTCTATATATGTTACCCTCAAAAGTATCTAGATTTGCTCTTATGGTGTCCGTCACAGCAGAGGTGGATTTGCTGTATTTGTGCCTTTGATAAAAAGTGGAGCATTAGAAAAGAGATGATTTCATAGCTTGAAAACCTTTTCATTAATACGTACATTTGTAAGTTGATAAGAGACAATCAGGAGATGTATTGGCTTTGTTGTGACTAGCATAGTAATACAAAGGATCAGTTACTACTTGCTGATAATAGCTAGGACTGAGAAGAGGTAGAGAGAACCTGGAGAGTCTTGTAAAAGGTTGTGAAGCAGTTTGTAAATGGATATGAAGGTGACAATTTACAGAGGCTTACTGCAAGATTTGAGAAATGCATCAGTAAATTTCTGCATTAGTTTGACAATACATCATTTAAAAGAAGTGGACAATGAGAGCTTCTGTTATATCTTGAAGCAGTAAAGCTTGACCAAAAAGAAAACTCTGATAAATAAGACAGCAAATTGGAAACTAATGAGTGTATGAAAAAATGTAAGTATAGTATAATGTGTTGTCTAATAAAATATTTAATGGTGTGTTGGTTACCATTTGCAAGGCTCCTTTATCCTTTACAGTTAGATTAATACTGATTAATTGATCAATACTGTAGAAGCTTCCAAGCCAAGCCGTTTGAACATGTACACAACTTTATATTGACAAAGTGCAGAGAACATTTCCTAGATTTGGTTTGTACATAATTCCACATGTGATCTTGAAGAACTGAAGAAAAACTGTATGACAAAGAAACCCTGCAATACTTCTCAAAATGGTTTCAAATGTTTGCACTAATTGCTGCTGATAAAATTAGCTGCATGCTTAGAGTATAAATCTTTCTATTAAACCTGAAGTGCACTTAAAAGCTGTCTATGAAACTTTATTTAAAATGTTCCCCAAAAGGGGAGATTTTATTTTAAAAGAGTGAGATGCAGAGGAACCTCTCTTGATGGAATTTGCTGTCAATTTGCTGGAACAAATGTTTCCTTATCAGAAGTGGTTGCACTTTCCTTACAATTATTTTTTTTTTCAGATCTGGACCTTTGACTTTCTCTAACTCTTATCTGCAAATTGGCTAAACTGGGCTGGTCGAGATGGGCCTAACATTACACAGTCATGCAATATGTGCAGTAGCTTATAGTGCCACTTGACATTGAAGTAATCCAGGTCACTGAAGTATATAACCTAACCTGCACTGGAGTTTGAGCTCACATCATTTACTGTGTTTAGACTAGAAGCTCAACTCCAGTTGTATCAGATCCAGGTTGGATTTAGTGTGTGATTATTAACTCTGGACAAAATCATGTTACCCAGCTGCAAATATCCTTATTAATGAAATATAATTTGCATCTATTTACATTTTTTTCTCCATACTTTTACTGATATCTCCTTCCTCCTTCAGTTTTCCCCTAATCTTATGATGGCCACGACTTTAAAGAAATACAGGGAACAGTTCAAACAAACACAAAATCTCATGTTGTTTTTTTTTATTTTTTATTGCAACACATCTAACAAAATATAATATGCCACATAGTGTTATGAGTAAAAAACACTAAGTGATAAAATACAACCAAGGCTTACAAATTAAAAATACAAAAAATAAAATAAAAAAATTCTCTGTGAAAGATCCAGTGTCTGATGACAAGGTGCCCAAAAAGGGTTGGTGAAAAGTTTCTATGGAGCATGCAGAAGATTATTTTCACCTCATTCATGGAGACAACAAGCATGAAACATAAATAACACAAGAAGTCTAGCTTGGAAAGGTTGCATACATCTCTCCAGAGTTTAAAACGGCTTACTCTAGTATCAGAACCAGCTCTTTTGCATCCCAAAGTGAACTTAAGACTGTAAATCCAGCTTTATTCATATATTTTCTCTCTACGCATACGAGTTTCTATCTTTATGCACTCTTAATTCAAGGTTTCAGCGATAACATGTCAAACAGAGGAGCATCTATAAGACAAAGTACAGCATATTTCAGACATGAGAACACAGTTATTCAAATTTCCCCAAATTGTACTTGGTGAAAACCAGCTGCGGCACGTGGACAGGGAGAAGTCTGTAATCAGCACCAACAACATCTCTCGCTGTGTTCAAGAGCCTCTCGGAGGAGACGCTTGTCGGTGGGCAGGCCAAATATTTGATGGCCACCCGAGCCAGTGCGGGACATTGTGCCATCTTTGCTGACCAGTAGGAAATCACTGGGTCTGAGGAGAGTGACTGGGTGCTGCCCTCTGCTAGGTAGTTCTCCACTAAACATGATGCTGTCACTGTCTTTGACAGTGATGCTGTGTTATTTGCGGTAAGACTCTGCATTGCACCCCAGAAAAGGCTCGCTGGCTTGCTGCTGGTGCCGTCTGATTCTAGCAGCCCACCTGATGAAGGACCCGCCTCACCTGCTGAAAGCATGCCGTCCTGGTCTAACACCTCCTCAACCTCCAGCGCCACAGCACCTTTCAGCCTGTCATAATCCAGCTTGCTGAGCAGCGCCATGGGCATGATCTTAAATCTGGGGTCTAAGAGAGTGGCTTTGAAATAGGTGTTGATGGGCATATCAAAGACATGTTGAAAGTGTTCCTCAAGGTGGGTCTGCAGTGAGACAACTAGTTTGCGAGTCTCTAATAGATCGCTCACGTCCTTATTTGCTAAAAGTTCAGTCAGTGAGGCTCTGAGGGCCTGGATGCAGGGGATCACAGAGGAGATAGATGTCTCATCTTGGCACACTGTGCGTGTTGCTTCTTCAAATGGCTCCAGCACTGTCACTATGGCCTCCATCAAAGTCCACTGATGCTCTGAAACAGACCCACCAAGGTTCATCACTTTGGCCATGGCAATCAGTGCCTCCTTCTGCTCCAGCAGGCGCTGCAGCATGAACAACGCAGTGTTCCACCTGGTTGGCATGTCATGAATTAAGGCAGCCACAGTGAGGCCAAGTTGCTCCTGCATCTCATGCAGCTTAGCTAAGGCTTTATTTGACATATGCACAGTGTTGGTGATTTGTCTCGCTGTGTTAATTACACTAACTACACCATGGCACTCTTCAATAGCGGCTGTTACAATCAAGTGTAGGGAGTGAGCCATGCATCTAACGTGCTCAAAGCCGCTTTCTGACATGGCTTTCACCATGTTGCATGTGTTGTTAGTGACAAAGAAGCCAACAGTAAATCTGTGTGGTACCATAGTTTGCCAGTCTTCAACAAGCTCCTGGAGGTGCTGCAAGATATGTGCTGCAGTGTGCTCTGTATCGATGACTTTCATATTCAGCAATGCGCTGACGCGTTTGTGTGTCACAGCCACAAACCCTGATGTATTCTGTACAATCCAATGTCCTGTAAGAGACAGGTACGAGCTGGTTGAGAACTTTCTGCTCCAAATGTCAGCTGTGCAATGCACAACATTGCCCTCAATATTCTCAAGGCTGTCTTTAACTTTAGCTTTCATTCTTTGGTGCAGTTGTGGTACAACTTTGTGGCTGAAGTGAATGCCTTTAGGAAGTGTGTAATGAGGAGCCACCACAGTCATGAGTTTACAGAAACCTTTGTTCTCCACAAATGAATATGGCAAAAGATCCATGCAGATCATCTCGCCCACACTTTCAGTGATTTCCTGGTTTATTGAGTGATTTGTTGGTAAGGCGGGATAGGAAGGGTTTGGCTGTGATCTCTTGCCACTCTGGATGGTACGGATGCCTACCACATTGCGATGTTTGTAGTGCATATGATTGTGCATGGCACTGGTGGTGAGATGTGCTAAATCCTTGCCTCTGCTCACAACTCTCTTGCATAAGTTGCACACCACCTTGGTGAAATCATTATCACAGATGGTAAAATATTTCCAGATAACACTCTTATTCCTCCTTTGCTTTTTCGTCGGTGGTGTGCCAGCCATGTGTTGTTGATCATCATCCTCATCGGCAGCAGCAGTAGCAGCAGCAGCAGCAGTACTACTGTCAAACTCTGTTAAGTCTTCAGTCTTTACGACATCATCAGCATCCATGACTGGTCTCAACTGAGGACAGATACTAGTAGCCTTCTTCTAACTACAATAATGATCTGCACCTTACACGATCATAAGATTTTAGACGTGGATCTATCTCATCTGGTCGACTTCTCCTTTCTGGTCCAGGAGTCCACGGGTCTCAAAACGTGTGATAATTCAGAGTTTATTGTTTCTGTGAGGGCTCCTTCTCTCAGGACGAACGACTCTGACTGTCAGAGATGTTTACTGTAAATCCAAGAATGAGAAAAACACCCTGCTACAGCCTGATTGTGCCAGAGGACGAGCGCTCTCCTGTTTCAGATGAAATTCGACATTTTGTTTTGCTTTCTTCTTCTTCTTTTGGTTTTATTGGCGGTTGGCAAACAGCTTCCGGGCGCATTACCGCCGCCCACTGATCTGGAGTGCGGAC
This sequence comes from Thunnus thynnus, assembly GCF_963924715.1. Taxonomy (NCBI): domain Eukaryota; kingdom Metazoa; phylum Chordata; class Actinopteri; order Scombriformes; family Scombridae; genus Thunnus; species Thunnus thynnus. The sequence continues at coordinate 12,272,527 of NC_089522.1, read as the reverse complement.
TAAAGCCTCCCTCCAAAACTTCTATCAAACAAAGGATTATAATCAAAACAATAAATACGATAGTCATGATTACATAATTATAAAGGAAGCAAATGAGAACAAAATTAAATTAATACTGTTTTGCTTCTTCTTTTCCCGAAAGTATTCTTCCTCTTTCCTGCTGACTTTACACCGCCGGGTCTTTCTGCCCCCTATAGGCGATTTGGTGAAATGCAGCTACTCACTTTCAACCCCATCCACACGTCATAGTCATGCATGCCATTTTTTACATTTTGAATTAGTTTCAAGTTCCTTTAAGCAATATTTTTATGTCGATATGTAATCGATATGCAATCAAATTGATATACTATGTAATAATATAATGTAACCCATGGCAACAACTTAAAATGGTTCATCTAGTGAAAAAAGGGACCTCAGTGAGATACATGTATGTCAGGCTGCTGCAGAAACTAAAAAGTTGATATAGTGGGGGGTTTGTATGTTTTAATTCTTTCTTGGTATGGTGATGTGAACATTTATATGATATAAAATTGTCAATTGAAATGTCACATTTAAATTTGTCATTTAAAATGTCAAACTCACTGTTCTGTGCAGGATATTTCAACATGGTTAAACAAAAGAAGAATCAACCTTTGTATCACTGAAACTCAAAATCAGTACTCAAATTTGAAGTTAAAGTCTGCAAGAATTCATGACTTATTTTTCTTTCTTTTTCCCCCCTCATTTTTCTTTTATTTTTAGCAATAACATGTGGCAATGTAAAACCATTACCAGCTGTTGGCCTGACTCAGTTTACAAACTGTTTTTCCAGCAGGTTGCCTGCTGTCCCACAGTGAAGACAAAATCAATAATAAAAAAGTAAAACAATACAGGCAGATAATAAAAGTTAACAAGTTAGACAAAGAATAGTCTTCATATATATATACACACATCAGGAAGAAGGCCCCCCCATGGAGGGACAAGCCCCTATACGGTATGTATCACCAACAGATAGAAGAAGTGGCTGATATCAAGAAATCCTGCTAGTGGCTGGAAAAGGCTGGACTGAAGGACAGCACAGAAGCACTAATCATGGCAGCACAAGAACAGACACTTAGTAAAAGATCAATGGAGGCGAGGATCTACCACACCAGACAGGACCCCAGGTGCAGGCTGTGCAAAGATGCTCCTGTGACAGTTCAGCACATAATAGCAGGGTGTTAAATAAATCATCCATGACTGGATTTAAGGAGCCAAGACATATGTTTATTAAATGTGGTTCTTTATGTTGTACAATGTGAGGTGATGTAGTTTGAGTTTGCCGTCTAGTGGTCAATTATGCTTAATACAACTAATTTAGCGCTTGAAAACTTCGAGGGCTGTTTACATTTTTACTTTCTGTAATGTAGATTCTTTTATTACTAATTTATGTTTTAAAATATTTGTTTGATGTTTTGTTTTAAAAGCAGTGACGAGATAGACTAGTCACAAATGTCTAAATGATGTTTTTTTTAAATGAAATCTGGTAATCTGATAAAATACAACAATTACGCGATATTTACAACTAGCCAAACACGCCACCTCATCGTGAAGGAAAGTCTCATGTGTTTCGTAGTGACATTAAAACGGTCACTATAGTATCTCTAAGAGAGGAGATCAATGACTCACTTTTTATTTATTTTTCACAAAGATAGAAAGCCCCACAAACGCAGGGCATCAAAAAATTGGATGAAACTCTTATTGTTCCTCTCCACGGAAATCTTTAGTAAAAGGCGAAAGATTTATACGATCTGAAGAGAAACAAGAGTGTACTGAATAATCTATTATCAAACAGCCCACCCGGTTCTCCGCCTTAACGTCCTCACTTACGTTGCATTATATATACAAATACTATGGTTAATGTTCAGTGGGATTAAACTTCACATAGAAAAACCTCCAATAATCGTAACAAAACGCTGTCGGTGACGAATAAAGTAAAGAGTAAAAGCAGTTTAAGTTAAAACTGCCATCCGCGCGCTATGCATTGTGGGTAATATGGTGACCTTAACCACGCCTATGTTTTTTGAAAAAATCATTTCAACATTTTAAGAAACGTACTTTTTTCTTTCGCCATTAAGACTAGGTGAATCTGAAACAGCGATACAGTGATGTGTTTTCACACAAGTTGGAAAGTGTTACCGATCCTGTTTACAGACATTTACTCGTGCGCATGCGCAAACAAAATAGCGACAGCACAGTGAGTCAAGCGAGTACTCTACTTCATTATCGGCTACTTTCAGGTACTCTTATCCATTTATAGCTGGCTATACACTGTATGACAACCTGTCCTAACAAATTAACATTTTCACAAGAATTTCTAAGCGTACCTCGTCCATGTTCCCTCTGTTTATCTTAAACAAAATCAGCATTTTAACCAAAGAAACGAAGACACGATGACTTTAAAGCACAGCGACAATCTAAACACGGCCTGCTATCAAACTTGATGAAAATGATATTATATGGTCGAGACATTAATAAATTGTCATATGGCCATATGAAGCCAATTCAAATAAATATAAACCCTGCCCTGAACGATGGAAAAAACAAAAAAACCAAAACAGTCAACATCCAGAATGATTCTCGTTATATGACTCCTCTGTTACGATGGTATATCAGATGTAAATAGTCTTCTCTGCCGGCGGCCTGCAGGTAGCGTAATAATGTTGGTCTTCTAATATTTCGTATGAACCACATCATGCCATATAAATCTACCAACACCACAATTATGATTGCCCAAAGTAAATGCATTGAAATAGTAACATATATTTATACTTATAAATGTGAGCAATATAAACCTTTGCTTTTGAGAACCATAATCAAGATGGCAGCAGCCTTGGCTTGGAGAACGTTACTTAAGGTTCACAATTTTCCAAGTCTGTCTTAAAACAACAGTCAGGAACCCAAATGAACATTAAAATAAGTTTTTCTTGTAATAATTCCTTCTGTTCATACTGACCATTAGAAGATCCCTTCATAATGCACTTACAGTGTGAGTGATGGGGACACGATCCACAGTTCTCCTTCTGTGCAAAAATGTATTTAAAAGTTTATCTGAAGCTAATATGAAGCTTCAGTCACAAACACAAAAAGGGAATTTGATGCTAAAAGGACTGTAAATGTGGCAGATATCCACTTGATATGACTAACTCAAACTTCTGGAGCCTTACTAGCCAGTATGAACAGGAGGAATGATTACTGCGTCTTAACCGCCTCAACATTTATCGACCAAAACAAAAATGGCTGCTGTAACAGTTACCATATTTGCTGTAGAACAGGTTCGCTTAAATGTCAATTTAATTGCACATTGAAAAACAAAATTTTATCCAAGGGGCATATTTTAGCAGAAATCTCTTTAAAACAGAGGTACAATTGGAAAACATTCAATATTAGTGCTTTAATAATCATAAATGATTAAATAATAAACTAACCAAGTAGCTTTCTCGAGGTACCTGAACTAAACTCGACTTGCTGTGTATGTCCACAGGCTCTTATTATGTTTCACTTTAAAACAACTTGTCTGGTTGGTTGATACTTGCAGTGATTTGTTGGCTTGAAAATCCACTGATAGTGTGAGACGGTGCAGCAGAATCTCAGCAGACTTGTCTGTAATTTTATATATTTCCTGGAGAGCTCTTGTCATTTTGTCAGCCTCCCTGTGGCTAAAGTATGCAGGGACAGCACAGAGGGCTGTCAAACTGTGCCCGCCTGAGAGCTCCTTTCCCCGGGTTGATGAGTCATAATAAGGGCCAGCCAGGTGGTGAAAATGAGTGTGTGTGTGTGTGTGTGTGTGTGTGTGAGAGAGAGAGAGAGAGAGAGAGAGAGAGAGATTTATGGAGACATTGACATTGTCACATAACTGTGACAGTTAAACTGATCATATTTTTTTTTCTATATCTTTACTGCAGTCATCATCATCTTTAGCATGAGATGTCGGCCATGAGGCCACAGAGAGTCAAGATTAAACCTAAAGAAAAGGCAGCATATTTTTCATCCTTGGATAAGGACAAGGATGGATTCAATATAAAATATTATAATATTAATTCATTCAAAGGTGAGTTGCCAAGGTATTTGTTAAAGATTCTTTAGCAAAGGCCTACTTTTAATTATTTTTTAATCTCATCACTTTTTCTGACACATCCGCTGTTCTTTATTAGGTCGTGGAGTGTTTAGTTGCCGCCACTTTCAGAAAGGAGACTTCCTTATCGAATATTGAGGGGAAGTCATAAGCAAACAGGAATATGAAAACTGGCTAAGAGTGTAACGTGATGCCCTGAAGGTTTTCATGTTGGAAATTCATTGCAATGGGAAAAAATATGGTATGTGTATTGCCATAATTAATTCACAGCATCGTTTGCAAGTTTAATTTCACCTAGAAAAACAAACTCTGCTATTTTGCACCAACTCAATGTTAGTAGCAGTTGTAGCAGTAGCAGTAGTGGTAGCAGTAGTAGTACTAGTAATAGTAATAGTCTTAACAGTTGTCGTGATTTATTCATTCATTCAGCATAGTGTGCTTCTGTCGTTACACTTTTACATTTTGTAATCATAATTTTTTGCCATTCCAGTGTTGAAGCAGCTAAAGACGTTGACTCCACAGGGAGACTCGTCAATGATGATCATGTAAACTCAAACAGCAGAATGAGGACGATCATTGTGGATGGACAGCCTCATCGCTGTTTATTAACTATCAAGGATATCAGACCAAGGGAAGAGATAACCTACAACTATGGAGACTCTTGACTGGCCACTGAGATTAAACACCATTAAAACTTGGTTTTCACAAAGAGTTAACACATTGCTGTGTGATTTTACCATAATTTTAACAGTATTCTCACACAAAAACAACAAGTGTGCCATGTAAAGTAATATTGAATAGTCAGCTTTGTTCAGTCACTGAGCGCGTTTACATGGACACAAGTATCTCAATTATGAGGCTTTTCCTGGTTTTGATCATATTCGGTGTATGATGTTTACATGGAACACAAGGAAATGTGATTATGCATATCCCAGTACACATGATAAATACTAGTATCCTGGTCACTGATGTATACATGATCCAGTTACTGATTACTGTGTTCTGTTTGCGTATGCGCCTGTAATATGTTTACAAACACAAAGCAGCAATTCTGAAACCGTTAATCCAACATTCCTGTAATCATTAACCTTAAATTAATTTCTCTGTGGCTGTTGAAAACAAGCCCACTCTGTCTTAGAGCAGCCTTAACACTATTACACAGCAGCATTGCATCATGGATCTCCACCTTATCACTAGTAATGGGAGACGAGAGCGACAAGAAATATTCAACATGTCTTTTGACCGGTGTCAGGCTGTCACATTTTCCAACGCTTAGGACAAGAGGAGCAGTGGGCGAAGATATGTAGCTGTGACTGGTGTGAGAGGGTTGTCATGATGGAGTTCAATGATTCAGAGTGGAGGGAACATTTCCACATGAGAAGGGTTTCCTTCGACCGGCTGTGTAGCACAGTTGATCCGTTCAAGAGGCTGGATAAGATGAACACATTCAACTCTGAAATCGGGATATGATGTTTACACGCACAAACAGAAAAACGGGATATTTCAAAAACCTGATCACAACAAATACTCATGTCCATGTAAACACACTCATTGTATAGTTTTGCTTTGTGGTGTGTCACATGAAAACATAGAAACGTCAGATGACTCGCCAGTACGAAGCAAATATTTTTCTTCTACATGCTTTTGTTACTGAAATATAAAATAAATGTTGTACTTCAATAGTTTAGCTTTACCATTCTCCTCTAAAGATAATTGTTTTGTTAACTCAATAAATATCAACAGGTACAGTCTTGTTGTGCCTTACTGGTTATTTAATGGTATTTTCTCCCTTTTTCAACAGATTTCAACAGAGGCAGATACTCACTATGCTGTAAGACTGGGAAATTTTCATTTGGTGATCCAAGCTGTCAAGAAGGTGTCTTGGTTTGATGAAAAAAAGCACTGCTGCAAAACGCCAAGCCTCGCACTGCAGTTGGGTCACTCAGTGCAAAAGATATGTGACATCATACACTGCAGAGCTCTAATGGCAGACAGTGAGCTGTAAAAGTCAACCCAGACTTTTAAAACACTGTATACCTCAAAGTGGTCTGAACTTGTCTCTCACACAGCTTTGACCACCTTGAGTGAGGAGCGCTTTAACAAACCATCTACCCTGCCTTTCACAGAAGACATGCAACGTGTCCACCAACATCTTCAAAAGACTGCAGGTTTAGCGTCTGAGAACCTGGGAAAGATGACGTCACCACAAGTCGATGGTGAACTTTACAGAGCAATTTTGGCAAAAATACTGTTCAACCGACGACGTGAAGGAGAAGTTGCAAATGTAACTAAAGGGCTTCCTCGAAGGGGACACAGCTGGCCTCCATAAAGATGTTGCTGTTGGCCAGACAAAGTTTGAACAAAAACTCTGTAAACATTTCAGCCATGTGGAAATTAGGGGTAAAAGAGGGCGAAAAATGGTTGACTCATTGACACACCTCATAAGCAAAAGAAAAGAATGTGTGGTTCCAGAGGAGAATACATTTTTATTCACAAGACCCCGCTGTTGTTTAAGGAGATATGCAAACGAGTGTGGTGCTCAGAATCCACATCACCTCAGGTCAAAACCATTACGCAAACATGTTGCAACCTTATTCCAGGTCCTGAACCTCAAAAACCATGAGTTGGACCTGTGACGGCCCCTCTGCTTTGTGCTCGTTGCTGCTGTGCTTTGTTTGCAGGGGCAGGTTCCTGAGCACGCCAATTAGCAGGATGGGACACACCTGGGCCCAGGGTGCCCCATATCTAAAGTCAGAAGCGGCCAGTTCAGATCCTCTCTTCTCTCCTCCACACACTCCTGTGTTGCTTTTGGTTCTGTTTCTCTTGTTTCACCACACAACACCCACACAGCATACATTCACTCATCCACTCCCTACATGACTGATTTTACAGACTAACCCTACCTCTTGTTATCTTTTGTTTGTTTTGAGTACTTTGTGTTAAATAAATTTACTTTTGTATTATTGATACCCGTGTGACTTCCCTTTTTTGCCACAGTCTAGAGCCGGGCTGTGACAGACCAAGTTGCCGACTTCTTTGGCCATGATATTCATGTCCACAGAGAATATTACAGGCTTCCAGAGGCTACAACCCAGCTGGCCAAAATATCAAAACTACTTCTTGCTATGGAGAAAGGGTCCCTTAAAAATCTTCAAGGAAAAACACTTGAAGAGATTGAAGGTATATATATTGCTGTTAAAAGTTTAGGTTAGATTGTCATTTCATGCATTTTGTAGCTTAGTATCAAAGTTAGGATTACAAGCATTGCTTAAGGATGTTTAGCAAAACATAACTTTTTTCCCTTTATTTGCCCCTGTGCTCCACAGTTTTAAATTTCTCGTCAGAAAATTCGTAGAGTTTCGAGTTCAAGCATTATAAGATTGTGTATTAGTAATGTCCTTAAGACATTGATTGTGCAGCATGAAAAAAGTTAATATTTATTAATTTTGTCTCTCCTACTATTAGTATTTTTAGTGGTGAGTTGGATGTTGCCTGGTGCGTTGGGAAGGATGCAGCCAGTAATAGCAGCACAAATTCATACAGACACCATGTTCTTTTATTTAGCAAGACAAGTCATTCATAATTCAAGAAAAGTTTCTCGTACCAGAGGGGTTGCTAATTAGTGAATAGTTAACAGGGAACAGTGATGGTGATTGGACAACTGAGCTAGTCATGGAAGATTATACTGCTAATCAAGCCAGTGGTTCCAGTACAGTATAGATATAAGGCCAAGTCAAGCTGCAGAGTATCTGCTCTTTGTTTGAGAGTAAGAGTAAGATGAGAGTAAATGAGAGTGAGATTGAAAGGCAATTTGAAGGTGAGAGAATGGTTTCACCACTGTGTATTGATAACTTAAACAGGCAGTTTTGTTTTGCTGCTGAAAAGTCCTTGCTAAATATAAAGAGTTCTACGCCCATATGGAGATTTTTTTTGTTTAGTTTATAAAAGATTTGAATAAACACTAACCTGCATATAGTACATGACCTACAGTGAGCTATGCAATTCATTCTACAGGAATGGAGAGAGCCTGGCAACCCTTTGAGGAACCTCCAGGGGCCTCAGATGGTACGACCCTTTATCCCAGTCCACCAGTGGCTCAATCATTGTTTGATTCACAGCATTTTGGGCCAATCAATGTTACTGAATGTTGTGGGTTTTTCTTAACTTTTTAACATTTTTAATATTCTATTCACAGATGACTCCAAAGATGAGGGGATTATTAGGCGTATGATTAGGAATATCATTATAAAAGTAATTCTATGCTAATCAATAGCAACACCAATGTTTAAAACTAAAATCAGTCTCCAGAGTAGTAATACTGTTTCAAATGTAAGCCCTGATATTGAATTAAAGAAGATCTGCTGGTGCTTGTCCCCAAACTAAACCCATCAGTCTGTGCTTTCTCATCTCATCTTAACCACTTTTTCGATTTAAACTTATATTTGGTCAAATAATTGTCCTTTACACACACATTCAACTTGAAATTGCCACCACTTTTCCGATGTCCCTTTCAGGATGACTTATGGCCACTTGCTGTAGAATTCTCTGAAGCCATTGAAAATTAATTTACATTTCTTTGGAGTTGTAGATTTATAAGCTGTAAGTGGCATAACAGTTACATATTGACACCAGATTCGGTATCAGGAGAGGAAACCATCAAATCAGTGCAGCCACACTGAACATGGGTTGAAGATGTAATAAATCACATAATAAATGTGAAGAAAATGATTAGTTTACCTACAGTTTGGGTTTCCATTTACAATCTGTTTTTTTTTCCTAGCGTTTCTCAAAAATGCAGATGAAGGGCTTGATCCTCGGAGGAAACAAAAGCAGCAATGGCCTCCAGCTGAGGTTGCAGCAGTGATGAGACATTTCAAAGATCTCATCAACAAGGGGAAACTAGCAACAATGATTCAGTGTCTGCAGTGCAAGACTACTGAGCATCCTGCTCTAGCCAATTGCTCAGTTCAAACCATAAGAGACTTTGTCAGAAATCATGGCATAAGGAAGGAAAGTGGAAACTGAACAGTCGCCATTTTTGTTTTCATTGGTGAAGTTTTTTTTTGTTGTTGCAGGATGATTTTAAGATTCTTCAAGATCTCCTTATAGTTCAAGCTAAAAGTTTATATCTGAGACATAGAATTGTCATGTTGTGACAAAAAAATACAATTAAACTTGAGTCTTTGTTCACTGACTTCTGCATCTGGTTGAATGTTCTTATCATTTATCATTACAAGGCTGTAGCATTATGTGTTTACAATGCCAGTCTGAGCCCTTTGTTATAAAATGGTCCTCACAGATCACTACTGTAAAAGGAAAAGGCATACCTGTTGTGTAAAACTATTTGTACTCATACATCAGGTGTGTCCTTTTAATGTACATTGCCTTCATTTTAGTGTTTATGTTAAGCCATATTCTATTAAGTCATGTTAGACTCTTCAAGTCACTTCAGTGACATGTTTGTGTGTTGTATAACTGCTGTCCTTATAAATTGAATTAGTCCTTATAATTTCCATTTTTGTCATAGGCGAGGCTTATGCACCTAATTATTTACTGTCCTTACAATTACTTTCATATTCTCGGGTTGTTACATTTTCTGTTGTTTTTTGTGTCATCAGTTTTTGAAGTAAGATTTGTGTAGTATAGCTCATAATAGATTTTTTGATATTCATCACATCTTCACATCTTTGTGGAACAAGTGGAAAGGGGCGTCCCTCTAATACAGCAGAAAACTGGTTTGGAGAACAGTTGTCCTTTTAATACATTCCCCTGCAAAGATGGAGAGAGAGAGAGAGAGAGAGAGAGAGAGAGAGGGAGAGAGAGAGAGAGAGAGGGAGGGAGAGAGAGAGAGAGAGGGAGGGAGGGGGAGAGAGGGAGGGAGAAGGAGCACTCAGTCATATATTCACTCCAGATCTTGAGGGTTTTTAAGTCTCTCAAGTGAGTGTAGGCTTTAACTCAGTAAATCATCACTTGTTCAGTCGGGCAGATTGCTTCTTAGACTCTTCGACTCTCTGGATGGATAATCGTTGCTGCTGTTGCTGCAAAATGAGGGCGCTGTGTTTGAACTTTGCCATCACCTGTCTGTGGCTTCTCCCTTCAGCGGTGAGTAAAATCAGCAAACAGCCGCTCTTTGCTCTGCTCCTGAGGGTGTGTTACTCATTACTAACACAAAGTGTTGTTGTAGTTGTTTCCCTGTAAAGGATTTACTTCATATGTACTGCTAGTACAGTGAAATAAATACATTATGATTTCATTCATCTCAGATTGCCTCCTGTTCTGGTTTTGCCACTGTTCATCATAGTGCTGCATTGTTGCAATCAATCAGTGTTTTTTGTTCCTGTGTCAACTGGGTTTTTCTTCTTTTCTTAGTGGAAGGATTATGTGAAGAGAATCAATCAGTGTCAATAATTTATTAAGATATTTGTGACTGTTCTGTTACAAAAATGAGATTTCTGCAGAGTGAACAAATGTTTTGTATGCTCTTAGACATTATTCACAGCTCATAACAGGACTAGCTTTACAGTGGTTTTAATGTGTAACAGGGACCTTGATGATGCATTAATAAATTGATGATGTATTAATGGTTACAGAGTGAATTCTCCAAATTTAATTTAAGAATTATTAGACAGGTGAGGAGTCGAGTGAAATGACATGAGTGAGACTCCACTGAGAATTTTATTGACTCGAGACTTGTCATAAAGTATGATGACTTGGTTTCTACTGACTTGAGACGCCACATGGATTTTAATATTGTTATTCTATTGAAAAGTTTGATATATATTTTATTTAAAGGAATTAAATTAGTACTAGTATCATGTTCTGATATTATTTGGTTTTCTATATTCAAACTTAACTGAAGACTTGTATCTCACAATTTGAGAAAGTCTTGGGACTTGACCAAAGTTGACTCTTTTATTAGATGGTGAAGCTCACCCAAAAGGGAAATCATATATACCATCCTCAAATTTTTAATTTGTTCCACTCTTGTGGTCTGTAATTCTCTTTCAGGCATAATTGTGATTTAATCTTCTTTCTTAACTTTGCCTGCTGCATGAGCAGCCTGCTGCAACATCTCTAACTTGAAGTTGTCAGGTGAAAACCTCAAAGCCAAACTAATTTTGTGTTTTATATCTTGAACTAAATGAGTGCACAGCCTTTATCTGTTTGAAAAAGTTTTATGACCCAAGGGCTTAAGAAACACTGTCACTTCATTTTTTTGTGAAGTAGTGAAAAACTGACACATTTAAGGATCTTTTTAGCCAATGGCAAGAATGTTCTCTCTGTCCTTAAAATGCATACCGCTCTCAGATTTGTCAGGTTTTTCTTTTTGTCTGGTTTCTGCAGGTGCTTTTGCACAGGTGTTGTGCTTGCTTCTACTCCACCGCTGTTGCTCAGTTGCAGTCACTGTGCTGGTATCTTGACACAGAGCCAATGACATGGCTGTCACACAGTGGGCTCCAATTAGGGTAGGTGAGAACAGCACATAGCTGGAGATTTAGGCTTGTAACAATAGGCACAGCTGGAGCTCACTTGGTTACAGGAGAAGGCAGAGATTGGCACACATGGCTGGGGTGGTTAGGGGTGATGTGAATCCCACATGTCGGTAAGAAATAATGATATCCCTGGGAGCTATTTATTCAGAAATCTGGAGGAGAATAACCCTAAACCTGCATCTGCCGTTGACACATTATGATGAAAATAGAAATTAAGTCATAAACAACAAGTGCGCAGAACTTTTTGCACAACTCTGTCTCAATTCTCTAGAGGCATAAAAAAAAGTTTGACCCGTCTCCCACACTGCATCCACACTTACATTAAAAAACTGAAGTGTTTTTAACAAGAGAAAATAAAGTCTGACACCTGGACTCACCCGATCAGTAAGGTGGCCCAATTAGTTTGCATCCATAACGCAGTGCATTTTGTTAACATCGTGTTTTATGTTATATTGAAACATATCACAGCCCTGCATATCAGCTGTGCAGTGAATCCCAGAAATATCAGTCACATAAACATCCTCACTAATGACTGGATTTATTGGGATTTGTGTATTCTAATAGACACAACAGCAGGTGGCTGCCTGGTTTATAATAAGCGGCTTCATCAATCTGAACATGCATATTTTCACAATCTCACTTCTTTTTCTATTTTTTTGCACAGTGCTATTTTTTACAGAGAGGGACAGTCTGGTATTAGCCATCTATCTGTATGTCAGTGATGTATTCCTCTCTGTTTGAGCTACAAAGAACCAACCACTGCTGACACCACTGTGACATCTGTTACTTGCACTAATCAAAATATTTTATCATAATAAAACAGTTTAAGCATTAAGTTACAATAAATGACATACTTTCTACAAACCTATTAGGAGTTTGTTTCTCTACATTCAGTATTTCTTTGCAAAATAAGCTGCATTGTACACAATCTCATCTATGATTTTACAGAAAGACCAAGGAAAGTGAGCTTATTTATACAGTATGTTTGAGATACTTGAATGTGAAGGACAGTAATAGGAAGGAGAACGTAGCGATACAGTTAGTGAATAAATCATGAACTGCTCTTCATTTGAAATAATAACCTGACAAGGTGAATCCAGATGAAAGCACAATCCCTCACTAATTTCAAGTATGTAATCCAAATCAATTCAAGAATGGAAACTGGGGTATTTAAGGGGATGAAGGAGAGGAGAAAGGTTAAAGAGGGATTTTTTGGGCTTTTTGAGACAGCTGAGACATATTTGGCACAGTAGGAGCTCAGCATGAAAAGGATGCTGCTAACAGTTTGCAGATTTTTACCCAGTTCATACATTATATATACTACAAATGTATATTATTTTATTTTAGTCCCTGCAGTATCAACAGTGACCTGTATGTTGCCCATGTTCCTCTCTCTTCCAGGCATATTGATTAATAAGCTCATAGATTCAGCCCATCATCAAGGTCGCGTTGAAAAGCCTGCAGAAAAAAAAAGACTGAGAGTTATTACCAGGCAGTGAGAGAGAGCGGATGAGGGAGGACAGCCAAATTAAAATGTGTTAATAGAAATATGAATGTGACTACAGTATGTGTGTGTGTGGGCATGCTCATCATTACTGTAGTCCTTGCCTGAAGGAGATGACCTATTGATCACAGTCAATATCAAGTTGTTCTCATACCAAGGATCTGACACATCAAAGCATAATTATTTTAAACGATTATCTGCTACCTTGTAACGTTGCTACAGTCAAACTGTCCTTCATTTGCTTCTGTCCTGGTGGTCCAGAGGCCTTCATTTCTCTTATCTTTCTTGTCACTTTCTGTACATCCAACCCAAACATGTGATACTGTATTTACTGTGTTTGTTGGCTGAGGAGTTGTTTACAAGTGCCTCTATGTAATATGGAATTATATAAACACAGGTATAATGTTGCTCTCAGAGGGACTCTCAGAGTCATGTCAGAAATATGCAAGAGAAGTATATTGGAAAGTTGTTTACTTTAGTCTCCTTGAAACTTTAACTAGCACTCTTTGAGAAACAAGATGCATCAAACCAACACAAACTTGGTACATTGTTTAAGACGAATGATGAAGAAAAAATATGTGTGACGATGATTTTAATGAGGTCTGTCAGACATTAAAAGAAGGGTTCAATTTGTACATGGAAACAGTTTTTGCTTGATGTTATCACTCCTCCTGTCCATACTGGCCATTAAGAGATCTCTTCCTAACAGGCTTCCAATGGAAAAGATGGGGGACAAACTGTATTCCAAGGTTTAACCTAATATGAGGCTTCAGCAGTCTGGGTTAGTCTAATGAAGTGGGTATAATCCAGAGTTACAGCCTTTGTAGTACAAAAATTCCTCTTTGTGTTTCTGCAGAAAGCGGTTCTGTGCTGAGCTGTGGAGCGGAACGATAGTAAAACAAAAAGGGACTTTTGTACCTGAAAGCCTGTGACTTTGGAAGATACCTGCATGATGTGTCTAACTAAGACTGGCTTCTGCTAAAGTTTAGAGTGTGTTTTTGCACAGAAGGAATGCTGTGGACTGGAGATCTTGAAATGTCCAGTATGAAATGGAAAAACTTTAAACTGTAGATCAGTTTATTTATTTCTTATGTGATGTTGATAACCAACTTTGCCCTCTGTTGAAATGAAATGGAACAACAACAAAAAGACACATTTTTAAAAGATAATTTGAAAAGATCTAATTAAAAAAATGGACTCATTAGCCAAAACATTTGGTACACACAGATATTCTGTGCTTTGAAGAGTTGGCTCACCCAAATAACACATACAATATAGGTGAATTAAATTTCTTTCCAGAAATAGTGTCACCGTTACCCTAGATAATCCACAGAACTCACTGTCAGCAGTTTTCATATGGACTATTTCTTTGGTCAAAAGATGTTCCAATGAAAACTGACGTCTGTGGATTATCGAGTGTGACAGGGGGAATGTTTCTGGAAATTAAAGTTTATATAATTTTTTTTTTTTTTTTAATTGTCATTTTTAAATGCTGTGAGCACCACAAACTCAATTTCATTCACCTCCAGTGTATTAATGTGGAAGTCAAAATCTCAGAGACTGATAACTCAAAACCTGGACGTTTTGGACCTGGATGTGTTTTTGTGTGTGATTTGTGTAAATGACCCTTTAAATGGAAAGAAAAGGGTTACAAATATTTATCTGCCCTTCATTTATGTTTTGTTCTCTACAGGTCCAAGAGACAGCCAAACCCTTTGACTTTCAGATCCCACAATGGCGGGAAGAGGAAAGAGGAAGAGGAGATGCTGTAGGAGCTCCGTTGAAGATTAAACATATCTCCAAGTATTTACAGATCATCTCCACCAAACACAAAACACCTGCTTACGGCTCACTTGGCCCTTACGGTTGGCCTCAGAACTTCTCCCAAGCCCTGGATCAGTATCTGTACCGCGCTCCTCCCAAATCCAAACCTCCCGCAAAAACCTCCCCAAAGGCCAAGAAGATCCTGGGCTGGGGCGATTTTTATTTCAATGTGAAAACAGTGAAGTTCAGCCTCCTGGTGACAGGCAAAATTGTTGACCACATCAACGGGACGTTCAGCGTCTACTTCCGTCACAACTCGTCCCGTCTGGGGAACATATCTGTCAGCATCGTCCCCCCTTCCAAAGCTGTCGGATGGGAGGTTCTGGATCCCGGGGCTCAGAGCGCTCACAGCAAAAACTCAGTCCTGATTCCAGATCTGACGTCCCATTTCCAGAGCCCCCCTCAGTCCACCAGCTCCACTCCTCCAGACCAGCAGAAGCAGCAGCAGGACATGGTGATGGTGACTGAACTCAACTGCCGGATCGAGTACCAGAGAACCAACCGGTCCAAGAAGACCAAGCCCTGCATGTATGACCCGGGTCAGACCTGTTACTCAGAAAACACCCAATCCCAGGCAGCCTGGATCTGTGCCAAACCCTTTAAGGTTATATGCATCTTCATCGCCTTCACTGGCACCGACTACAGGCTGGTGCAGAAAGTTTGTCCGGACCACAACTTTCAGACAGAGCAGAACCAGCAGCACTTTGGATGACGGATTCTGAGATGCTGCAACTGAAATATTAAACACTGACCTGTCATACATCCTTCAAAATCATGTGTTCAGTTTTCAAAATGGGTCTGAGATTGACTTGTAACTGTTTTTATACGCAGTTAAAAACTAATTTTCATGTCAGTGAATGCAGTTTGGGCGAGTTTGTGTTAATGTGTTAGTAGCAGCATTCGTTTATCATGAGTTTTAAAACGTGAGCTTTGTGTTGTCTGAAACTATACTGAAACTTTGTGTGTAGTGTTTGATGAATTTTGTTATCTGAATATTCATTAACAGAAGTGAAGACCTTTAATTCAGAATTAAATATTTACTATTTGAAAAATGTGATTTCTTAGCTCATTAATAAAACAAAATAGACAGATCTTTACGGACAGAATCATCTGTAGTTTTTGAAATACAGAGTGACTCTAAGATTGATTAATCTCTTGTTGATGTATGATTTATTAGGTATTTCCTCTTCAAAGAAGTGGTATGGAGTGAGATAAAACAGATGATTTACTCTAGCAGTCACTATTATCAGTGACACAGTGAGTACGCATGTCCTTGGCTCCTTTCCAGTACTGATTTTACTTTCAACCTTTGTACCTTGAAAAGTTTTCTGTTTTCTCAGCCGTCAGCTGTCACAGAAATGCTTTCTTTGTCTTTACGGCAAACACTACGGGTGAGTACATTTCTTTGATGATGTATTCATTTTAGAGCTTTTTGAAATATAGGCACAGATCCCCTCATATCTGTCTTAAAAGATCTCCCCCCCCCACTCCTAAAATCACTTATAACTGCAAACTAGGTCAGCTTGTCACCCCAGGTCATCTCAACCCTGACAGAAATGTCTTGTTTGAAGATGTGCAGGGTGTTTTATTGTATTTTCAGATTGTCAGACCAGTTGCATAAGTGCTAGTGTTTGTCTGATAATTGTGATTATCTCAGGTAGTCAAAAGAGAAAAGACGGCTACTGTTTGTCCCAGAACATTTTTTGTTGTTGAAGGAGAGTTGACTGTGCAGTCTGCGTTTTATGCAAGGCTTAATATACTCAAGGCTTAGAAAACATAATGAACACAAAAAGATGAAAGGAGGCTTGCTTCAACATATGTTTATGCTTGAACAGTAATCTGTCTATTTGGCCAAAGTAACACATAGTTACGCAACTATCATGCAGCTACAAGCTGGCTTCAACAAACAAGACCCTGATAACTAAGTCACTGCGTGTCTGCCCAGCCCACATTACACTTTTCATGTCCAAGGCTTTCCATAACCGCTCCACTGAATAACACGTTTGGTTTTTCACTGCCTTTCATTTAATGGATTGTTTAGAACATCAAAAGACACATTATTCCAACTCCCTTGTTTCCAAACCCCCGGTGCAAAGTATTATAATTTCGAGTGATGAAAGTGTTTTTGCACAGGCTCACTCTTCATAACGTTTTCAAAAGACAACAAAGGAGCAATCTTGGACAACAACAAAAAAGAACCCCTCGGAAACTTTTTTACTCTGAACAGACAGTTTATTGCACAATGGAGAGTTGCATCAGATCCCGTGACTTGGTATTTCTCTCCTCATTATAGGGGACCTTTTATGCTTTTCCTTATTTTTTTATATATAATGTAACAATGACGGATGTTCATATTAAACGTGGCCAAAGTGTCAAAATAATGAGTCAAAGGTATGTAGAGGTAATCACTGTGAGTAAAAAGCACCAGCTTCAGACTGCTCTGAACGCTCAGTTTCCAATGTTTTTTTCTACTTTCAGCCCAAGTTGATGTCAGCTCATGATGGATTTCTTTATATGGTCATCTGCTCCATGCACAGCGGGCGAGTTCACTGCTCTGCTCCTCTAACATTATGTTTTTTCCATTATTTTGGAGGTAGTCAATTAAAATAATTAGTTTACCTGTTGGAGGTGTGCTGGTCATCTGCAGCTCTTCAAACATCATCACTATGGCTGTTTCTGCTCATACTGTTCCTTTCTGCATTAGTTCTAACTGATCCACTGCACCAAGTGCTCCAAATATCTCCATATGTTGTTGTGTCAGCCGTTTTTTAGCACCGCTAATGAAGTTCTGCTAATTCAGTGAGGAATAGGTTTAATTTTCTGTAAATTCTTCACAATTAAAGTCTCCCATTATTTGGTAATTGAAAAGCTTTTCATACAAAGCAGTAAAGCAGGAAATGTTGGGTTTGCATCAGCGGTAACTTAACTAAGTTTGTCTGAAATTCTTCTTCTTCATCCACCACTCCATGCAGCCCCTCTTCTTCAGGGTTTCAGGATGTTTGGGCCGAGAGGGGCAGGTCATGGCGGAGCCGTGCAGGCGAGGCCTCTGCAGTGGCAGCGAGTGGACGGGACAGGAGAGCTTGGCCCAGGATGACCCAGAGATGTGGAGTCTCCTGCAGCAGGAGAAGGACCGGCAATGTCGGGGACTGGAGCTCATCGCATCAGAGGTGAGCCCCAAATATTAAGAGGAGGGACACAGAACCATCCTGTTTTGTGTTTTATTATCAGTTTGATCCATTTTTCCTTACAATTTTTCTTGACTGTTTATGATATTTATTATTCATTATTGAAAACATTACTTAGTAAGCTTTGTGAAAAGCTTCTTCCATGTACTATCTTGTGTGTAAACACAACATTCAGGCCTAGGCTGATGTAAACTGTGATGACCCATAACTACCCAGTGACAGTGATCCAAAGTGACTTGAATGTTTGTTCAGTATCTTACATCACACAGAGTTTGTGAAATTTGTTCTGGAAAAACAGATGTGTTTTAACACATAAACTCTAAGAAGGACTGATATACAACACTTACTCCATTCAGTTTTTTGGTAAAATGATGCCAGAATATAATTTCAACCAAAAAACAGACAGTAAGATGATCATATCACTACCAGTATATTACATTTGATTAATTGTCAGCCATGGTGTAAATTTGTGTAGGTTGCTCCTGTGTGCAAAATTCATGGAAAACTTTCACACCCACGCAGATTTATAATAATGCAACACACACTATGTAACACAGATAATTCAGTATAAATTCACATATTAAAATATGCAAATCATCTGTCCAATATTTTCAATAATCACAGTATTGTATGTGCAAATTAATAAAATGGTGAACTTGCAAGGTTGAGTTCATTACCTGCACTGAGTTTGGCGTGAAGGATGTTAAGTTCAAATTGTGGCTTTGTGTCTTCTGCAGGATAGCAGCTGTTCATACTGTGAATACAGGGGATGTTGCTAATTATCCTTTATGCTTTACTGTGGACAGAAGTGTTTAATATGCAGTATGTGAGACAGATAGAAAGAAAAACAACTCAAAGTGTAGAGCAGCCTCCTTCAGCAGTGTAACCACAAGTCACTGGAGTTGATGTTTCTAGAATTTAACTGTTTTCTTCAGAGATTTCACCGACATTTCCTTCACATTTTTCCTCTTGCAAATCACTGATTTCATCTGAGTGGAAGCTGTGGGAAAAGAAAGGAGCTTTCATTCTTTTATTCTCCAGCAATTATAAATCCACAGCACTATCAGTCACAATGACATCTGAAAAATTTTCATCTTCTTGTGCATGTGCTGTCAGTCAGTCGTCGCTGCAGGCTGACTCCCAATGGAGAGCCCTAGTTTTTTTCTTCAGGAACACAGTCAAATGATCCCATTAGGTTCCCTCACTGATTTCTGCCATTGATCTTCAGATTTTTAGTTAAGACAAAGGGTGGGGGTTGGGGGGGGGGGGGTGTATGTGTGTGTTGAGATAGTGTTTTGAAATGTCATAGAGAGAGTTTTATGTCACATAAGGGACTAGTTTTAAATCCCCCTGGAATGATTGAGGGATCCCTGAACAGTGACAGGTTTAGTATAATAACAAGGCAGAGGGGGCGGCTGAGGAGGACAGAGAGAGAGAGAGAAAGAGAGAGATGAGCAGAAGTGAGAGTGGGAGAGAGAAAAAAAGACTGAGACAGGGAGAAAATTTCATTTACATTCATTTCCTTTTCTGCAGTTCCATCTCTTCCTCTGACTCTCAAGTGTCTTTCAGAGGCTTGACACTGTGCTGAACCCCACAGGGTTTCTGTATTAGCACGAGTCCTCAATATTCATCCCTTAATTTGATTGTAGTACCTCTAATACTTTAATATTTTTAGATAAGCCAATTTAATTCATTTTGGCAGCTTCCAGAAAAGGCTGTGTCGTGCCTTTTGTAAGATTTATGCGACAGTTTTAAATATATATAATATTCTATTGTTTTTATAATTGGTATTTGCAAGACAGATGTCTATAGTTGAACTAAACTGCATACTGGATACCTCTGTATAACTCAAATTTAGACTGTGGTTGCACTGTCTAAATGGGTCTCGCTGAAAAAGAGCAGGGGTGGTATTGAGTCAGCCTTCTCCAGGTAAATAAAGGTTATATTTGGATGGTGACAGTGTTTTGAATATATAAGGATAATAATAAATGTAGTGTGTGTATGGCTCTGGATCTTGACACTGTGGTTGCTTGTCCTGTCAGAACTTCTGCAGTCGTGCAGCACTTGAGGCCCAAGGCTCTTGTCTGAACAACAAATATTCTGAAGGATACCCGGGACAAAGGTAACTACACTATTAATGTACTTCCCAAAATATATTGTTACAACGATTACAAAACTTTACATTAGAAGATTTTCAGAAACCCAAGCAAACAATTGTGTGAAATTTCATCATGAAAATGTTAGAGACCAGAACGTTTAACTCCCAGACTCTGACCTGATATGTTACAATACAATGTTATATGTTACAGTACAACACCATATGATATGATACGACACTGTACGATACGATATGATACAGCACGTTATGATATGATACATTACAGTATGATACAATACGTTACAATACAATATGATGAGGAGGTGTGAGAGGGAAGTGAATGAATAACACTTGCTTGACCATCGATGTTAAGGTTCCCTTTAGCAAAGTACTTGAGAGGCAGTTAAGGCACTGTCAGCTTCCATGTGTGAGTCTGAAGCTGGATGTATATATTGACAACACATCTGGAAATATTTTTACAAATTTTTTATTTTTCAGAAAATTTTTATTAAATTAATATTTTTCCTATCAAATTTTAATCGCTGTCTTTTGTCTGTCTAAGGTACTATGGAGGTGCAGAGATCGTAGATCAGATTGAGCTGCTGTGTCAGAAGCGGGCACTCACCACCTTCGGTCTGGACCCAAATCTGTGGGGCATCAATGTCCAGCCGTACTCTGGATCTCCCGCTAACTTTGCAGCCTACACATCTGTACTGCAGCCTCATGACCGCATCATGGGCCTCGATCTGCCTGACGGAGGACAGTGAGTGCATGTTTTACTGTCTGTTTAAGCACGAGAGGCACAAATATATAGTTTATTTTTTCATCTTTATAGCAACTGATAATGTAACAGCTCAAATAAAGCAAATAAAAATGTGTTACTAAGTTACCAAGACAAAATAAATCCATGCCAGAACAAACACTTTTTTTTTTTTTTTTTTTTTTTTTTTACAAAAGGTTGATATTTCAGTGTGATTATTTTTTTTTATTATTATTATTGGTTTTAATCCTTTTTCTACAGTAAATAAATCAACAGGTACTTTATGATTGGCCAAACACTGACTAGTGATATAATGTTTCATTCTTGCAAGATATTAAATAAAAACTTAAAATAAAAATAAATAATATTTGCTAAATATATAATAAATAATAATGTGATATTATGCCATCACTGGGAACTCATAACAATCAATAATTACAAAATCTTATATTTCTAATTCTATTCCATGTCCGTCATTATCTGACAGTTGTTACATTATGGGTTTTTTTAAATATGCCATGAAACAGTTTGGATTTGTCCTCTGTGGTTTTGACATTTTCCCTCATGAAACTGGATGTTTTTATGGGACTTAACGTCAAAAGGAATTAATATAAATGACAAAATGTTAGTCACACAGCCTGGAGTTGTCATATTATACCACCCTCTTTGAAATGAATTTATTTTTAACACTTGAACTACAACCACAGAACTGTGGGAAATGTAAATATTTTTCCCAAACTGACACCCAAATACTCATTTCTGAGTCATATCGCTGCTGCACGTGCTAGTTAGCTTTAAGATGAATGCAGACATGCAACTTTTATATCATATAAAACTTATATTATGGATGGCTGGGAGCTGGCAGGGTTCCCAAAATCTATACTACTATTCAACATTTTATTGCAATTTGCGATGTAGGCCAACAAGTGGAGGATGAGTCATCAAAATCTTGACAACTTACAGAAAGAGATGCATTTTAGACAAATATTTGACAACAACAGATAGGGAAACAATACACCCAGTGGCACAATTTAACAATACATGACAGCAGTTTTCTTCTGATAGGACCATCAATATAATATATGAAGGCCTAGTCTTAATTAATTCATGTACAAGCCACTAAAGAGGAGCTGTGGATGAGAGGAAAGAGGCAGGATGAAGGCAGAGCATTTTATTCCTTTATTAGATAGCCACAGTTGAGAGATGAAAGGGAATGAGAGGAGAGAGAGAGATGGGGAACGACATGCAGCAAAGGTCCTGCTGAGACTCTGCGATGCACACTCTACTATAATCTAAGTTATGTCTCTACTTCTCTCTACTCCACCACATTTCAGCCTTACCCACGGCTACATGACAGATGCCAAGAGAATCTCAGCCACCTCCATCTACTTTGAATCTATGCCTTACAAACTGGATGTGAGTAACTTTGGTGACTTTTTGTTAATAGAAATAAAAGTTCAAACCAAATATATCAATTCATCAATCAAAGTCCAACCGTTTTTCTTCTGTGAAGCCGAAAAGGTATCAGACTATAAAAACAAAATGACCTTGAAGTAACAATTTTCTCACTTTCAATTGTGTGTGAATCATCTCTCCGTCCTCGTCCTCCTGCATCATCTTAGCCCAAAACAGGTCTGATAGATTATGACCAGCTGGAGAAGACGGCCCGCCTCTTCAGACCCAGACTGATCATAGCAGGAACCAGCGCCTACGCCCGCCTCATCGACTACTCTCGCATGAAGAAGGTACCTCTTATGACAGGAATTATGTCCACCATGTTATATTCTAAAGTAGTAGTGGTACTTTAGAAAACACATTTATACTTTTAACACTTTAAGTGCAACAAAAAAGGAAACACAAACAAGAGAAAACAAGTTAAAGGGATGATGATCGAGTGTCGAGAAGACTGAACATGGGAGATGGTTTTATCACTTACTGTGTCTGACTGTGTGTTTTTCAGTTGTGTGTGGAGCTGAATGCCTATCTGCTGGCGGATATGGCTCATATTAGCGGCCTGGTGGCAGCAGGAGCTGTTCCTTCTCCTTTTCAGCATGCCGACCTGGTCACCTCCACTACCCATAAGTCCCTGCGTGGAGCAAGGTAAGGGTCTGGACATTTCATTTATCACATAAATGTGTTGGTGGAAGTCAGGTCAGGTTATTAAAATAGCGTGGGGTTTTACTGTCCAGTATGTTCTATGTGCCTCTGTACTGTGTGTTGTCAAGTGACAAACGTTAAAGGGACATTTCAGGTTGAGTTTGCATTTTACTTTTTCTCTCCACCCTGCAGGGCTGGTCTGATCTTCTACCGAAAAGGTGTCCGGTCTGTGGATAAGAAAGGTCGGGAGGTGATGTATGACCTCCAGGACAGGGTGAACTTTGCTGTGTTCCCGTCACTTCAGGGTGGACCTCACAACCATGCTATCGCAGGGGTGGCAGTCGCCCTCAAACAGGTCCAGATATCAGTTTTATTTATTAATACTCAACAGTAGCCTGCAAAATCTAAAAAGGAGAGAAAATCCTTTTGGTAAAAGAACGTTTTGAACACCAGCTTAATTCCAGTAGCTTATGTATAAAACATGCAAGTCCTGCTTGTCATGTGGAGCGTCTTGATATGATCTCTCTCTCTCACACAGCATCATTTCAATCCCTGCAGGCTTCCACTCCCATGTTCAAACAGTACATCGCTCAAGTGCTGCTGAACGCCAAGACCATGGCTAACGCTCTGCTGAAGAAAGGCTACACCCTGGTGTCAGGTACTGAAGGAACTGAGGAGTGTTTTTTATGATAAACATACACTTCATAAGACTTTTTACTTTAAAAAAAAACCATATTCATACAAAGTTTGTTTATGTTTTTGTGTTTTCTCACCGATTATGGAATTAGTTTTAGCATACAAAGCCATAGTGCATTACTACCACCTGAAGCAACTGACGCAACTGCTTTTGGATGACTTCTTTATTTACGTCAACCTAGTGGATGGAAAAAGACCTTGTTTGCATTCTGTTTCATTTTAAGACTTTGGAGAAATTCAACTAACCTTCGCTTCACAGTTCAATGGGGAAAAGCCAAAATATAAGAAGGAATATTTTTTAAGAAGTGATGATAATTTTATCACTGTCTGCACGAAGGTTTGAGTGGAGAGTGAAGGGAAATAATAATTTGTCGCCATCAGACACATTTGCCCCTGAGCTGAATTGAGCTGAATAAAATTTTTACCATGAAGCAAAGAAAAACTGTAAATCCCTCCTCCTCCTCCTCACAGGTGGAACAGACAACCACCTGGTTTTGGTTGACCTTCGACCTCGCGGGATGGATGGGGCTCGAGCTGAGAGGGTCCTGGAGCTGGTGTCCATCACCGCTAACAAGAACACCTGTCCCGGAGACAAGAGCGCCCTCACCCCAGGAGGACTCAGACTCGGTACTTAAATGAGTAAAGTTTGTGCAGAACATGTTGGTTAACTGATTATTCTTGGTAAAGAGCTGCAGGGATGGAGGATGCTCGGGCAGAATCTGCCCAGTATCATACAGGTGGTGTCAGTCTCTCTGACTGTATGATACTGGACCCTTTGTTTTCTTTCTGTGTGTCTGTCTCTGATGTGTCTCTGTTTCCTTTTGTCTGTCCGTATATTTGTCTGTGTGTCCGTCAGCCTGTCAACCACAACCGCCTGTCTCTCAACCACACCAGTCTTAACTTCTTTATCAACTTTGACAGAGCTCACCCTAATATTGACGTATCTCTTCTTTTTTTATTTATTCTAACCTTTTATCTGTGGTTGATTTCTCACAGGAGCTCCGGCTCTGACCTCCCGACAGTTCAAGGAGGCAGACTTTCAGAAGGTTGTGGAGTTTATTGATGAAGGAATTCAGATTGCACTGGATGTGAAGAAGAAGACTGGTGAGAGAAGAAGTTTCTCTGTTTTCTGTAAAGTTCTGATGTTGCATTCAACTGACTCTTATCCAGTGAAGATGGTAGAGTCGGGGGTTTCATATACTGTTTGACCTTTGTTTTTTTTTAGTAAGATCAGTGTACAAGACATGTTTAAAAAAACAAAAACCTGCTTCTACTTTTTCCCAACAGGTAATCTGGCCAGCTTCAAGTCCTTCCTTCTGGAGGATCCAGAGACAGTGTCGCGCATCGCAGAGCTCCGCCAGCGGGTGGAGCTATTCGCCAGGCCCTTCCCCATGCCGGGATTCAATGACCACTAACTGACCACTAACAACGTCAACCCCACCACAGTTAGAATGTAGTTTCCCCGTCACATCATGGACATATCCTTTTGAATTCTTCCCAATTTAGATTGTTTTCAATAATTTTGCAATGTATACAAGCGCTGTTTCAAAATGCTGTCAGGTTCAGGTTCAGAAATTAAAAAATAACTCTGATGCCACACATTTATTACTTTTTAATGCCTGAAAATAATAATTTAGGAGGCAACAGTAGTATTAGTCATTAAAATGATTACCTTATGAGTTACAAATGGGTAATAATTGGATAACACAGTAATGAGTTGTCAGATTTACAGCATTTGATCACATCAGCAGGTTTTATTGTATCACCAACACATTAGAACAACTTATGACATTTGGCAACATATTTCTGTGCAAAAGTCTTATTGGCCATTTTGGGAAATTAGGTTTGAACGTACTGGACATATTTAATGAAATGCTTTGTTTATGATCGGACAATTTCCAGAGCGACCTATTAGTTTCTCATTGTAATGTACGTTATCTGTCAGCATCAACAGCTGCTGCTGCTTTCTCTAATACAGTTTGCGCGTCACACACACACACAACTTTTGTTGGTTGTCCTCAGCCGAGAAGGAACATAAGTGTTTTTAAGTATTTGGCTTTTTGTCACTAAGCCCTTTGTAGAGCTCTTATCAACATCAGGCTTTGTCGCAGGCCCTGGGAAACTCACAGCAGCTGTGTTTTGAACACTTGTGTGAACCACACAATAAAAAGCAGAAGCACTTAAACATTTTCTAACTATTCTCTTTAGGCTTTCTCCTATATATTCTCTTTGATTTGTTATTTTAAAGGATTTGTGAAGAATGTACAATGTATATACAGTAGATCTTAATTGCAATAAAAAAACTGATCCAGAACATTTAGAAGTTTGTTGAATTTTGTGATATTTCAGATGCTCCCTGTTTTCACTTCACATTGGTCTCGCTGTGCTGTGAAGCCCTGCAGCTACTGTATGTAATGCATTCACTTTATAGAGAGGCAGATGATTAATGCGTACAGCCGAAGGAGGGAGGAGACTCTTCTGAGTTTATAAACACTGAGTTGTGTTAAGCTGCTGGCATTTCCTCTGGCCATTTCCTGTCACCATCAACTTCAGGGAACAGTCCAGAAAAAGAAAATAAAAGCTGATCTCTAGACATTGACGAGATCTGACAGGGAGATAGCTGGAGCCAGAGATTCACATCCTGAAAAAAAACTGGATGTAAAAATAAACATTTCATATATTTTTAAGGAGCTTTAGACACCTGATTTGTCCAATTTAGACTTTTTATCTCCACTGGGCAGCTGGCATTGTTTTCTATGTGAATAAATTGTTTCATAACCTCAATTAAAATTAAATTGTTCTTTGAATGAACACTAATAACCAGCCTGTACCTGATATCTATATCACGTTGTTTATATGTTATAAAAAAACAAAAACACGCAGGATGTTGAGGTAAATGAGTCCATCTTCACACAGCCGTTTGCAGCAGCTCCTGTGTCCTTCAATGTCATTTTTATTTTTGTGATACTGTTATGCAGAGTGGAGCAGGTGGACCCAAACGCAGGAGACTGCAGGCTGCAGCGACGCTAAAGAATAACTTCTTTATTCAAGGTTCGTGCAGGCCAAAACAAAGCTGGCAGATCAGAGCAAAACACAAACAGAACGCAGAACAAACAGAGTAGAACAAAGGATCCAACCAGACTGAACTGAAAACCAGGACTTAAATACAAACTGAACTAATGAAACAACAAGGAACAGGTGGCAAGCCACAAGGGCAGGCTGGGAGTTGATAGGCTGGGGAAGACACAGGGAGCAGGGCAGGGCTAACGAGACTGAATACAGGGCGGTGTGGAGGGAAAAGCAGGCTGAAGAAAACAAGAAAAAAGACAAAAGGCAACAGCTGCTCTGTGCTGAGGACAAATCAAAAACAGAACTTCATCCATGAGTAAAATAAGTCTACAATATAATCATGCACAATCCTCTTAATATATAAACCCTCATAAATCAAACTGTCTCAGAATCACATAAACATAATTTAAAGTGCACAAGTCATACTGAGTAAACACATGTAACAGCATAAAGAAAGATAACTGTTGCTCTGAATTTCAGTTCACTTTTGCACTTAGTTTCTACAAGAGTCAATAAAGCAAGCAACAGTATCTCAAGTATTCCTTAAATATAACTTGAAACATTTTATCTGTACGACTCCCCCACAGTTCAGTCTTAACAAACATGGAACAAGTCTGAGGGCACCTGGAGGACTGGTGGAGGGACAAAGAGCCAGACTGGGACCGAACCATAACAGATACTGTCTCTTTATGTCATCCTACCATCCAAGATTACATAATGCTAATAAATATAGACAATTCATTATATACATGAGAAGATGGGAGCATTATGTAACACTAGAGTCTTTCACTGTTCTCACAAAACCTTCAGATATTGCATTTCTATTTATTCAAACACTTCTCCCACTGTTTCTCAAATGGCTTCAGTCAGATCTTTATACTCCCAGATAGATAACAAGAGCTGGCCTCCTCTTTATTTCACTCTGGACTTTGTTGTTATTTTATTTCAATGTATTTATTTCTTATTCTAAAAGGAAAGTTTCCTCTGAGACACAAAGTCTTTTATATAAACGAGCTTTGCAACAACAAGAGCTACTGCTGCCAATTGGAGCGCTAAATATTTATTTCACTGAAGAACTGAATGGACTTTTGTTTTGTGTG
The DNA here is from genome assembly GCF_963924715.1 of Thunnus thynnus. Taxonomy (NCBI): domain Eukaryota; kingdom Metazoa; phylum Chordata; class Actinopteri; order Scombriformes; family Scombridae; genus Thunnus; species Thunnus thynnus. Next base: position 12,244,608 of record NC_089522.1, on the reverse strand, counting down.
AGACTTCTTTGTGTCCTGCTCGGCGTTTCCAGTTTCTCTGTTGAGGTTTATTGCTACAGTTTCTGCCAGAGGAATGTGTCCCCTCCATAGAGACTGGCCAGCTGAGTCACAGGTCAAAGGTCAGGGAAGCTTTCAGATCTGTTGTCAGAACACACACATAAACAAACATAAGGACGCACGTCCACAGAGACACAAGAGCAGCATCACAAAACAAATAACGTCTCATCCGCTTCATCTCTGTGCCTGTTTCTCATGACCTGACAGCTCCTTTGACGCAGTATGTGTGTGTGTGTGTCTGTGTGTCTGTGTGAAATTTAAGGCTTTTACAAATCCTATAGGGAAACTGTTCGATCCCTCATGTTCCATCGTTCTAGGTCACTAGCCCTTTCTTTATTGCCCATGATCCCCGTAGTGTTCAAAAGCTGGATCATTTTTTGATGTTCGCTGCTCTTTCTTCTCTCTTCATTCCCTCTTTTTGTTGTATTACAGGGAGGAAAACACTGCCAACACTCAGACGAATATGAGCTCAGAGCACAGAGAGCCAAGGGAGAGGTCGGAAGTTTCCTAAGAGGATGAAACAAGAGTCTCACCTTCACTGAACAAAGCGAAGCTCCTGTGAGAATCTGTTTTTAATGTAGCCTTCGGCAGTAGCAAGGGGAGTAACTGAGGAAGTTAATAAAGAAGAAAAGAAAGGGAGGAATTAAGATGTCAATATTTAATATGACAAAGTCATGACAAAAAATACCATTCAAAGAAGATCAATAGACACAAGTTAGGGATTGACAAATGACTGAGGTCTCCCGCAGAGTTCCCAGAAATGTTTACTGCTCAGAGCATCATCTTTAAAAGAAAAAAGCAAGAATGGATGAAGCAAAGCTGACTATGAAGCCAACATCTTCCTCAAAATTAAGTTTTATAACTAACTTTGGGAACAAAGACGACTGCTCATACCTTCCCTATTTCCGCACAAGGAGTAAGTAGGCACACCTTATCCGTTTCTTTCCCCTTTGTCTCAGTTTTCACATGACCTGTGACAGTCACATCACTTAAACGATTTGCTTAAACCTACCTTAAATATGGATCAGGAGATCCCTCTCAATGCCTCAGATGACAATCTGTTCGATGTGGATCAGCAAGCTCCCGTAGTCCTTGGTTGCACTCAGCTATTCATATTCTCCAGAGCTCTCAGCCTTCATCTTCTAATAACGTCAGCGTTGTCGGGCCTTTGCCTTCCAGCAGCTCCAGGGGAAGAACCTGTTTTCGGCGCCCCTCTCCAACTCGCTCAAGATCCAGGAACCCTTCTGCAGCAGAGCACATTCCAGACCAACTTGTCCTAATAATCCCATTAAGCATGGTTTATGTAAATATCTCATACTCCAATCAAAATCCATGCTCTATGTCTTAAAGAACCACCCAGACCGCCAATTCGTTAACTTCCTCATCCAAGGTGGGCCACGGTACCTGGTTGTTACCAGTGCCTTCAAAGTCCTTCCCATCCACCTCGACTACTGGCATCTTTTCAGCATCCTCTGGAAGGGCGCATACTATTTCACAGTGCGTCTGACCTTCGGGTGCAAGAGTAGCCCAAAAATATTCAACTCTTTATCAGAACCACTTTGCTGGATCCTGACAAACAACTACAAACTCAACTCCCGAATATTATCCATCTCCTGGATGACTTTCTCACCATCACGTCACCATCTTAACCCCTAACATACGGTCTCAACACTGACATTCTGCAAACTTGGATTTCCACTCTAATCAGAGAAAACGGAAGGTCCCAGCACATCCCTGGAGTTTCTCAGCATCATCCTTGGCTTCGTCTCAATCCAGGCATCCTAGTCCATCGAGAAAATCCACCAGATCTCATTACTTATTTCTAATTTCCTTTTGGCTCACAGATGCACTAAACGGCAACTACTTTCGCTGCTAGGCCACCTCAACTATACCATCCACATCAATCTTCAAGGTTGATCCTTCTTGTCACGTCTCCTCTCTATAGCTGCCTCTGCTCCATCTCTCCATGTTGGAAGATGCATGTAAGATGGAACTAAAACTGTTGCACCAGTTCCTCTCATCATGGAACGTTATCTCCTTCTTTTACGACGACTACATTTCCAAGCCAGAGGACATCAAGCTGTCCATTGACGTAGCCCCTTCTGTTGGCTTTTCAAATGGCCACCCGAATCCTCATCTCTCACCCCTTCCTCCACCAACTGCAAAATGTACCCAATAATCATAGCAGTAATTCTTTGGGGGCATGAATGGTCCAAGAAGAACATTGCCATCTACTCCAACAACAGCGCTGTCGTAGACATTATTAATAAAGGTTGGTTGCATTGTTTGAACATAATGGAGTTCATGTGGAAGCTCACCCCGGTTTCAGCTCAGAAAAAGACTAAAGACTAAAGACTATTCTTAAGACTAAATCTTGCACCATACAGATCAACTTCTTCGTAAAACTGTCTTCAGGAGCACCATGTCCTGCCTTGTCCCACTCACACATCAACATGTTGATCAAACATCTCCATAAGGCCAAACTGCATCCCATGCCAAAACGTTTGCCTCTCACTTCAGACCTCATTGCTCGCTGCATCAGAACTCTCCGCACAGGTTATCTGTCCCCTTACATCGACAAAGTCTTGGAATCCATATTCCTACTGGCATTAATCAGCTCCTTGCACTGCTCTGAGTTCACCACTTCTTCCCCCAACCATAATCTATCTCAACACGCAACAATGTCCGACATTTCCATTCATTCATCCAACACTCTCACCTACCACCTCAAACAAAGCAAGACCAACCAATCTGGTCTACCCCAACCCATCTACCTATTCAATTAAATTCATACTTAAGTCCTTATGAACTCATACTCGACCACATAAACTTAAGACAAGCCAGTCAAGCTTCCCCCAAGATCCTCTGTTCATCACAGAGACAGGCAAAGTGGCCACATGCTTTGGTTCCAGCACCACATTCAGTACTATCCAGATCCAGAATACCCCTGAGCTATACTCTGGACATTTGTTCCTCACTCCACCACACCATTAAAATTCTTGGCTGCTGGTCTTCTCCCACATACCTCACCTATATCCACCATGATATGAATGACATCAGAAACACCCACATGCATCTTTCCACTTGAAGATTTTTTGGGGGCTCCATCCACGATTCTCACCATCATCCCTCCATCCCTTGACACTACCCTCATCCCTTCATCCCTTCAACCCTTCATCCCTTCCGCTGGACCCTCAATCCATCTCTCCTACATCTTCCCAGCTCCCCTCCAATTCTATCTAAGAAATCATTTCAATCTCATATCTTTGTTGGCGTGGTCTTTGTTAGTAAAAGACCAGCAGCAGTGTTTTACTGTGAAATCTTAATTAATGAAGTGTTCACGTTATTTTAGTCTCCAGGCTTAAAAACTGAACTGTCAAACCATTTCCTTCTCTTTATCTGCATTTCTTTTTAATGATTTAGATGTTTAAATCGGAGAAAGAGATTTCACCTGGATTCACTTAATCAGTTTGTTGCAGTTTCATCCTGCTCTGTGCACACAGTGTATATGCATGTGTCTGCAGTGTGGAGAGACAGTGGTACCTTTGTGTGTGTGTGTGCGTGTGTGTGGGTGGGTGGCTGGGTGCGTACGTGTGTGTGTGCATGTGTCTCTGTGTGCTGTAGTCAGTGTGCTCTGCTGTCATATATCAACGCCATGCTGGGGGACTGTTGAGCATCCTGCCACCCCTGTTGCTGATCAAAGACACAGTACCGCTGTCACACACACTAGATGTGGTCATAGAAGCACCAATCAGGCTGCAGAGTGACAGCTGCACTGCTAACAGATGGATCTGTTCTATCGCTGATTGTGTATTTTTATCTTGGGATGTGGAAAAAGATTCATATCAGATTCAGTTCCATGGAGGTGTTTGAATAAACTCACCTGTCTCTGTGTGTGTGTGTGTGTTTGTGTGTGTGTGTTTGTGTGTTTGTGTGTGTGTGTGTGTGTGTGTGTGTGTGTGTGTGTGTTTGTGTGTTTTAGTGTGTGTATGTGTTTGTGTGTGTGTGTGTGTGTGTTTTAGTGTATGTATGTGTTTGTGTGTGTCTGAGAAGAAAAAAAACTCCTATCCAAACATGAATCAGACCATTTATTTATTGAAAGAATTGATGCCAGTTTATGCATTTTTGCCTTTTTTCATAACTAACACAGTCATTGCTGAATTTAGTGGCTGCTAAACCTACAATCATGTGCCAGTTATGAAGAAACATCTGCAGTCCAGTGACATCAGCACAATGCAGCAGGCCAGACTGATTTCCTCAAAGGTTGGTATAATTATTAAAGTTTCACGCTTGCGGAATATATGAGGAAACGTTTTTCAGCTGCAGAGGATTTTTAACTTTCAGACACTGAAATGAAATCTTAAAGAAGCAAACCACTTTGTTTGTAGGTTTTAGCTCCCTAATTACAAATCATGCATATTTTACATTTATGCTGACCATTTTGGATGCATGCCACACACTGATTAGAGTTCTGGATGTATTTTTCCTGCTATTTCAGACATCTATCATCTCCATTAATTTATGTGCAGAATTAAACTCAATTAGCAGTCTCTTGTTTATGTAATCCATCACCGCAGGTTTCAGGAGTCTTCTATTGAATTTTCATATCGCACAGAAGTGAATGGAAAAAAACAGATGACTGAAACATTCAGAATAAAACATTTAGATTTCTAAAACACTGCAGGTTAGCTGTGATGTTTGTAAATTTTCTAAAAATATACATAAATACAGCAAGTAAAATGTCAGCAAATCTTATTACTTACTCCTCAGTTCATGATATATGAGAGAAACAGGCCAGGAAAGTTTAGACATAAAGGATGTATGTGCACATGTGTGTCATATCTTCCCCGTGAAATTGTGTAAAAGTATGCAGAAATGCCACATATTTATCTTGTTCAATATTCATATGTGCCCTCTGGATCCATTCACCAACAATCCTAGTCATATCAGCTGCTTTGCAAACACCGCAGAGACACTAAAACATTATGGATCCTGATCTAGGATCCATTTCACCTTCCACCTACAATCAGGACGTCAGGAGGGGAGGGGGAGTGAATCTGACCCTAGATCAGGATTTTCTGGGATTTTTCCACTCTGGTTTGTGAGAGGGGGCCAGTGGGAAAGTCAGAACTCAGGTCCTTCCTTCTTCAGGTTTTTGTAGTCTGTGCTGATGGCCACAAACTGGGGAAGAAGAAGACTCATTTCAACGGAGGTTTGATGCTATTGTGCTATCCCAGTTTCCCAGCACTGAATACTTGCATGTGTGTGTCTGCTGCATTACCTTGTACTGGTATGTGGGGTCAAGTTTATTCCAAGGCTCTGGGTTATTGGTCTTGTTCCAGCTAAACACACACACAGATACAAACAGAGAATTGTAATAAGTTGGCATCGCATTAGACTCAATAGGAATCTGATACACATGAATCAAGCTCTTGTTTCAGAATTAGCACACCATTATTCATTCACAAGTGACCCTGATACCCCTGAGAGCTCCTTTATGTCATCCTTGTTTTGTCAGATAATGAATAAAAAGTAGCAAAAGACAACCAAAAGTTGAGGATGAGATTCAAACTCATCAGTTAGTACATACTTAAAGCCCCCTCTGCCACCACCAGGACACCCTTCCTAATATTTTAATCAAGCATGTAAACAATCTCTGCAGCAAACAATGGATGAAAGATGTGCAGAGACGAGACAAGACAGCGCGCCATCCTGTGAGCTCTTGTTGAAAGCACTTAGCTTTGGCTGTGGTTATTGGAAGTGTAAATCAGCAGTTTGGATAGCAGCAGGAGGAGAGGAAACCCGAGCAAGAGGCAGTTAGAGGGGGAGATGAAAGCGAGTGGGGACGCCCGTTGTCAGTAACAATCATTAGAAACAAATCCCACTGCTTAATTAAAGAGGGAAAAGTATTCATTTTCCATCCATATGCCTTGTTAATGTTAAGAAATCTGCACTGCAGGGGGGAATTATAACTTACAAGAAGAAGAAAGTTTGAGTTTAATTAGTCTAAAATCCACATGTATTGTGGTGTACTCCCTCCTGTTCTGTAGGGGGGCATCAGTTAAGTGAAAACAGAAATAAAAAGATGTCTAAACCAGGGAAAACACTCCTCGGATCAAGCTGTTTTATTTATTTCTAGTGAATTGTGAGGCATTTGACTCAGACAATGATGCTCACTCTTCAATATTTAGAAACTAAAGTTGTTTAAATCATCTAATGTGCTGCTATTGTTTCATAACAACCAAGTCAATAGTCATACTAACATTTTACGTTATTTCTGTTATCAGAAGTCACAATGAAATATGAAGATCCTTACGTGACATGGGGTCCTTTGGCCAGCCGGACCAGATACATAAATGCCCCGCCCATTCCCAAACAGATGAAGAAGAACTGGGGGATAAGCTGGACATAGAGAGAGATAAGAAAATGATAAGATTTTACTTAATATAATGTTAGTTGAATGAACTTAAATGACAACATGACCTGAACCTTTTACAATAAGTCTCTGAGCCAACAAAGTGTGATCTTACAATCAGCGGTATATACAGATGCTGTTTGCATTTACATTTTATCATCTGGCAGACACTTTCATCCAAAGCAAATTACAAGCGTGTTTGGTGCTCAGTTTAAAGTTAAAGAAGCTAAAACAGTCATCTCTGACTTTGTGTGATTGACATTTGCCTAACTGATTAGAGCCCACATGATCAGAGGGAGAGACAGCTGTGACTTACAGCCAGAGGTGGAAGAATAGTCAAGTCCTCTAATATGCTCAGCACTCAAAATTTGACAAGTTGTATAGAAGAAGAAGTGTTGTCAGTATTTACTTAGGCATTTGTATTTAATTATTGATTCATTATGTTTTAAGACATGTTTTAATGTCGTAAGTTGTCTAAATTACTTCATATCACATTAAGCTACAGCCAGCAGGCAATTATTTCAGTTTTGACTGGATGCAGGGAGAACAGCTTTAAAAAAGACATCTACCAGCACCTCCATGTTTAACTAATTGACACATACACTGCCAATTCAAAGTTTGGAAATACCTTCCCATTCCCTTGAATGAGAGAGTGTGTCTAAAGTGTTGACTGCTGCTGTAGTTCAACACTGAAACTATTTCTTGGTCAGGCCAGCTGAGACGTGCCAGTAGGAGGACCTTCAGGCCAGCTATTTCTGAATGTTCTCAGTTTTAATGCAAGGTTATTCACCATCTGCTGGTTGTAGCTTCATAGTTTAAAGACATGATAGTGCTCAAGTGAATAAGTTTATTTATCAAAATGTCAAATTATTCCTTTGAAGTTACTACTAAAGACCAATTGATACATGTAGTAGAGCAAAATGATCAGGTGTCAAAAAATGGAAATACTCATGTAAACGGCCAGATAGTGTTTTTGGCTTGCAGTGAGTAAGTAAATACACTTTGCTGCCTCACAAGGAGCGTTACTTTTGGTTTAACAACACAAGAAAGTTTAAAAAAAAATGTTTCGAAAAAGCAATAAACTCAAAAAAGTTGGACATATTTCAAAAATGATGTATTACACAATATAAACAATGTATTAATTAATGACAAGGAAATCGATCAACTTGGACGTTTAGCACAGCTTGAGGAAAGAAGAAGACACTGGGGACTGTCATACCCAATGTTGATTTAGAGAATATCTACAGTGTATCTTGGAATAAGTTTATTGAAAGTTTGGTAATGGTCCACCAGCTGCACACTTTAAAAAACTAAGAAAACTCTGATTTGCTGGTTATAAAAACAAACTCTTGTCTGCTGGGGAATAAACCTGTAGCTATGAGTGAGCATCCATTTTTCTGTACACATATATTAAATTATAATCTACAAGGCTTTCATGAGACATATTAAGATGTATTATTGGACCAAGGTATATTAGAAATAACTAATATCTCAGGCATGTTTTTCAGTCTACTGTAGAGTCTCAGACATGAAGTGACACTTCCTGCTCACAGATTAGAGTTACTGTAAGAGTGTTGATCTGAGCAGCTGACCAACAACAGCTCTGAGGATTAACTACTGGCCTGCTTTTGCTCCGTCATCCTCCGTCATCCCATTGAACCTGCTGACACTCAGTACTACGGTGTGTGAGAGAAAACAAGCCATTGATTTGTAATCGACGATGATCCTTTAATTCAATGCTTCTTACTGTCGACTGAAGATTTACGGTAACACGACTGAACGATCATCACGTCTTTAACTCTATCTGTCTGTCGGCCATTCAGACTTTCTCTGATAACGTGTCTCACCGCATCATATCTGTCTGTCTGTCTGTCTATCTCACATTTTTTCTGTCTTCATGATGAATGAAGGTAGTTAACACTTGGTTAGTCATAAATGATTTTACACTACTTTCATCTTTCATTGTGAGATAATTTGAGTCCATTCTCAGCTCAGACAACACCAGTGGGACGATATTCTGACTCCTCCTGTCTTTCTGTCGCCATTTTGTGTCTGTCCATCTCTATCTGTCTGTCTGACTCTCTATCTGTCCATTTGTCTGGCTGAATATCTGCCTCATAAACTTTCTAACTCTCTCTAACAGCCTGTCTCTGTCTCACTATCTGTCTGTAACTTGATCAAATGGGCTTATAGAGTCTCACAGGGATTTGTTCCCTGCAGCTTCCCCTTCTTGCTCACTGTCTGTCTCTCTGCCTGTCTGTCTGTCAGGATGATAGACCATATCAAGAAGTTCTGGTGGAGCCTCATAAGTATTTCCTCCCTGTAGCTTCTCTCTCTCTCTCTCTATCTATCTCCTGGGAGGTTGATGACGAGAAGGAAAAACCCTGTCACTCTGGTCTCTGACAGCAGCGCTGGTTAAAACGCAGAAATAATCCTGTCCCCTGCAGGGGCAACTCACTTTTTTTTTTTTTAAATGTATGTTAGTCCATTTATTTTCTAAACACTTGGATATTGTCAGTTTAGATTTAGAGAGGTTTGTAAAGGTCATGGTTGTGTTTTTAAAGTCTTAAGCCTCTCACAGCTTGGCTTGATCTCAAGTGAGCTACTACACAGAGCAAACTAACTTACTGAATTAGAGTCAAGATAAGATTAGATGAGACAAAATTAGACATGCCATCATGTCTCCTGCTGTGACCAATTCATTTACCAACAATATAAAAACAGTGCAGGCAATCATCAGGTTTGTCTGCTACTATATATCATTGATTAAGAAGTAGAATAATAGAAGGCCAATAATGTAGCCTTTTAATAGACGTCATATTAGACTGAATCCATAGTGCAATGTTTTCTGAAAGATCTACATTAAACTGACACATACATTTTATGAGGATTTGATACAATCTATGACATCATAGATGACAGACATACATTACAATGGAGTCTATAAAAACAACATGAATTTTAACCTGAATTTAAAAGCTTAACCAGGAGCAAGGGCTGCAAATTAGCTTCAACTAGATACCCTGTAGCTTATATACCACACTGTCCTATATGTAACAATGATGAACGGTATTGTCCCTGTTAAATAAACAAATAGATTAATAAAAAGTAGCAGAATACAATACACTCACTCAGTGTGAGTCCCTAGCCTGTATTTACATTGATATTTATGTAGTGTTGATGCTGACTAATGTGCTCTGGTCTTGTAAATTAAATATCAGAAATTAAAAATTAACAATTTTCTTCTTTTTAATCTTATGTTCAGACACTGGAGCTGTCCAAATGCTGATTCCACCAAGTAAAGCACAACCACATTTGAGCAATTTTCATGTTTTAAGTTTGGTGGTCGGTGATTTAACATAAATATTTTACAAGCAAAATTCAGGAAAGTGAAACAAGTTGAGAGTTTATGTGAAACTCAGTTCTTACTCAAACTTTAGCTGTACGGTTAAACATTTTTGGTTATGAAAACAGGACACTAAAGTGCTAAAAAGCAGGAAAACAGGGAAGAAATTAAGATTACTTACGCCAGGGTGCTTCTTAGCATGCTCTACCGCTGTCCGAAATATCATCGTTCCAGTTTAAAATAAAATGTGGGGACAAATGATTCAAATAAGTGAGTCAAATATTTCAGGCCCTTGTCATCAGCAACCAAAAGCCTTGCACAGCCGTGCACAGACAGGATTTAAACCTGTTGCTCTCTGCAAGTGGAGAGAGGAGGAGGAGGAGGAGGAGGAGGAGAAAGAGGTCATTTACATCTGATTACAGCCACTTCTGCTGCTCCCTTGTTTGGGTGATTAAACTGTGCAGGACACTAGTTTATTTTTTAAAGATAAGGTTTCATCCTTTGAAATGTACATTATATACCAAGGACAGAGACATTTAATGCTTATATCTGGATGTTCAATCTGGAGATGTTGCATAAGCTCCTTCACACAACTGAGGGGCTTTTCTCCCTCATTTCCTTCATTGAATTTGAAGACTTTTTGGCCCTTTGGGAGCTAACTGGAGGAAACGGAAAGGCATATAAACACTGTGTCCTTCTAATGGCCACTGGGGAACATCTATGGACCTCTTCATCTACTCATATCATATCAGTAAATAATGCAAAAAGACGGTGTATGCAAATTCTCAAGAAACACAGTTCAAGTGGAAGCTGCAACAACAAGTAAAAGAGAAGAAAAACACCAACACGGGAATTACTGTAAACACTGGAGCATGATTCTCGCATTAAGGTATTTTGTTTATCACAGTAATAATGATGTTAACCGAATGTTGCAGCAAACGACACTGATAAGAAAGAGGAATACAAAAGATCGAGAGGAAAATATTAACACTGACAGTATGTTGTTGTTTCATGATGCATCCATGTCGCCTCCACTTCACAAACAATCAGGGAAATTGTCCATTTTTCTTTTGGTCAATGATGGATACTTCTGGCTGATGTCCTTGGCAACCAAAGTCCAAGGACACTCCAAAACATAATTATGTACAACAATCACTATGTTTCTTCCCTTTAAGGACTCATCAAAAGGTCGACCAGCAGATGGTGCGTTGAGAGAGGTTTGAGAAATCTCTGCTTGTGGACGAAACAGCAATTCAGCTCTTTTTATACAGCTGACGGTAAAATAATGTGGTCAATTAATTTTGTAAGGAACATTTTCTACTTTCCCTGGAAATGCTTCAAACATGATTTAATCTGGAAAATATTGGTATTTAATGATGATCGAATTGTACAATTACCAACTCTTAACCCAGCCAAGGCAAACCTGAAAACCAAAGCAAAATCGCACAATCTCTCTCTCTCAAACCCCAAAAGTAACAATATAAACCAAAGATTAAACTTTCAACCAACAGAGGTCAGTGCAACAATGCTCCTTTGTTGCAAAAGATAAACGGTTGTGTTTCATAGTTCATCTGACAACAGAGATAAACATGTTGTATGACGTTTTATTACCTGCCAGATACCCATCCCCAGATAATAAAGCAGCACTAACTCAGCTCTCTGGTGACTCTCTCGCCGGGGTGACACCTTTTCATTTTTTAAAATTCCTCCGCAGGTTAGAAATGGATTTCGTGGACAGCTATGAATTATAAATATTACGGACAGCATAAGCCTTCAGTTTAACCTGATCCTCCAACCTGTCAGAGCAGTGTGTGTGTGTGTGTGTGTGTGTGCGTGTGTGTGTGTGTGTGTGTGTGTGTGTGTGTGTGTGTGTGTGTGTGCGTGTGTGTGTGTGTGCGTGTGTGTGTGTGTGTGTGTGTGTGTGTGTGTGTGTGTGTGTGTGTGTGTGTGTGCGTGTGTGCAGTAGTAGCAGTAAGATCTTGCAAATAAGCTCCTGGAACTGTCTTGTAAAGTCCCAAATCTAATTACCAAGTCTCACTTACACGGAGAGGCGTGTGTGTGTGTGTGTGTGTGTAGCAAGGTGGACTATTGAATGGCCAAATAACAACAATAATAAGAGCGCACTCAACAAGCGATTCACAGCTTGATACAGTGATACAGTATGAAACATTCAATATCAAAACATTCACAGAAAGTTCTCAAACTGCTCTTGCAACATGTAGTCACTTTTGTCACTGTCAAACCAATATTATTTATTTTTAAAATAAATAATTTTAAAAAGATATGGCAAGATGCTTCCGTATCGAGCCATTTCCTTCCTCAAACCTTTGAAACAGTGGTAGATATACAGTATGTGAGGACAGCAGAGAGGTCGATTATTCTGCAGAGATGGTTTAGCAGGAAACTACAACCTTCTTAAAACCACCTCCCAAGATTTCCCAGGGGAGAGTGCTGCATACTCAAAAGATAGGTTTTGAGTGGAGTATGCCTTCAACAGGAATTCCTATGACACAGTCAATTAAGCTGCTTTGACTCTCCTGCAAAAAAAAAAAAAAAAAAAAAGTACCAAAGACGTAAGACTGACCATTAGAGATACAGAGACAGCAGCTTCTCACAAATTCTTCACAATATCTCAGTGGAGGCAGGAAATGTCAGGCCTGTTAGGGTCATTCAGCTCATAATGTTGATGCAACAGTAAGTTCTTCTAGCTGGACGGCAGCCAACGTTTCTGTTGAGGACAACGTGAGACGTGAGATGTGAGACGTGAGAGCGGGCGCTTTGGCAGTTAATCTAAACTGCAGCTTGGGAGTCAAGAAAGTCAAACTGAAGGGCATGCAGGGTTTTAAAATGACGAACATTTACATGTATGATCATAAAACTGGATGATTATAGTTCATATAATAATTATTATATTATAGACACGTTAAACGAACTTATCAGACAAAGGGTGACCCCATATCTTAGGGGTTAAGATGCCGACCATGAACTGCAATGTTATTGGTTCGCGTCTGGGTGGAGGCCTTTGTTATATCTCTCTCTCTCAGAGCTATCTAGTAAAGGCATTAAATGATGAACTGATTATAATTTATAAGTTATCCAAAGTGAACAATATGGTTTTTAGATTGAAATCTAAAATTAAGTCCCAATGCATCTTTGTTGATGATGAGATATTCAGGAACCTTGAATATTTTTACCAAACATCATGATAATCCATCCAGTAGTCATTGAGATATTTCAGTCTGGGCTGCCATCCTAAAGCCACACTGCTGGCTTGTCTAAGAATGAAAGTAACAAATGACCCCAAACACTGTTTTTTCACACATTTTCATATATGATGAGCTTCACCTGCTATAACTTCATTCCCACTCCCAACTGTGCAGGTGCCAACTGAGAGTCACTAACAACAAGGACATGATCCCTTACAGAGTTCCCACCATCCAATACAAGCCATCAGTGTTTACGATCGTCTGCAGTTAGTTTTCCTCTGTGCAGAATGAAGAGAGACAGGAAAGCACGAAGGGAAATAGTGAGGTTTGTCTGCAACAAAGGTCCTGTTGTATTTCAGTGTAAGACCTGCAGTGTTCAGGACACTCAGCAAACAGGCTATTTTAAACCCTGTAACCATCATCGCCTCCCTGTAGGAGGGAAAAAAGAGTTGGAAGTCATTGCCTCCAGACTTTTTGTCATTACTGTAGAATTTCTGACAGGCTCCACACTTACGGGAAAAATAAAGTGAAATAAGGTTGCCCAAACCATTAAAAAGTCATTGTGCATGTGTCACACTGCCACAGACACAGACTCCGACACAGGACCGTGTGACATGAGCTCAGCCCTGCCTGGTGTTCCTGCTGACCTGAAAGACGGCAGCTCACACTGAAATCCTCCTAATTGGACACTTGCCAACACTACAACACGAACAGTGTCCAGTACAGGGGAGGCTTGTTTAAAAATACACAGGATCTGCATGGTGCACCTACAGTATCCCTTGAGCTGTTCGGTAGAGAGTTTATTTAGAAACTCACTTAATGATGACATTTATGGGTCCTAGCAGAGAATTTGACTTGTGTATTACTTACATCTGGCAAGGGGAAAGGTGCTGTGGCAGAGCACGTAACGGGGAAAAAATGATGGTAGAGATGACCCATCACATGTGTTGTATAACCAGATGGGTTTAGAAGAACCAGGCCATTTCCAACCACAGAGTACCGCAAATATCAGTCTTCCTTTTTTTTGGGCGGGGGGGAGGGGCAACACCACAGCAGTAATTTATGGAAATGAAAAGGTAGAAAACATCCATTATCCACTGTCTTTTTTGAGCTGCACCTGCACTTTATCCTTTTTTTCCCCCTTAAATACTATTAGGAAAGCCTTGTTGAAATGTAGCGTAACCATAGAAATAAATCGTTTACTTTCTTTTTACACATAAAAGAATGCCTTGTGTTTCCCTTTTAATCCCTCTTGTAGCATTTGAGCCAACCACCTTGCAGTCACAGGCCTGTTTTGGCTCTGATTAGCGCCGCTCTGCCCCGCTGTGGAAACCAGGCTGCTGTGTGTTGTGTTGTTGCCACTGGTGCTTGAAGAGAAGCAGAACAAGCTGGCTGAGGGTCTGAACCTTGATCTGTGGCACGGTTTAACACCACATAATACTATTAGACGGCAAAGGTCTGGGTTAATAATGTGGACCAACAAGGAACAGAAGAGTGCAGCCAACACACCTGCAAGACACCTGACGGTTGCAAAACCTGTAGGTTAGATGAGAGTCCAGATTAAGAACTGGACTCCACATTATTATTATTATTAATTATTATTATTATTATTATTATTATTATTATTATTATTATTATTATTATGGCGCAGGTTTGTGGATTTGTAAAGATAAAGTACATTTTGTTTGACTGGCATTTACAGTAAACCACAAAATCAGCTTTTAATATTATTAGGAAAGAACAGAACAAAACCTACATGTGTCTCTTCTTAAAGCTGCACATAAGCTCCTCAGAGAAACTTTAAAACCCTTTAAATCTACTGGAACAGACTATTAATGAGGCCAGTCTAATATTATTAGATATTCTGACTGAGAAAAAACAAAAAGTAGTAGCTCAGTTGGCACCGACTGACTGAAGAGTTAGATTTTGTGTTCATCTGTGCCATCTAGTGGTGCAACGCTGTACTGCAGCTTTTATTATATATTCTGTGTTTAAAGCCACCTGAACAAACATAAAACATTTCTCACTAAGATCTTGTGATCTCTGTCCATGCAGATATTTTTGGTTTCATTTGTCTTTCTCTGAGATTTCTGAGCTGCTTCCTGCTGAAGAAACAAGTGTTTGACTGCTTCTTCTTCTTTGGATTATCCAGAGTAGAGCTGAAATGACAAATCGATTGACAGAAAACTTACCATCACCTAATTTGGTAACTGATTAATAGTTTCAGTCATTTATTAAGAAGAAAAAATACAAAAATACAAAAGCATTTTCTGATCCCATCTTTGCCTATGTTATGTTGTCGGTTTTATAAAATTGTAAATTGAAAATCTTCAGGTTTTAACTGAACATTTACTCAATTAATCAAAAAAAAATTAATCTGTAATGAAAATAGACCGGAGAGTAACAGGGACATTGTTTCTGTAAAGTCATGTCCTTCACCTGCAACATGTCGGTGGCAGAAATCTGGACAACAGAACTATCTGTACAGCTTTATAACACTATGTATGAATATGTTTGTTGTTCTGTGTGTGAAACAAACCTTGAACTGATTTGAAAGAGAAATATAGTGAAAGAAGAAAAAAAAAGATAAGTGAAGAAAAGATAAATATTGGAGACTGAATCAAATTTTCTTCTCAAGCAGTCATTCAATCAAATGCAAACAGCTGTTTCCTTCAGTGAAAATATAAAAAACATACAAACAACAAATTCTATTTACATCATAAAACATGAAATAAACTCATTGGACCTTTGCAGACAATTCATTTGATGACCATTCAATATGAACAATCAAAACTGTATTTGCAACAGGAAGTTGCAAAATTCACAGAACAAGAACACGATTAAAGGAAAAATCCACAACATAACACCCACTGCTAATGTACCTTATATTTCAGGCCTATATTGTTGTTTAACGATGTATTTTCTAATTTCCACAGAGAACTGCTTCATTGTAGACGATGTAATGTCACACTGCGATATTTCATTTCCAGTTACAATCAAAAATTTTCAGTTCAAGTCGCCTGAAACATCAAATGGTAAACACTGACTTTTTGTGTCAGTCCCTTTGCTATAACTTGACACATTGCTCTCCAGGGCTTTCTGAATTCTGGGAAACATGAGAAGTCGCTTACTGAAATAGAAGCAGTTGAACAAAAGTGAGTAAAAAGACAAAAGAACAAAAGAAAATAATTCTTGGAATTAACTGAACGTCAGAGTCTGATGAGAAACACGCCTGATGGTGGATTTTTCCTTTACATGTTGAATTCACTGATTCTCTCAGTTTAGGAGGTAACCATAGCAACATCAGCAGCAACAGCAGAACAGGAGACAGTCGGAGCAGATGTAACCGTGGTGACGGCTGCGGTGGCTCCTGTTGAAGTCTGCGTGGTAACAGAAGGCTCGGCGGGGCGAGCAGGAACCGGTTTGGCAATCTTCATGGGAATGAAGAGGTTAGAGGCACAGTGCTCGCTCAGGTATTCGCCTCCTTTCTCCTCGTAGTCCTGCCTGCTGATCCATCCCTCTGCTGCCCCGCCTCCCCCACCTGCAGGCAGATGCTCCAAGGCCCAGTCTCTGGCCCCGTACCAGGCGTCCAGGGCCGGCCTCGACGCCATGGTCACCTGAGAAGGATTCAAAGTCAGGGTTCAAGACGGCATGTGTATTTACAAGTGTGTTACCTCCGGATTATCTTTACAACCCAGCTGAAAAGTATTTGGACAGTTACATAAATATTTCTCTTCCTAAATATTTGTCACCTTTAGACAGATTTTTATCTCACTTCCTTTATTGTTTTTATATCTTTAAAACCATGTTTTTATCTGAGTGTCAATGTATTTAGATTTATAGGAGACCTGTGTTTACAAGTCTTGGGGACAACTACTGCATGTGTGAAAAAAATTAAGTCTTTCGTGGGGGAGCTGCTTGAAGTCTGATAAGGTGCCTCAAATGACGTCACTTGAATCACTTAATTTATGCTCTATGTAAACAAAATGTAATCCGATCTTCCCATTTTCAGGTTTAGTAAAATGTTTGTGATGAATTAGAAAAACTGCAGATGGAAAACGTTTTGTGGCCTCATAAAGAATTCAAATCTCAACCATATATAATCAAACATGAACATTTTATAAAATGTTATATACATTTTACACACAAATTCTGAAACATGTGAAGAGGGATGTGATTCAGAACGACATGGTTTGGTACTTTGGTCTGGAGGGTTTACAAAGGATGTGAGCTGCACCTTAAAGTGTGACTGGAACGGCCTCATGGCCCGCAGTTCTCGCTCCACTCTCTCCTTCATCCCGCTGTACTGCATGTTCCCTCCAGTCAGAAACACATTGCTCACCAGCGCCTCCTGCTGCTCTGGAGTGTACCTGTACATGGTGCAAAGGAAAGAGTTGAAACCCTTTATATCATTTCATAAAAAGGAATTAACTCAAGTTAATTGAAGACAAAATATCTTAAAGGTGCAGTGTGTAGAATTCAGTGGCATCTAGCAGAACGGACTTGGCAGAATTGGAATATAATATTCATAAGTATGTTTTAATTAGTGCATAATCACCAACAAACCAATCACTGGCTCTAAAGAGGGTCTTTTTTGCATTTGTTGCAAGTTTCACGGCCACTGTAGGTTCTCCTACTCTTTTGGAGGGGAGGTGTATTCATTTTGTTGCAATCTGCAACCTCACTGCCACTAAATCTTACACACTGGTCCTTTAAACGATGCTAAAAAAGATGCTATAATTCTGTAATGACAGCAAAAAGGCAAGAAGAGAGAGTATGTGTGATTTCATGATTGTGTGCATGTATATGTGTGCATGTACACCTTTGTCTTTATTGCGTGCACTTTGCTTGATTGTATCATTACCTGGCCAGGACGTAGTGCAGCGTCTCCATAAGTCCCATCTGGTCCTCTCCGGACAGCGAGGGCTGGAAGAGGATCTCTGGACACCTCAGACGCTCCGTCCCCACAAACAGCTGGTGGTACTCCGCCATGTTGAACACCGGCTAGAGTGTGTGACAAGTTGACACAAATGTTTCAGCTCATGAGCAAAGTTAGCTAGTTTAATTTCTGCTCTGGCACAAAAATATCACACAGAAGAAAACATTTTCTTACGCACATCCTGCTACATATTCAACTGGCAGATAATTGCCTGCACAGCCTTAATGAGGATCTAAATATCTGTCTGGGAAGTCCCAGTCTCTCAGCCCCACTACCTGAGCCACATTAGCGGGTTTTTCTGGCAGCGTGTCCTCGGGGAAGTCAGGATCCATCAGCGCCACTCCGTCTCCTTCCTCCATGGGCTGCTCCAGCTCAGACACCTGGCAGAGAGCGACAGAAGAGCCTCAGGCTTCATGTCAGCCGCAGCACATCCACTGCAGCAAACAAGCACAGATCCACAAGAGCCCCGCAGCACACTCACGGTAATGACATGTAGACCTAATTAATCATTGGTTCATTTGAATACGGCTCTTCAGTTAATCAGCTGCTGTCATTTCTTCTGTGAGGAAGACAGTCTAGTTTGAGCACTTTGCTTCCAAGTTAGTGGTGCCAACTGAACCCAGCTTACAACCAAATCACACAGCACGTATACAGAAACTCTGCTTATAAAACACAATCATACACTTAAGTTATATATATTTTAGAACATATTAATAAAGTGCTAGAACAGATTTGTTTTATGCAAATAAATTCAAAACAATTCTCCATCTTGAGAATTAATTAAGTTAAGTTTTCAGTAGAACAGACATGTGCATTAATTGTTTTTGCATTAATTAGTGTGCTGCTAGAGAAAACCTTTGACTCTTTTTAACTATCTAAATGTTTGCCAGACAGAGCTTCAAAATCTGGACACAGAACTTACAAGATTTCAACAAATAAAAAAAAATGTTCCTAACTCTCCCACCTCCGTCTTCCCCTCTGCTCCGTCGCTGTGCAGCAGTTTCTGTCTGCCCTGCTCCACGGCCAGCTGCAGCTTGTTGATGTACGACTGCAGCTCCTCAGCTGAGTCCATGTTGAGCTCCACCAGGCTCTTATGAAACTGATCCAACAGGCCGTCCTCCAGCAGCTCCTGCACACACAGACGTTACAGTTTGTTATTTAGTACTTTGGTTTTCTATAGTTATTGTTGAGGTGGGAACACAAACATTTGAGTTGCTTAAAACTGTTATTTTTTAGGGTTAAAGTTAAGTTTGTAATTATCAACACAAATCTTGTTGTGATGTCACAAACATGCTCATGGGTACGCCCCTTAAACTCAGATTTAAGGTTTCAACTAGGGCCCGACTGATACTAGATTTTTGGGGCCGATATCGATATATTGGCCGATAATCTTATATATACAGAACATATACATAAACACACATTTAATAATCAAATGTGATTATTAAACACTTGTGACAAAGATATGTAATGGAGACATGATATTTTACAGTTTAACAATAAACTTTATTGTATAAAATGACATCAGTGCACTGAAACAGTAACTGAGAATTTAATAATTATAAATTACTATAAATAAAAAACAGAACAAAAAAAACATATGTATGTATATACTAAACTTGAATTAACAAAAAAGATACATTCTTAAAAAAAAAGGATATTGTTTCTAAAATATTGGACAATATATACTAATATATCTGTGATAGGCCAATATCGGTTGACCAAAATATCTGTCAGGCTCTAGTTTCAACAGACGAATGTGAAAACGGCCTTCTGTTGTCAAACTCTGCACATACATCATTCTGCACAGTGAAGCTCAAAGAAAAACTCATTTTTGACTGGAGGGGACTTTAAGTCTTACACATGTGAAATACTATTAGAAAACCAAAAGGGCTTTAATATGAGGTATAAATGATGCAACAGGTTTCTTGCCTGTACAGCCATAAGTCTGTCCAGCCTCTCTTGATCCTGTTGCAGTTTCTCTTCCCGGCGGCGAGCATTGATCTCCTGAAGCCGTCGTAGCTGCTGAGCTCGTCTCTCTTGCCTCTCCTCCACGCTCACACAGCCGCCCGGTACCTTGCCCGAGAAGGGAAGTTGCATACGGTGAACCTCGCGCTCATAAAACTCTGGGCTGCGCCACTTTTCCAGCTCTGTGGAAAACACAACACGGAGGGAATGTGAATTAAACAGAGAGGGAAGGAAGAAAGGATGCATGCGTCTCCGTGGCTCCTACATACTTTACCTTCATGATAATCTACAGCAGTGTAGCTGTGTTCATGCAGTAGCTCCTCCATGCGGCTGAGTGTGATGGCGGCGAGGTGACCTGGGTATTTCAGCTGGAGGAGGCGCTGCAGGTAGGATGCTGCCTGACTCCCAGCCACGTTCACACGCTTACAGTTGACTGCATCCAACCTCGAGTCAAAACCAGATCAAAATTATACTCTACAGAACAAACTGTGTGTATGATTGTATTAATGAGTGAAAAAACAACCAGGAAAAAGACACAGAGAAGGAGCACTTAATAGAAAATGGGAAGGTGTGTCTAAACTTTTGACCAGTACTGCATAAAATGAGAGCTGATACAAAACAGAAGCAGTCGTCTGTGTCTGTGGAGCCTCACCTGCCGTTGATAACCGGCAGGATGTGCGAGCAGTGGTATCCTGACGACAGAACGATGCCAGTGTGCGGAGGCTGGAGGTTCCTTTGAGTGTTATTGTGGTAGAAACTGTACAAGCCGTCCACGCCGTAGGAGACGTGTGGGACCTGGTAGCACTCGAACAGCAGCTCTGACATCATCTGCCGACAGTGAAGCGGGTTGCAGGGCGCTTCTGTCAGCACGACGGGATGGTCGATGCGGCCCTGCAGAAGGAACGTAACGCTGATTGGTCAACTGGTCGTCATCATGAGTCAATATCACACAGCGTACCTTAAAATTTGAATGAAATCAAAAACCTACTTAAGTGTACTGAACTCACTAAAGAAAAAATAATTAGAGGCCTTTTCTCCCAGTTGTGACTTTCATATCTCTTAATTGTGACTCACCTTGTGACTTGGGACTTGACCTTGAGTGAATAACCAATAAAATGTCCAGATGACATTAAAACTAACATTTTGATTCAATAGATCTATCTGGATCTGTAGAGAGCGTTTTTGTTTGAAGAATAATTTTCACAGACAGCTGAGATACTTCATCAGCACTGCAAACTGTATTTTTCCAGCGTACTATAGCTAGTGGACAGTTGTGAAAACTGTCATCCCTGCTGTTAATAGATAGTTTAGATCTGTTGAGCTGGTTTGACTCCTTCCTTACTGTTGCATTTACACGATTAGGTGCATTGACGTTACCTGCAGCAGTTGACTGATTATGAGCAGGTCTTAAAGGACGACTTCACAGTTTTTCAAGTCTGTCTTAAAACAAGAGTCAGGAGCCCAAATGAACATTTAACTAGGTTTTCCTCTCTGTTATCACTCCTCCTGTTCATTCTGACCATTAGAAGATCCCTGCTGTAAGCCTCACTGTGTGGCAGACTGGGATCGTTATTTTATGTGTGAATCAAACATTGCTTTCCTAACTTTGTAAAACAAAATGTATCAAATAAATACATAGTATTGGGTCAGTATGGAACAATATCCGATATCAGTATCAGTATTGGTGCATCTCTGTTGTATATGGATGAGTTGACACTAAAGAGAATCTGATGTCGCTGCATCCGGTAAATGTGATGTCGATTAAACCTGGATTATTTATGAAGGAGAACAAACTGTATTTTCTGGAAAACAACTTGATTTTATTGGGTAAACACTTAATTCAGAGATGTAAATATTTAAAGGTGAAGCCACATATCAACAGATGGAAGAATGAAGTCAGGCTGTTTGCAAAATCTCTTCAACTCATGACGGACAGAAACAACCTGAGACTTTTTTCTTTATTGGATTTGTTTATGCTGCTTGAATAGATCATCACTCTTTTTAAATTCACGCTTAAACGTGCTTTTTTTTTTTTTTTTATATGTCATTTATTTGTCCTGTTTCGACACAAATGTACGTTTTGTATTACTGAAATATGCCATGAAGGTTTGTAATTGAAGTTTATACAATACAAAAGTCAAGCCTGACCTCTGAGGTGATGCCCAGGTGTGTGAACACATAGTCGAAGATCAGCTCCTGGATCTCGAAGTTGACCACCACGTTTCGGTCGAACTGGCTCTTCAGCAGCCACCGTAGAGGCTCCAGGTTGGGGATGTCGTTACCGATCTGCGTGTCGCTGCGGGCGGCGCCTCTGCTGCGCGCCGCCACCGACCTGAAGAGAAGCCGCGGAGCTCCAACCTCCTCCGCCGGAGCCGCCCAGTCGGCCCGGGTCTGGAAGGAGCCGTTATCGATCACTATCGGGACTGGTGAGGGGGTCAGGAAGCGGGCGGGAAGCTCGAAAATCGGATCGGGAGAAGTTTTACAGTCTTGAAATGAGAAGATTTGACACACCGGCTCCTCTTTGGAAGCCATTTTGGAGGTGTGTCACTGCAAAATACCACCGAGTAGAAACTTCTTGTCGCCGACTTAAAGTTCCCAACGATTTCAACAGACAGACACTGAATCTGTATTGTAGAATCTGTATTGTAGAGTCCATAAAGTTGTGTACTTAGTACAAAATCAGGACGAATTAAAGTGATGTGGGACAATTTTTGCAATTGCAACTTCAGCGAGATTTTTATTTTGTTACAAGACTCACCCCTGAATAACTATTGGTATTGCAATGCATTGAAATAAAATGTTTTGACTTCAGTGTTGCAAAATCCATTTAATATTCCGAATATTTCCTTAAATTACTAATATTAGAATTCTAATCTTAACATTACTGATACATATTGTCTGTAACAAAGGTTTATAATAGTAATTTACTGTTTAAAGTTTCCCTCCACTCAAAAATATGTTTTTCTTCTTATAGTTGGAGGTTTGAGCTTCACTGTGCAGAATGATGTATGTGCAGAGTTTGACACTACAAGCTGTTTTCACATTCATCTGCTGAAAGTAGAAAGTTTCCCTGGGCTCACTGAAAATTTGATTTTAAGGGGCGGCGTCCGAGCCTGATCTGTGACATCTCAACTAGTTTGGAGCCGATCCTGATCCAATATTCAACTTATAAAAGTGTGATGTGGAAACTTGAATCCTCCTGTGCACAAATACTGAGAATGGACTTTATAGTGAGGTAGGAGACATCTTGTGTCCAACAGGAAAAGATCCTGACATTTTAATGAGGGAGAAAGAGTAAATGTCATTTTAAGGACTTTAACAAGATAAAATGAACTATTTTTGTGGAAAAACCACATCAGAAACAAATTATAATTCAAAGAGTATTTTATATTGATCTTAAAACATGTCTGGAGGGGATCTTTAAGTATTTGCATTACAGTGTTAATTTTGTAATAAAATACCCTCCTTTAACCACCAGAGGTCGTACTCCTCTCAATGTAAACTCAAGTCCTTCTGTAATGAGTCTCATTTTTTTTCATGGTGGATTCTGGGTAGGTAAACTCTCAAATGGGGCAGCTATATCATTTAAGTCATATTGTATATAAGCATAATTTAACTGTATAAAAGATATTCAATAAAATTAAGTCGTGTTTGGCCAGTCAGTACTAACGCAAGCTGCGCAGCAACATTTTATTCAAACAAAGTTGATTTTTAATTCTAGAGAACCCAAAGTTTCCATCTGATGGAATGACGCAGCCACAAAAAAAATTTATCCAAACAGCCATTTCCATTTTTGATGCGAACAATACAAAATTATGTTGAAAGTCTCACTGTAATGTCTTTATAATCCCTCATCATGCTCACCTTGACCTTTGGGTCAACTGTTATGTTTACTAGAGATGTATGAATCCATTTTGAAGCTACATTTAAACCATATGAGCAGACGTTTTCCCTCAGGCCCTGAGATCCCTGATTTCCTTCTGTCTGCCATCCTGTTACTCTCAGCTGACCGGGTAAAGCCTCAGCTGGTAATGTGGGACACCTGCATGAGAACTACTGTACTGTACGTCCCAGTCGGCTTCAGTTCAGACTATTCATACAATGAGCATGTCACTGTTTCGCTCTGTGATTTCGATTATAAAAACATGTTTCAATTCAATTTGATTCAAGTTTTATTTGTATAGCATCACCTCACACAAAGGCAGTTCAAAGTGCTTCACATAATACAATAATACAGCAGAAAATGTTTCTTATATACACAAATATCCACACATTCATGTACATACATACAGACAGATTATGTGCACTGTCTTAAATTTGTTATGGCTGAGTGCAGAATGAGAGACTTGGTGTCTTCTTACTCTTGTGTCAGCATAATCACCAGCAATGCAAACAAAGATGAAGCTGTAATTCAGCCTTCAACCTCAAAACTCAGCAGATAAAGATGCTGGTGGAGATAGAGTTATGAATGGACAAAGGGCAACTGTGTATTAATTAAAAGACAACTGTTAGAGTGATTAATATGGGATGAATGTGACGCAGAGTCACAGCAAGTCTAAGATCAGCAGGCAAACTGTTCCATTCTTTAGGTGAATAAAAGCTAAATGCTATCTCACAAGCCTTTGAAAATGCTTTAGGCATGTGGAGATCGCCATTTTGTGATTTGAGAGATCTGCTGGGATTGTACACTGACCAGTGCAGTGCCCATTCAAAACATGTCTTGAATTGAATTTATTAAAGCATTAAATTTATTAATATTTATCATGAAGCATGTCCAAATTGCACCAAATTCGACACTGCACTCCCTTTTTTCCCCAGCAATGCACCTGCCAAGTGAGGAGTCAATCCGATGAACATTTCAAGAGATACACGAAGGACATACAGACACACAGACAGAGATTCCTTGCTTCAATAGATAGACTAGTGCCAGCTGATGCTAGCATTTCTGCAAGCTCAAGTGCTTTGTGTCGATCTCAAAGTGAATAAATGCTGCGCCCATAAACGCAAACTGCTTTGCTGGCTCTGTTTTGTTATAACTTAGATATTTATTTTATTTATTTATTAGTTTATTTATCAGGAACGATGTAAAAAACATTGTAACAGGTTAAAATAACATGAAACAAATGTGTTGCACAGGATTTCTAGACAAAGCTAATTTGTGACCCCTGTCCCTGGTTAGGCTTTTCTATATAATAATAGTCATAACATATCATTACCAGAAATACATTAAATAGAGCTCATAATGAATAGTGACATTCTCAATAACAACATTATTTACTTCACATAATAATCAATTTACATGTGTTGTGTATGTGTGCATGTTTGTATGTCCCCTAATTCATTGTAATGATGTGTATATGTGCATAATGTTTATAGGTGTGTGTGTGTTCATGCATAGTCTTTATGTATGTTTGTTTATTTATATGTATCTGTTCCTCTATTTGTGTGAACAAGTGCATGATCATTGATTAATGATCGCAGGTTTGGTTTTCTTTCAGCCAGTGTTTCACCTTTTCATTAAACGTTTTCAGATCAGTATATCTTGTTATGTCTGTTGGTAGGGCTTCCAAACATGTCTCCCTCAAAACATTTGAGTTGGGAGTCCAAAATGACACCTAAGAATTTAAAATCACTCACTTCCTTTCCTCTTGATCTATTGTTGGGTAGACTTTATGCAATTGCAAATTGGGTGCATGTTAATCTATTTATTTTCATGCAATTCCAATTCTAGCAGAGTTTTTCTTCCAAAACATAGATAGTCCTGAAAGCCAGAAATATCATGTCTGGGAATCAGTCAAACAACAAATAACCGTTGAGAACTCCTGCAACTTCAGTGCAGTATTTATATATTTTTTAATTTTTTAATTATAGAACATATAGAACATATTCATACTGTCTGATGAAAAATAACTACAGTGCCTTATGTGAAGCAGAATTTATCCAAAAGTCAAAGATCTCTGTGTGCATAGTGGCGTTCAGATACATTACTGTTTGCTATAGAAACAGGCAGGTTTACTGCCTGAAGAGAAAAGACTTTGTTTGCTATGTGATTTAGGTGAGACTGAGAACTAAGTCCATTTGATGTTTTATTATGGTTTTATATTATGATTTAAGGGCAACACTAATCTCTGATGAATTTTTCTGGATGAATGATTATATGATGAATAAAACTTGAGCTGTGTTTCAGGAAGGGAACCTTTTGTGTGGCTGATTTTATTTGTAGAGGTTGGTACAGACGACAACGTTTTTTGTTCGTAATGTAATGTGAGTTAGTTAGTTAGTGTCTTGTAAATCCACATTGTCCAAGCTGGTTAAGCAGCTATTTAGATAACAGACGACAATAGGTATATACAGTTTGCTGGTAATACATCTGTGTATGAAAATTGAATGTGGGTTTTGGGGTTTTGGGGCCTAAACTCTTTATTGTTTCTATCAACGACATATGTGAAGTGGAAGACATTGCAGTTTGTTTTGTTTGCAGATTTTTTTTATTTTTTTTTTTAGTTCGGGTGATGAATCAAAAGCTTTAGCAGAGAACATTGTAAATGAAATATATATGGGAGAAAACCCCCAGAGTCCCACAGAATGAACCCATAAAAATTCAGGAGGGACGAGGCAGGGATCTTATTTGTTGGCAGCTTCACTATAAGAAAGAAAGAAGCTTGACTTTCTTATAGTAAAGTTGCAATGCAGCCCCGATGCACCTCTCATCAGCCCAGATGTTTAGTTTAGTGCAGCCGCACTTCCAGCACACTTGTTGGCCCCAGTACCCCTCTGGTCAGTCAAGACTCATCTCTGGCCGAGTACTGGGACCCCTGGTTCTTAAACACCATCGGTGTTCCTTATATACTCATTTTTTTGTTTTGTGGTACAGTTCTCCAATTGTTTGTCTGTTTGTTTCTGTTTGTCTTTTGCAGCTTTGTTGACATGTTGCCTCTTTATCCACTTTGACAGCTTTGTATCCTTTTTGTTGGTCTTGAATTAAGGACTTCCTGAGCTCATAATGGCTTCATAATTGCTGGCTGAGATGTGTCCTGACACCATGGAACTGAGCCTGTTGAGAAGAGTGTGGTACTCGCGCAGGAGGCCCTCCCTCTTATGGCAAGTCGTTCTCATAGTGTAAAACTTGTCCAGCCAAGGTTTTACGCTTTCGTAATCTGCTGTCATGTCCTGGATTTTGCCCTCGAGGTAACGACAGTCAGCCATATTAGCATGATGTTGGTTTTTCAGCATATGATACTGAGCCCTCATTTGACCTTCGTCTTTCAGTTTGTCAGTCAACTGCTGAACTTCTTGCTGCAGGTTGGCACGGCGTTTGCTTAGGACTTTGTGTTGTTCTTGTCTTGTTTTATATTTCTCTTGCAACTGATCGTACGTGTAGATTTTTTGAAGGAGGTCCTGGACCCTCTGTTGCAGGATGTCGTTCTGCTGGCTCAGGCTTTTGCACTCCGTTTTTATTGCCTTGTATTCCTCCTCCAATGTTTCTCGGTCCTGAAATCTCCTGTGAATTCCAACAATTTCTTGCTCGAGAATTCGATTCTTTTGGACCATCTTTTGTCTCTCGTCTTCTTCAGACTTGCATTTTTCCTCCAGGGCTATTTGACTCTGAAGTTTTATGTGCAGCTCTTGAGCCTTTTTCTGAAGCTTTTTGTTTAATTCAGTTGCTGCTTTTCTCTTAGCTTTCAGCTCTTTATATTTCTCTTCTACATCTCGGCTGTTGGCAAGCCTGAGGTTGAGCTCATCTATTTGGTGAGCCAAGACCCTGTTCTGCTGGTCCATGGCTTCAGTCTCTCCACGAACCTTGCAGAACTTGAAGAGGAGACTTCTTTGTCCCTGTGTGTTGTTGTCAAGGAGGGGGGCCTTGTTGCCTTCAAACTCCTTAGGAATGGTCTGTTTACGCTGAAACATTTCTTTCATTTCAAACATGTCTTCGTTCTTGTCTTCTTCTGTGTACCACTGTATTTAATGTGCTCTGTATATGGCGAGCTGGTTTATGAGTATCAACACAACGCAGTGAAGGTGTTCTAACAATGTTAGAATGCTGGATGTTGGATGTTCAGTTCAGTTCAGTTCATCAAGTCCTTTGATGTTTGTGACATCAAGAGTGACATCACATTCTAAATGACATTTTGTCTTGAAAAAACAGAATGTGATGTCATAGTGACATCACATACCAGCCATCACTGTCAGACCACAGAATTTGAGGTTGCTATGACTCCCACATTGATTGACAGGTCTGTTAAATCCTGATGATGTCATCAGGGCAGTTTAACTGAGGGGGCTCGTACCTTTGTCCCTCTCAGCAATTCAGAACCCAGAAGCCCCACCCCGCTGTGATGTGACAGTGTTTGTATCAAACAGCCCCCGCTGCACTCAGACACAGAGGTCAGCAGCTCGCTGTTCACTTGTTTATT